>NC_054827.1:96891636-97195774 GCF_018345385.1 Vulpes lagopus | reverse complement strand
GTTGGCCATGTCTATGTCTTCCTCTGTGAGATTTCTGTTCATGTCTTTTGCCCATTTCATGATTGGATTGTTTGTTTCTTTGGTGTTGAGTTTAATAAGTTCTTTAGAGATCTTGGAAACTAGCCCTTTATCTGATATGTCATTTGCAAATATCTTCTCCCATTCTGTAGGTGGTCTTTTAGTTTTGTTGCCTGTATCCTTTGCTGTGAAAAAGCTTCTTATCTTGATGAAGTCCCAATAGTTCATTTTTGCTTATGTTTCTTTTGCCTTTGTAGATGGTATTTGGCAAGAAGTTACTGTGGCCAAGTTCAAAAAGGGTGTTGCCTGTGTTCTCTAGGATTTTGATGGAATCTTGTCTCACATTTAGATCTTTAATCCATTTTGAGTTTATCTTTGTGTATGGTGAAAGAGAGTGGTCTAGTTTCATTCTTCTGCATGTGGGTGTCCAATTTTCCCAGCACCATTTATTGAAGAGACTGTCTTTCTTCCAGTGGATAGTCTTACCTCCTTTATCGAATATTAGTTGACCATAAAGTTCAGGGTCCACTTCTGGATTCTCTATTCTGTTCCATTGATCTATGTGTCTGTTTTTGTGCCAGTACCACAGTGTCTTGATGACCACAGCTTTGTAGTACAACCTGAAATCTGGCATTGTGATGCCCCCAGCTATGGTTTTCTTTTTTAAAATTCCCTTGGCTATTCGGGGTCTTTTCTGATTCCACACAAATCTTAAAATAATTTGTTCGAACTCTCTGAAGAAAGTCCATGGTATTTTGATAGGGATTGCATTAAACGTGTAAATTGCCCTGGGTAACATTGACATTTTCACAATATTAATTCTGCCAATCCATGAGCATGGAATATTTTTCCATCTCTTTGTGTCTTCCTCAATTTCTTTCAGAAGTGTTCTATAGTTTTTAGGGTATAGAACACTTTACCTTTTTGGTTAGGTTTATTCCTAGGTATCTTATGCTTTTGGGTGCAATTGTAAATGGGATTGACTCCTTTAATTTCTCTTTCTTCAGTCTCATTGTTAGAATATAGAAATGCCACTGACTTCTGGTCATTGATTTTGTATCCTGCCACGCTACCAAATTGCTGTATGAGTTCTAGCAATCTTGGGGCGGAGTCTTTTGGGTTTTCTATGTAGAGTATCATGTCATTGGCGAAGAGGGAGAGTTTGACTTCTTCTTTGCCAATTTGAATGCCTTTAATGTCTTTTTGTTGTCTGATTGCTGAGGCGAGGACTTCCAGAACTATGTTGAACAGCAGTGGTGAGAGTGGACATCCCTGTCTTGTTCCTGATCTTAGGGGAAAGGCTCCCAGTGCTTCCCCATTGAGAATGATATTTGCTGTGGGCTTTTCGTAAATGGCTTTTAAGATGTCGAGGAAAGTTCCCTCTATCCCAACACTCTGAAGGGTTTTGATCAGGAATGGATGCTGTATTTTGTCAAATGCTTTCTCTGCATCTAATGAGAGTATCATATGGTTCTTGGTTTTTCTCTTGCTGATATGATCAATCACATTGATTGTTTTTACAAGTGTTGAACCAGCCTTGCATCACGGGGATAAATCCTACTTGGTCATGATGAATAATTTTCTTAACGTATTGTTGTATCCTATTGGCTAGTATCTTGTTGAGAATTTTTGCATCCATGTTCATGAGGGATATTGGTCTATAATTCTCCTTTTTGGTGGGGTCTTGGTCTGCTTTTGGAATTAAGGTGATGCTGGCCTCATAGAAAGAGTTTGGAAGTATTCCATGTTTTTTTTATCTTTCCAAGCAGCTTTAGTAGAATAGGTATGGTTTCTTCTTTAAACGTTTGATAGAATTCCCCTGGAAGCCATCTGGCCCTGGACTTTTTTGTCTTGGGAGGTTTTTGATGACTGCTTCAATTTCCTCCCTCGTTATTGGCCTGTTCAGGTTTTCTATTTCTTCCTCATCCAGTTTTGGTAGTTTGAAGCTTTCCAGAAATGCATCCATTTCTTCTAGGTTGCCTAATTTATTGGTATATAGCTGTTCATATATGTTTTTAAAATTGTTTGTATTTCCTTGGTGTTGGTAGTGATGTCTCCTTTCTCATTCATGATCTTTTTAATTTGAGTCTTCTCTCTCTTCTTTTTAATAAGGCTGGCTAATGGTTTATCTATCTTATTAATTCTTTCAAAGAACCAACTCCTGGTTTTGTTGATCTGTTCCACAGTTCTTCTGGTCTCTATTTCATTGAGTTCTGCTCGAATCTTTATTAACTCTCTTCTTCTGCTGGGTGTAGGATGTATTTGCTGTTTTTCTCTAGCTCCTTTAGGTGTAAGGTTAGCTTTTGTATTTGAGTTCTTTCCGGTTTTTGGATGGCTGCTTGTATTGCGATGTATTTCCCCCTCAGGACTGCTTTTGCTGTATCCCAAAGATTTTGTTGTGTTTTTTAAAGATTTTATTTATTTATTCATGACACACACACACACACACACACACACACACACACACACACACACGGAGAGAGGCAGTGATACAGGCAGAGGGAGAAGCAGGCTCCATGCAAGGAGTCCGACGTGGGACTCGATCTCGGGTCTCCAGGATCACACACTGCAGCACTAAACCACTGTGCCACCAGGGCTGTATCCCAAAGATTTTAAATGGTTGTATCTTCATTCTCAGTAATTTCCATGAATCTTTTTAATTATTCCTTAATTTCCTGGTTGACCCTTTCATCTTTCAGCAGGATGGTCCTTAACCTCCACGTGTTTGAAATTCTTCCAAACTTCTTCTTGTGATTTAACTCCAATTTCAAGGCATTATGGTCTGAGGATATGCAAAGGACGATCCCAGTCTTTTGGTATCAGTTAAGACCTGATTTGTGACCCAGCATGTGGTCTATTCTGGAGAAAGTTCCATGTGCACTTGAGAAGAATGTGCATTAAGTTGCATTTGGATGTAAAGTTCCATAGATATCTGTGAAATCCATCTGGTCCAGTATCATTTATTTTTTTTTAAATTAATTTTTATTGGTGTTCAATTTACCAACATACAGAAAAACACCCAGTGCTCATCCCGTCAAGTGTCCACCTCAGTGCCCGTCACCCATTCCCCTCCAACACCCCCCCTCCTCCCCCCTTCCACCACCCCTAGTTCGTTTCCCCGAGTTAGGAGTCTTTATGTTCTGTCTCCCTTCCTGATATTTCCCAACATTTCTTCTCCCTTCCTTTATATTCCCTTTCACTATTATTTATATTCCCCAAATGAATGAGAACATACACTGCTTGTCCTTCTCCGATTGACTTATTTCACTCAGCATAATACCCTCCAGTTCCATCCACGTTGAAGCAAATGGTGGGTATTTGTCGTTTCTAATTGCTGAGTAATATTCCATTGTATACATAAACCACATCTTCTTTATCCATTCATCTTTCGATGGACACCGAGGCTCCTTCCACAGTTTGGCTATTGTGGCCATTGCTGATAGAAACATCGGGGTGCAGGTGTCCCCACGTTTCATTGCATCTGAATCTTTGGGGTAAATCCCCAACAGTGCAATTGCTGGGTCGTAGGGCAGGTCTATTTTTAACTCTTTGAGGAACCTCCACACAGTTTTCCAGAGTGGCTGCACCAGTTCACATTCCCACCAACATTCCCACAACATTCCAATGTGGGAATTCCCACATTCCCTTTTCTCCGCATCCTCTCCAACATTTGTTGTTTCCTGCCTTGTTAATTTTCCCCATTCTCACTGGTGTGAGGTGGTATCTCATTGTGGTTTTGATTTGTATTTCCCTGATGGCAAGTGATGCAGAGCATTTTCTCATGTGCATGTTGGCCATGTCCATGTCTTCCTCTGTGAGATTTCTCTTCATGTCTTTTGCCCATTTCATGATTGGA
This sequence comes from Vulpes lagopus, assembly GCF_018345385.1. NCBI lineage: Eukaryota > Metazoa > Chordata > Mammalia > Carnivora > Canidae > Vulpes > Vulpes lagopus. The sequence continues at coordinate 97,191,900 of NC_054827.1, read as the reverse complement.
TTGTTTGTTTCTTTGGTGTTGAGTTTAATAAGTTCTTTATAGATTTTGGAAACTAGCCCTTTATCTGATATGTCGTTTGCAAATATCTTCTCCCATTCTGTAGGTTGTCTTTTAGTTTCCCCTAAGATCAGGAACAAGACAGGGATGTCCACTCTCACCACTGCTGTTCAACATAGTTCTGGAAGTCCTCGCCTCAGCAATCAGACAACAAAAAGACATTAAAGGCATTCAAATTGGCAAAGAAGAAGTCAAACTCTCCCTCTTCGCCGATGACATGATACTCTACATAGAAAACCCAAAAGCCTCCACCCCAAGATTGCTAGAACTCATACAGCAATTTGGTAGCGTGGCAGGATACAAAATCAATGCCCAGAAATCAATGGCATTTCTATACACTAACAATGAGACTGAAGAAAGAGAAATTAAGGAGTCAATCCCATTTACAATTGCACCCAAAAGCATAAGATACCTAGGAATAAACCTAACCAAAGAGGTGAAGGATCTATACCCTAAAAACTATAGAACACTTCTGAAAGAAATTGAGGAAGACACAAAGAGATGGAAAAATATTCCATGCTCATGGATTGGCAGAATTAATATTGTGAAAATGTCAATGTTACCCAGGGCAATTTACACGTTTAATGCAATCCCTATCAAAATACCATGGACTTTCTTCAGAGAGTTCGAACAAATTATTTTAAGATTTGTGTGGAATCAGAAAAGACCCCGAATAGCCAAGGGAATTTTAAAAAAGAAAACCATAGCTGGGTGCATCACAATGCCAGATTTCAGGTTGTACTACAAAGCTGTGGTCATCAAGACACTGTGGTACTGGCACAAAAACAGACACATAGATCAATGGAACAGAATAGAGAACCCAGAAGCGGACCCTGAAATGTATGGTCATCTTATATTCGATAAAGGAGGTAAGACTATCCACTGGAAGAAAGACAGTCTCTTCAATAAATGGTGTTGGGAAAATTGGACATCCACATGCAGAAGAATGAAACTGGACCACTCTCTTTCACCGTACACAAAGATAAACTCAAAATGGATGAAAGATCTAAATGTGAGACAAGAGTCCATCAAAATCCTAGAGGAGAACACAGGCAACACCCTTTTTGAACTCGGCCACAGTAACTTCTTGCAAGATACATCCAAAAAGGCAAAAGAAACAAAAGCAAAAATGAACTATTGGGACTTCATCAAGATAAGAAGCTTTTGCACAGTATCATTTAAAGCTCTTGTTTCTTTGAAGATGTTGTGCTTAGAATACCTATCGAGTGTAGAAAGCGCTACATTGAAACACCAACTATAAGTGTATTATTGTCTAAGTATGTCTTAATTCTGGTTATTAATTGATTGATATATTTGGCAGTTCCCACATTTGGGGCATATATATTTATGATTGTTAAGTCCTCTACTTGGATAGATCCTTTAAGTATGATATAGAGTCCCTCTTCATCTCTCACTACAGTCTTCAGGATAAACTTTAGTTTATCTAATAAAGAATGGCTACCCCTGCTTTCTTTTGAGGACCATTTCAATGGTAAGTGGTTCTCCAACCTTTTATTTTCAGGCTGTAGGCGTCTTCATGTCTAAAGTGAGTCTCTTGTGGACAGCAAATAGATGGGTCCTGCTTTTTTATTCAGTCTGAAACCCTGTGCTTTTTGATGGGGTCATTAAGCCCGTTCACGTTCAGAGTTGCTATTGACAGATATGAGTTTAGTGTCATCATGATATTTATTCAGTCCCTGTTTTTGTGGATTGTTCCCTTGGAGTTTCTATTACAGAATCCCCCTTAGTATTTCTTGGAAAGCTAGCTTGGTGGTCACATATTCTTTCAGTTTCTGCCTATCTTGGAAGCTCTTTATCTCTCCTTCTATTCTGAATGAGAGCCTTGCTGGATAAAGTATTCTTGGCTGCATGTTCTTCTCACTTAGGACCCTGAATATATCCTGCCAGCCCTTTCTGGCCTGCCAGGTCTCTGTGGAGAGGTCTCCTTTTAATCTGATATTTCTCCCCATATAGTTTAGGGATCTCTTGTCTCTTGCTGCTTTAAGGATCTTCTCTTTATCTTTGGAATTTACAAGCTTCACTATTAAATGTTGAGGTGTTGAACGGTTTTTATTGATTTTTGGGGGGGGATCTATTTCCTGGATCTGAATGCCTGTTTCCCTTCCCAGATTAGGAAAGTTCTCAGCCATGATTTGTTCAAATACATATTCTGGCCCTCTGGCCCTTTCGGCGCCCTCTGGAACCCCAATTAAACATAGATTTTTCTTCCTCAGGCTGTCACTTATTTCCCTTAATCTATCCTCATGATCTTTTAATTGTCTCTTTTTTCCTCAGTTTCCCTCTTTGCCATCAACTTGTCTTCTATGTCACTCACTCGTTCTTCCACCTCATTAACCCTCATCGTTAGGACCTCTAGTTTGGATTGCATCTCATTTAATTGATTTTTAATATCTGCCTGATTAGATCTAAATTATGCAGTCATGAAGTCTCTTGAGTCCTTTATGCTTTTTTCTAGAGCCACCAGTAGCTTTATAATTGTGCTTCTGAATTGGCTTTCTGACATTGAATTGTAATCCAAATTTTGTAACTCTGTGGGAGAGAGGACTGCTTCTGATTCTTTTTTTTAGGTGAGTTTTTCCTTTTAGTCATTTTGCTCAGTGCAGAGTCCCAAAAACAAGTTGTATTGATAAAAGGAGAAAAAGAGAGAAGAGAAAGAAGAAAAAGAAAAAAAAAAGAAGGAAAAAAAAAGAGAAGAGAAGTAAAGAAAAAAAGAGGGGGGGGGAGGCAACAAATCAAAAACAAAAAACAAGGGGGAGTATCCTCTGATTCTGTATACTGTAAATCCCTCGACTTCCCCTGGAACTTTCCAGTGCTGCTGGATCAATAATTTGTTTTCCCCCTGTCTTTCTAGCTGGTCTTCTGGGGGAGGAGCCTGCTGTCCTGATTTCAGGTGTCAGCACTTGGGGGAGCTGCTCAGCCCCCAGCCTGGTGCAGGGCTTGGTGAAAGTTGTTTAACCTGTTTATCTGGTGAGGCCACTGTGAGGCTCAGTGGGGGTTGTTTACCCCGTGAGGCCCCAGGAGGAACAACTGCAGTGGTGGTGGCAAGCTCTGGAGCTCTGGTGTCAGCTCCCGCAGTAACTATGGAGCTCTCTGTCTGCAGGGCCTGGATGCTCCGGGGGGCGGGGCCGCTGATCTGCTCAGCTCGTGCCAGTAGCGTCCTTGCTGTCCTGGGCCCTCCCGCCCTCTGCCTGTCCCAGGGGGAGGCCGGATCCTGGGCTGTGTCCCGGCGCCCTCTGCTCCTGGGCCTGCGCTGTTGGATTCGCGCTCCTGGCTGCGCAGCTCCTTCTGGGCGGAGCCTCGGTGCGGAGCCCCTGACTGAACCGCCCCGGAGCTGCTCCCGGGTCCAGCCGTGCACGCTGCAGCCCTTAGGGAGCTCGGCTCACTCTCCCCGGGGCACAGGTGTCTGTTAGTGTCCCAGGGAGCCTGAGGGCATCTCCGCCCTCCTGGGGTCCTGCTCTAACTGCCTGCGAGGCCTTTTCGCCCGGGAAGGTTGGTGCAGCTCCTGCTTCTCCGGGACGGGGCTCTCCTGTCCTGGGGACACTCGCCCTGGCCTTAGGTTGGCTCCTCGCGGGCCCCTTCCCCTTGGATGCCTTTTGTTTCTTTATTTCTTTTTCCCCGTCTTCCTTCCGTGATAGAAGCGCCAACTCTTCTCACTGTAGCATTCCAGCTGTTCTCTCTTTAAATCTCAGGCCAAATTCGTAGGCTTTCAGGATGATTTGAAAGTTATCTAGGTAAGTTGGTGGGGACAGGTGACTTAGGGACCCTACTCTTCTGCCATCTTGCCCCGCCTCCTGGCTATGCGCTTAGTGATCAGCAGAACAGCCTCAGGAAAGTCATTAAGAAGTTACAGGCTAAGGATTAGCTGCAGAAAGGCAGGAAATTGAATGAAGTCAGTGTCACAGTGAGGAATTTTCTGGCTGTCTGCTCAGAAAAGTCTTTGAAGGGTGGCACATTAGTACATCAGAGATGAAACTGGATCCTGTATCACCTGCAAGCAGCTCATGAAAAAGACCAGCTTTCCAAATATGTACTTTTCTTGGAAACCTTGCCTCTTTGTGGCTCTATTTGTAGCTGGCTTGGAATCCAGGCAATTTATAGTGTTCAGAAAAGATACACAAGAGTTCACTTAGGTGATTGCAGGCCCAGGTGTGCAAGTTAACCAAATCACCAATACTGCCATATGCCCCCTTCCTGGAGCCCAGGACAGGCAAATCTGTTGTCTGGTTCACCTTGCCTGATGCTAGACTCCCAGAGGGAGTTTGGTCACTGCACCTCATGGCATGTGATTCTCACCAGGGAGCACATGCATGACCATTCCTGTCCAGGAAACTATATTCACATCTTCCAACAGAGAGAGTTCTCTGCCAGTACAACAACTGGAAATGAGAAGGTTTCAGGTGAGCCCAGGATTATAGAAAAATAAGACTTGTATTTACTAGGCCTTCTGGGAGAGGCCTTGTATACTCCTGTGTCCAGCAGTGGAGGCTGGCTTCCTCTCTAACTGTCCATTGCTCCTGACTCCAACTTGTTTTCCTTCATGCTCCATGTACTCTACTGTGTGATCACAGCTTCTTCCTTTTGACTGGAAGCCCTCCTATATTCAAGCGTATCAAAGCCATAGCCATTATGCTCTTCAGTGAATCTAAGGGGTGCCTGCTCTCTTCCTCCTGATGTGAGCTTCACTGCAACCTCTAAAACAGTGCTGAAGCTCTTCCATTAGCTACATCTGGTACTTTCACCCGGTATTTGTTCCTGTTAAGCACTCTGCCAAGTGTTGACCAAGAGTCAAGAATCACCAGAGCAGATCCCACACAATTGTGTGAACCTAGCCCCACAGAAAAATCACCAATTTTTCTCTGGAGAAGGTGTGCAAAACAAAGACATTTTGTGTCAATCTAATAGCTGAGGAGCTCTGTAAAGCTGCTTGGAAAAAGGCTGCCATATGTGCAGGTGGGAACATGTTGATACCTGGGTTGTGTGCATAGGGCTGAAGACAAGCGTTCCTTTGTTTTTCTGATCACCTATTAAAGATAGTAAAGCACATTATTAGTAACAGAAGATTATAGAGTATCAGAAGTGGTGTCCTCAAGCTCACACTAGAGTCTAACCTTACCCTAACCCAGTCTGAGCCACAGCTGTGATGAACTGAAGGGGTAACAGCACTCACATTCCAGCCTCCTGAATCGCACTGTGAGTCCTGGGGATGCCAATTCCCAAAGCGCTACATCAGCTGCTTTGCGAGGGTCCTTCTGCCACTCTCTCTTAAATGAATTCTGCACGGGCTGCTGAGCAGGGTGATCTGGGTTGCACGGAGTTGCACATTCCTCTCAGGCTGCCAATACAAGCTGAACTGATTCCAATGTTGTTAAGGAAGCTGAACATAATTTGAGTTTCTACTGAATTGAGTCCTTTTCTGAAGTAAAGAACATTTAAGGAGATTACAATTTGATATTCCTGGCCATTTTCTGTTGGCTGATGGAGGGATGGGAGGAAGTGAATAGTAGAATCGTGTCACTGGGTAGAAAATGGCTTGTTTCTGGCTCATATCAAGTTCCATAGCTTTTGAAATATAATTAAACAAGGTGTAAATGAAGCATTGGTATATGTTCAATGCAATAGAGCCCTTTTTTGCAAATCTATTATATACCCAGAACTGAGCTATGTTCTTGGACTATAATGCTGAGGGAGGCATGAGCATCAAGATATTCTCTCAGTATTGCTGCAATAGAAGGATACATCCGCATGTAGATGCATTATAAAATAGAGAGCCGTAGTTACTTCCAGGAGGTGGATAGATTTGAGGAAAGAGGTAGGCAAGAGGAAGCCTTTGACTGAAGCTTGAGGCAAACCAGATAGGGCATGGAACAGAAGGGCCAGAGGCACTGAAAGACAAGTTGCCTGATGGAAATGGCTGGCAAATGAAGGGGGACAGGCCGATGGGCTTCAAGGGGTGCAATGCTTTGGAGACAAATGTAGGGTCGAACGAGAAAGAACATGATCTGTGTTTAAGAAAGAGAACTCCAGCAGTACTAGGGGCATGGGGAACAGGGCTGCTATCATTGCAAGGGTGTCAAGGATTTTGTGTAAGCAACTCAGGACTGAGCCTTAGCCTGGCTGTATAGATAAGAGGGGTAGGAATGATGGAAGTCTGGTGCAGAACAGACCGAACTGGGATGGAATGAGGAAAGGAGGGGTTTGGAACACATTGAGGTCCCAGCTCGGAGGCTGGAAGAAGAATGGCATCTTTCAGTGAGACCAGACATGTGACAGAGGCAACAAGTTTGGGAAGAAAAAGAATATATTCATTCTCTCCGCTCCCCCCGCACTTTTTATAGTATTCATCTTTCTTACAGAAAGATCATACAGAGAATTCCCATAAACCCTTCACCCAGCTTCTCCTAATTGTTAATAATTGTGCAATTTTTAAAACCAGAACATGACACAATGCTATTAACTGAAACACGCAATGCTATTAACTGAAATTTTACCATCCAATGTACCTGGTTTATAGTTTTCTGAGCTGAGGTGCCACCAGACAAAGTCTGGGTCTCAGGGGAATAAAATATATGATGAAACTTTTGCTTTCTCTTTTCATCCTTTCATGCAAGTATCATATTTGTTTATTATTAATATAACAAATATATTAAATAGATAAACAAATATATAATAAAGAAATAATATAATATTTATATTTTAATTTGCTTATATAAATATAAATATTATAGAAATATTTTATATAATATGTACAATGAATATTTTTGTATATTTAAAATTATGTGTTTATATATAAATATATACATATTTTTAAAATGTTTATATTAAGATATTAAAATATGTTTTAAAAATATGTAAAATGGTGTCTCCCCATCCTTCCACTGTCTCAGAATTTTTTTTAATTGCAGGAGTTAAATCCAGCTACCTCTACTGTAAAAACTGTCTTAGTAGAGTCAGCTAACTAATGTCTCTGAGCACTTCGTATGCACCCTCATAGCATTGTCTGCTCCATCTCATGTCAACTGTTTGGCAAAGGTACCACTTCAGTGAGGCCCAGAGAGGTCCAGGGAGCTGAGCACACGCACCCAGCATGAAGAAGACATGAACTCTAAGCCTTGCTCCTAACCATCATGTACACAAGCGTTTTGTTACACTTTTTACTTTTGGTCTCCTGGCTGTCTCTTTTGATTTATCTATTTTTCTATGGAAAGATGTCTTGTGTTCATTTCCTTCCTCTAGTGGTTTTGAAGGAGGTATTTTCTTTATACTGTTACTGGCTGCCATTAAGTTGATGGAACTCTCCCACAAGCTCTTTTCATAGGCCTCCATTCTGCCCTATATAGACTTCTGTGGTCCTCATCTCAGCTGCATAGCAGTTTCGGGGATGGTGGATCACACTTTCCTGACAAAAAACTCTTCTGTGGTACTTTCCATGACACCATATGTGCCCCATCCCCCTTATTGGCTTCCCTACCCTCCTCCACTCTACAAGCTGGTTTACCATGAGCCTTGGGACAGGGATATTTCCTTAATCTCTCACTGCATCTGTCCTAGGTGACCTCCTTTATCCTTGTTGTTCTAATTTCCACCTCCAATTCTCATTTCCAGATGAGATCTCTCTTCTGAGCTTCCAATTTGTGTACATGACTGACCCTGAAAGCACAGCTTGGGTATCCCACAAGAGACCCAAAACTAACAGGTTCTTTTTTTTAAGATTTTATTTATTTATTCATGAGAGGCACACAGAGAGAGGCAGGGACATAGGCAGAGGGAGAAGCAGACTCCATGCAGGGAGCCTGATGTGGGACTTGATCCTGGGACTCCAGGATCACACCCTGAGCTAAAGGCAGGCACCCAACTACTGATCCACCCAGGTGTCAAAAACTAACAGGTTCTTAACTGCACTCAGTATCCCCTTGCTCTCCTGGTCCATACCCAATGTAATCATTTCATTTCCCCCCCTTCTTTTCTTCAATTCCATAACCAGATCATCAGCAAATTCTGTAGACTCAATATATATATGTGTGTGTGTATATATATATATATATATATATATATATAGTATATATATATTCCATTCTCTTCTCCCTAATTCCCCTGTCATCCACCAATAGCTTTTCTCCAAACAATTGAAAAACTTTAAGTGACCTCATCCACTTCACAAAGCATTCTTCACTCAGAGGGTATTATGAACACACACACACACACACACACACACACATATATATGCTTGTTTTCAGTAGCATTGAAATAGAAAAAAATATTGCAAAAACTCAAAAGCCCAAGACAAAACCAGATAAATAATCTATGGTATATCACAGAACAAAATACTTTGAAATAGAAAAAAAATGCTTCCCATATGCTGATATGAAAATACTCCAGAAAATACTATTGTATGAAAAAAAGCAAGTTGAAAATATTTCATAGCATGCCATCTTTTATGTAAGAAAGAGGGAGAAATAAGAATTTACATTTGCTTGCAAAAGAGAGTGGTGAGGTAAACAAGAACAGAGGTGGAAGTAAGAGTTCTCATTGCATAATTTATTAAAATGTTCTGGTTTGGTTTTTGAACCTTGGTGAACATATTATTCATGTGTGCGTGCACACACAAACACACACATATACACACTTGCCACATACTTTAGTGACTTTCTCCTACATCTAGTGGAGATCCAGAGCCCTTAACACAGGCTAGGGGAGCTGTATAATCAGGTCTCAACCTCCTTCTCCACCATCCTATTCAATGGGCCTCTGCTTAACTAACTGTTCAGCAACTTGAGCTGTGTTCAATTTCGTGCCAACCTCAGACCCTTCTAGGATTCACGTCCCACTTAGAATGTATATCACCTCTCTCCTTGTATAGCTGGGTCATCTCAAGTTTTGGGGTGTCACCTACATACCACTCAAAAAGAACCTTGCTGACCAAATCATACACAGGAGGTTGTCTCCTATCTTTCTCTGCCTTTACCACCTCGTGGGAAACATTCACAAAATACTCTGTATACTTTGTAATTTCTCAATTTATTGTTAGTTTCTTGTTCATCTGTTTTCCTACCAGTTAGTCCAAGAAAACAGACATCACTTATTCTGACTCAAAATTTTAGATATTCAATGTATTTCTTTTTTTTTTTTTTAATTAACTTTTATTGGTGTTTAATTTACCAACATACAGAAAAACACCCAGTGCTCATCCCGTCAAGTGTCCACCTCAGTGCCCGTCACCCATTCCCCTCCAACACCCGCCCTCCTCCCCTTCCACCACCCCTAGTTCGTTTCCCCGAGTTAGGAGTCTTTATGTTCTGTCTCCCTTCCTGATATTTCCCAACATTTCTTTTCCCTTCCTTTATATTCCCTTTCACTATTATTCATATTCCCCAAATGAATGAGAACATACACTGTTTGTCCTTCTCCGATTGACTTATTTCACTCAGCATAATACCCTCCAGTTCCATCCACGTTGAAGCAAATGGTGGGTATTTGTCGTTTCTAATTGCTGAGTAATATTCCATTGTATACATAAACCACATCTTCTTTATCCATTCATCTTTCGATGGACACCGAGGCTCCTTCCACACTTTGGCTATTGTGGCCATTGCTGATAGAAACATCGGGGTGCAGGTGTCCCGACGTTTCATTGCATCTGAATCTTTGGGGTAAATCCCCAACAGTGCAATTGCTGGGTCGTAGGGCAGGTCTATTTTTAACTCTTTGAGGAACCTCCACACAGTTTTCCAGAGTGGCTGCACCAGTTCACATTCCCACCAACAGTGTAAGAGGGTTCCCTTTTCTCCGCATCCTCTCCAACATTTGTTGTTTCCTGCCTTGTTAATTTTCCCCATTCTCACTGGTGTGAGGTGGTATCTCATTGTGGTTTTGATTTGTATTTCCCTGATGGCAAGTGATGCAGAGCATTTTCTCATGTGCATGTTGGCCATGTCCATGTCTTCCTCTGTGAGATTTCTCTTCATGTCTTTTGCCCATTTCATGATTGGATTGTTTGTTTCTTTGGTGTTGAGTTTAATAAGTTCTTTATAGATTTTGGAAACTAGCCCTTTATCTGATATGTCATTTGCAAATATCTTCTCCCATTCTGTAGGTTGTCTTTTAGTTTTGTTGACTGTATCCTTTGCTGTGCAAAAGCTTCTTATCTTGATGAAGTCCCAATAGTTCATTTTTGCTTTTGTTTCTTTTGCCTTCGTGGATGTATCTTGCAAGAAGTTACTGTGGCCAAGTTCAAAAAGGGTGTTGCCTGTGTTCTCCTCTAGGATTTTGATGGAATCTTGTCTCACATTTAGATCTCTCATCCATTTTGAGTTTATCTTTGTGTATGGTGAAAGAGAGTGGTCCAGTTTCATTCTTCTGCATGTGGATGTCCAATTTTCCCAGCACCATTTATTGAAGAGACTGTCTTTCTTCCAATGGATAGTCTTTCCTCCTTTATCGAATATTAGATGGCCGTACATTTCAGGGTCCACTTCTGGGTTCTCTATTCTGTTCCATTGATCTATGTGTCTGTTTTTGTGCCAGTACCACACTGTCTTGATGACCACAGCTTTGTAATACAACCTGAAATCTGGCATTGTGATGCCCCCAGCTAAGGTTTTCTTTTTTAAAATTCCCCTGGCTATTCGGGGTCTTTTCTGATTCCACACAAATCTTAAAATAATTTGTTCTAACTCTCTGAAGAAAGTCCATGGTATTTTGATAGGGATTGCATTAAACGTATAAATTGCCCTGGGTAACATTGACATTTTTACAATATTAATTCTGCCAATCCATGAGCATGGAATATTTTTCCATCTCTTTGTGTCTTCCTCAATTTCTTTCAGAAGTGTTCTATAGTTTTTAGGGTATAGATCTTTTACCTCTTTGGTTAGGTTTATTCCTAGGTATCTTATGCTTTTGGGTGCAATTGTAAATGGGATTGACTCCTTAATTTCTCTTTCTTCAGTCTCATTGTTAGTGTATAGAAATGCCATTGATTTCTGGGCATTGATTTTGTATCCTGCCACGGTACCAAACTGCTGTATGAGTTCTAGCAATCTGGGGGTGGAGGCTTTTGGGTTTTCTATGTAGAGTATCATGTCATCGGCGAAGAGGGAGAGTTTGACTTCTTCTTTGCCAATTTGAATGCCTTTAATGTCTTTTTGTTGTCTGATTGCTGAGGCGAGGACTTCCAGAACTATGTTGAACAGCAGTGGTGAGAGTGGACATCCCTGTCTTGTTCCTGATCTTAGGGGAAAGGCTCCCAGTGCTTCCCCATTGAGAATGATATTTGCTGTGGGCTTTTCGTAGATGGCTTTTAAGATGTCGAGGAAAGTTCCCTCTATCCCAACACTCTGAAGGGTTTTGATCAGGAATGGATGCTGTATTTTGTCAAATGCTTTCTCTGCATCTAATGAGAGTATCATATGGTTCTTGGTTTTTCTCTTGCTGATATGATGAATCACATTGATGGTTTTACGAGTGTTGAACCAGCCTTGTGTCCCAGGGATAAATCCTACTTGGTCATGGTGAATAATTTTCTTAATGTGTTGTTGGATCCTATTGGCTAGTATCTTGTTGAGAATTTTTGCATCCATGTTCATCAGGGATATTGGTCTGTAATTCTCCTTTTTGGTGGGGTCTTTGTCTGGTTTCGGAATTAAGGTGATGCTGGCCTCATAGAACGAATTTGGAAGTACTCCATCTCTTTCTATCTTTCCAAACAGCTTTAGTAGAATAGGTATGATTTCTTCTTTAAACGTTTGATAGAATTCCCCTGGGAAGCCATCTGGCCCTGGACTCTTGTGTCTTGGGAGGTTTTTGATGACTGCTTCAATTTCCTCCCTGGTTATTGGCCTGTTCAGGTTTTCTATTTCTTCCTGCTCCAGTTTTGGTAGTTTGTGGCTTTCCAGGAATGCGTCCATTTCTTCTAGATTTCCTAATTTATTGGCGTACAGCTGTTCATAATATGTTTTTAAAATCGTTTGTATTTCCTTGGTGTTGGTAGTGATGTCCCCTTTCTCATTCATGATTTTATTAATTTGAGTCTTCTCTCTCTTCTTTTTAATAAGGTTGGCTAATGGTTTATCTATCTTATTAATTCTTTCAAAGAACCAAGTCCTGGTTCTGTTGATCTGTTCCACAGTTCTTTTGGTCTCGATATCATTGAGTTCTGCTCGAATTTTAATTAACTCTCTTCTTCTGCTGGGGGTGGGGTCTATTTGTTGCTTTTTCTCTAGTTCCTTTATGTGTAAGGTGAGCTTTTGAATTTGAGATCTTTCCAGTTTTTGAATGTATGCTTGTATTGCGATGTATTTCCCCCTCAGGACTGCTTTTGCTGCATCCCAAAGATTTTGAACGGTTGTATCTTCATTTTCATTAGTTTCCATGAATCTTTTTAATTCTTCCTTAATTTCCTGGTTGACCTTTTCATCTTTTAGCAGGATGGTCCTTAACCTCCACGTGTTTGTGGTCCTTCCATATTTCTTGTTGTGATTAAGTTCTAATTTCAAGGCATTATGGTCTGAGAATATACAGGGGACTATCCCGATCTTTTGGTATCGGTTCAGACCCGATTTGTGACCCAGTATGTGGTCTATTCTGGAGAAAGTTCCATGTGCACTTGAGAAGAATGTGTATTCAGTTGAGTTTGGATGTAAAGTTCTGTAGATATCTGTGAAATCCATCTGGTCCAGTGTATCATTTAAAGCTCTCGTTTCTTTGGAGATGTTGTGCTTAGAAGACCTATCCAGGGTAGAAAGAGCTAGATTGAAGTCACCAAGTATAAGTGTATTATTATCAAGGTATTTCTTGAGTTTGGTTATTAATTGGTTTAAATATTTGGCAGCTCCCACATTCGGGGCATATATATTGAGGAGTGTTAAGTCCTCTTGTTGGATAGATCCTTTGAGTATGAGATAGTGTCCCTCTTCATCTCTCACTATAGTCTTCGGGGTAAATTTTAATTTATCTGATATAAGGATGGCTACCCCTGCTTTCTTTTGAGGAGCATTTGAATGGTAAATGGTTCTCCAACCTTTTATTTTCAGGTTGTAGGTGTCCTTCTGTCTAAAATGAGTCTCTTGTAGACAGCAAATAGATGGGTCCTGCTTTTTTATCCAGTCTGAAACCCTGCGCCTTTTGATGGGGTCATTAAGCCCGTTCACATTCAGAGTTACTATTGATAGATATGAGTTTAGTGTCATCATATCTATTCAGTCCTTGTTTTTGTGGATTGTTCCACTGAACTTCTTCTTAAAGGGGAATTTTAAGAGTCCCCCTTAAAATTTCTTGCAGAGCTGGTTTGGAGGTTACATATTCTTTCAGTTCCTGCCTGTCTTGGAAGCTCTTTATCTCTCCTTCCATTTTGAATGAAAGCCTTGCTGGGTAAAGTATTCTTGGTTGCATGTTCTTTTCATTTAGGACCCTGAATATATCCTGCCAGCCCTTTCTGGCCTGCCAGGTCTCTGTGGAGAGGTCTGCTGTTACCCTAATATTCCTCCCCATAAAAGTCAGGGACTTTTTTTCTCTTGCTGCTTTAAGGATCTTCTCCTTATCTTTGGAATTTGCAAGCTTCACTATTAAATGTCGAGGTGTTGAACGGTTTTTGTTGATTTTAGGGGGGGATCTCTCTATTTCCTGGATCTGAATGCCTGTTTCCCTTCCCAGATTCGGAAAGTTTTCAGCTAGGATTTGTTCAAATACATATTCTGGCCCTCTGGCCCTTTCTGCGCCCTCAGGAACCCCAATTAAACGTAGGTTTTTCTTCCTCAGGCTATCATTTATTTCCCTTAATCTATCCTCATGGTCTTTTAATTGCCTGTCTCTTTTTTCCTCAGTTTCCCTCTTTGCCATCAACTTGTCTTCTATGTCACTCACTCGTTCTTCCACCTCGTCAAGCCTCGTCGTTAGGACTTCTAGCTTGGATTGCATCTCATTTAATTGATTTTTAATTTCTGCCTGATTGGATCTAAATTCTGCAGTCATGAAGTCTCTTGAGTCCTTTATGGTTTTTTCTAGAGCCACCAGTAGCTGTAAAATAGTGCTTCTGAATTGGCTTTCTGACATTGAATTGTAATCCATATTTTGTAACTCTGTGGGAGAGTGGGCTGTTTCTGATTCTTTTTTTTGAGGGGTTTTCCTTCTAGTCATTTTGCTCAGTGCAGAGTGGCCAAAAACAAGTTGTATTGGGAAAAGGAGAAAAAGAGAGAGAAGGAAAGAAAAGAGAAAAAGAAAAAAGAGAAAGAAGAAAAAAATAGGGGAAAAAGAGAAGAAAAAGAAAGAAAAAGAAAGAAAGGAGAAAAAAGAAAAAAGGGGGGGTGGGGGAAGCAATCAGAAATCAAGAAGAAAGAGAGAAAAAAAAAGCAGCACAAAACAAAACAAAACAAAAAAAAAAAAAACAAAAAAAAACAAAAACAAAAACAAAAAAACAAAAAACAAAAAAAAAAACCACGGGGGAGTATCTTCCGATTCTGTGTAGTTTAAGTCCCTTGACTTCCCTTGGAACTGGTCCGTCTCGCTGGTCTTCTGGGGGAGGGGCCTGCTGTGCTGATTCTCAGGTGTTAGCACTTGGGGGAGCTGCTCTGGCCCTGCCTGGTGCAGGGCTCGGTGGGGGTTGTTCACCCCGTGAGGCCCCGGGAGGAAGCCACAGTGGCGGGGGCAGCTCTGGGACCCTGGATCCAGCCCCCGCAGTAGCTCCGGGGCTCTCCTTCTGCAGGGCCTGGGGGCTCCGGGGCGGGGCCGCTGATCTGCTCAGTTCCAGGCAGGAGCGTCCTTGCTGTCCTGGGCCCTCCCGGCCTCTGCCTGTCCCGGGGGAGGCCGGATCCTGGGCTGTGTCCCGGCGCCCTGTGCTCCGGGGCCTGCGCTGTTGGATTCGCGCTCCCGGCGGTGCAGCCCCCTCCGCGGAGCCGCCGCCCGAGCCCCTCCGAGCTGTTCCCGGAGCCGCGCAGCCCCCTCCGCGGAGCTTCTTCCTCCGCCGGAGCCGCCGCCGCTGAGCTGTTCCCGGAGCCCCGCAGCCCCCTCCGCGGAGCCGCCGCCCGAGCCCCTCCGAGCTGCTCCGGGTCCCGCCGAGCGCTGCAGCCCTTAGGGAGCTCGGCGCACTCTCCGGGGCGCAGTTCCTCTGTTACTGTCCCAGGGAGCCCGAGGGCATCCCCGCCCTCCTGGGGATCCTGCTCCAATTCCCGGGGATCCCCTTTCCGCGGGGAAGGTCGGTGCAGCTCCTGCTCCTCCGGGACGGGGCTCTCCTGTCCTGGGGACAGTCGCCCCGGCCTCAGCCCGGCTCCTCGCGGGCCCCTCCCCCTCGGAGGCCTTTTGTGTCTTTATTTCTTTTTCCCCGTCTTCCTACCTTGATAGAAGCGCGAACTCTTCTCACTGTAGCGTTCCAGCTGGTCTCTCTTTAAATCTCAGGCCGAATTCGTAGGTTTTCAGGATGATTGGATGGTTTTCTAGGTAATTTGCTGAGGACAGGTGACCTGGAGACCCTACTCCTCCGCCATCTTGCCCCTCCCCCCCCAATGTATTTCTTGAACAAATAACAGAACATGCTTAAATCAAAATTTTCTAACAATATTATGAAAAAGACTTTTTAATTTTTTCCCATAGTCAATAAAGAATTTTTCTCACCATTGCTTTTTTCTTCCAGCCCTCTTTTTTTTAAAAGAGTTTATTTATTTATTCATAAGAGACACACAGAGAGAGGCAGAGACATAGGCAGAGGGAGAAGCTGGCTTCCTGCAGGAGCCTGATGTGGGACTCAAACCCAGCACCCTGGGATCAACACCTGATCCAAAGGCAGACACTCAACCACTGAGCCATCCAGGTGCCCCCCTCCAGCCCATTATGTAATTGACAGTTAATATTTAAATGTTTCTTAAAAAAGAATCTTAAATTTTAGATGCAGCTGTTATAATATTTATAGCATTTATTTACACACAAATTCATATATTTAAGCTGTTTTAATGTTCAAACACCAATTATTCTATTACTTTTTAATTCTTTATTTTTATGTTCTATCACTGAGCTGGATAGATCTTACCTTCTAAATTTTTTTTCACCCCTCAGAATGTATATGCAAGTGGTATATTTTCTGAGACCTTGTAATGTTACCTTTCCTTGTGACCCACAGCTTGTCTAAATTTTACATTCTCTAATATATACTCCTTCCTCTGAAAGCACAGTGCCTGCTCCAAGTGCCCTCTTACACCAGCTAGCATTGATGTTAGCTTGAGTTTCATTACTGTGTAGCAAGCCTGATTTTTCCTACCTGGCTCTTTATGAGTTTTTAGTTTCTTTCTTCTAAGAATTCAAAAATAGAAGCACCTGGGTAGCTCAGTCAGTTGAGCATCCCACTCTTGATTTCTGCTCAGGTCATGATCTCAGGGTTGTGAGACTGAGCCCTACAATCAGCTCCATGCAGGGTGTGGAGCCTGCTTGGGATCCTCTCTCTTTCCTGCTTCCTCTCTCCCTTCCCCCACTCTCTGTCTCTCTAAAAAATAGAATTAAATTAAAGCATATTTAAGATAATGAAAAGGCAAGGAAATAACAGAATACACAAGGAAATATCAAAACTAAACTCAGCTTATGGCACAAATGTTAAAACTATGTGGTAGATAATTTAGTATAATTACGATTAATATATAAAATGGACAATGTGCAAGATAAGATGGGTTATTCAAGCAGAAAGATTGAAACAATTAAGAAGAATTAATGGACATGCTAGAAATGAAAATCCAATTAACAGGATAAAGAATGCCTTTGGTCCATAGATATGGCTAAGGAAAAGAATCATGAGCTTGTAGATAGGTTAATAGAAATTACCAAACAAGACAGAAAGACATACAGACAGACAAGTAGACAGAAAAAAAAGTTGGAAAAAGATAGAAGAGAATTTCAATGAAGTATGGGAAAATCAAGCATAATAAAATATGCACTATTGGAATCTCAGAAAAAGAGAAAATGGAGAAGAAAATATATTTAAATAAATAGTAACCAAATTTTTTTTGTAAAATTATTTTAGACACCAAAATATTGATACAAGAAGCTCAGAGAACTTCAAGAAAAACAAACACCAATGTACACACGCCCACCCACACACACACCTCATGTACCCTATATGCATATCATATATAAACTGAGGAAAACAAAACAAAAAGAAATTTTGTAGTAGCCTGCAAAAAATAAAACTAAACATAAGGAACAAAGTAGAGAATAGTAACAAAATTAAGAATTATAGTAGATTATCCACTGGAAGAAAGACAGCCTCTTCAATAAATGGTGCTGGGAAAATTGGACAGCCACATGCATAAGAATGAAACTAGACCACTCCCTTGCACCATACACAAAGATAAACTCAAAATGGATGAAATACCTAAATGTGAGGCAAGATTCCATCAAAATCCTAGAGCAGAACACAGGCAAAACCCTTTCTGAACTCGGCCACAGTAACTTCTTGTAAGATACATCCACGAAGGCAAAAGAAACAAAAGCAAAAATGAACTATTGGGACTTCATCAAGATAAGAAGCTTTTGCACAGCAAAGGATACAGTCAACAAAACTAAAAGACCACCTACAGAATGGGAGAAGATATTTGCAAATGACGTATCAGATAAAGGGCTACTCTCTAAGATCTCTAAAGAACTTATTAAACTCAACAGCAAAGAAACAAACAATCCAATCATGAAATGGGCAAAATACATGAACAGAAATCTCACAGAGGAAGACATAGACATGGCCAACACGCACATGACAAAATGCTCTGCATCACTTGCCATCAGGGAAATACAAATCAAAACCACAATGAGATACCACCTCACCAGTGAGAATGGGGAAAATTAACAAGGCAGGAAACCACAAATGTGGAGAAAAGGGAACCCTCTTGCACTGTTGGTGGGAATGTGAACTGGTACAGCCACTCTGGAAAACTGTGTGGAGGTTCCTCAAAGAGTTAAAAATAGACCTGCCCTATAACCCAGCAATTGCACTGCTGGGGATTTACCCCAAAGATTCAGATGCAATGAAACACCAGGACACCTGCACCCCGATGTTTCTAGCAGCAATTTCCACAATAGCCAAACTGTGGAAGGAGCCTCAGTGTCCATCGAAAGATGAATGGATAAAGAAGATGTGGTTTATGTATACAATGGAATATTACTCAGCCATTAGAAATGACAAATACCCACTATTTGCTTCAACATGGATGGAACTGGAGGGTATTATGCTGAGTGAAATAAGTCAGTCAGAGAAGGACATACATTATATGTTCTCATTCATTTGGGGAATATAAATAATAGTGAAAGGGAATAGAAGAGAAGGGAGAAGAAATGGGTAGGAAATGTCAGAAAGGGAGACAGAACATGGAAGACTCCTAACTCTGGGAAATGAACTAGGGGTGGTGGAAGGGGAGGAGGGCGGGGGGTGGGGCTGAATGGGTGACGGGCACTGAGGGGGGACACTTGACGGAATGAGCACTGGGTGTTATTCTGTATGTTGGCAAATTGAACACCAATAAAAAATAAATTTATTATTAAAAAAAAGAATTATAGTAGACTTCTCGTTAGAAATAATGCAAGCTAGAAGACTATAGAATAACATTTTTAAAGTGTTAGGAAGAGGCGGGGCAAGATGGCGGAGGAGTAGGGTCCTCACCTCTCCTAGATAACTTTCAAACCATCCTGAACACCTATGAATTCAACCTGAGATTTAAAGAGAGAACAGCCGGAACGCTACAGAGAGAAGAGTTTTCACTTCTAACGAGGTAGGAAGGTGGAAAAAAATAAAATAAAATAAAATAAAATAAATCAAGTGTGGGAGGGGCCCTGGCAGGATCTGGGCTAAGGGGGGTGGTGAGAGCCTCTGGACAGTGAAGCCCAGCCCTGGAGAAGCAGGAACCTTTAGTATCTGCACTGGATTCTTCCCACATGGAGAAGTGCTCAACAGGGAAATTGGGCTGAATCACAGGAGGGGCAGGGATGCCTCCAGTCTACCGGGGTCATAATAGAGGATGTGCACCAGGGGGAGAGCTCACTGCACACCCCCACCAATCTCCGTAAAGGGCTGGAGCACGCACTTGGCAGGGCCTGGGGAGAAGTCCATCGGTCAGGCCGGGCTCCGGGCAGAAGTGTCTGTGCCCTGCTGCCTTCCCGGTGGCCGGTGAGCTGATTCCAGTAGCTCAGGGCCTGGATCCAAGAGTGCCCAGCAGACACAGCCCATGATCCTGTGCTCCCCTGGGACAGGCGGAGACAGGGAGTGAGGAGGGCATACGACAGCGAGGACTCTCGCTGGGACTGGGAGACAGCGGTACTTACTGCGGAGCTGACTCCAGGGCTGGAGAGCTAGCCACCGCCAGTGTTGTTGTTCCTCCTGGTGTCACCCTGTGGTTGGGAACCAGCGGGGCCGCAAGGGAACAGGGCCCTCATGGAGTAAACAGCTCCCACTGAGCCATGCACCTGGCAGGGGGTGGGGCAGCTCCCCCAGGTGCACACACCCAAGAATCAGCACAGCAAGCCCTTCTCCCAGAGACCACCTGGAAGGACAGGGGAAGAGCAAGTTCTTGACTGAGCAGCGCTGGAAATCTCCAGGGGAAGTCCATAGAACATATATATATATAATATATAGAACCAGAGGGTACCCCTCCTAATTTCTTTCTTCCTTTTTCTCATACAACTCCATTTTATATCAGACTGTAAATTTCCAATTTTTTCCTCTTTTCCACCTTAACTACAATATTTTACCACCTCTTCAAATTTAAGTTTCTTCCCTTTTGACTTTCATATTTCTACAATTATAGGTCTTAGATATATTTTCCATTTCTAGATTCCCTTCAACATACTCAACTTAATTTTGGGAGATACACAAGACATGTTTTTTCTTTTCTTTTCTTTTCTTTTCTTTTCTTTTCTTTCTTTTCTTTTTTTTGTCTTGTGTTTTTTGTTTTCTCTGCCTCATTTTGTTCTACAATGGCAGAAGTTAAATCCTTCTAAAATATGACCAGCATACACCCAGTACCAAGTAGTATACCGTGCTAGTTCATTCTGTGAGATTCCTCATTCCCATTCTGCCCCCCTTTTTTTTATCTCATTTATGTTTTGGTGGTCAAAGTTGGGGCTTTCTACAAATATTTCTGGTTTATATAAATTTGGGACTGAGCATAATCTAACATACAGAAATTAATAACTCAGCACCAAGAGGATGATTCTCTATGACCCCTTAGATAGACTACATTCTCCCTTCACTACAACTTTGTTACTACCACAATCTACCAGCTCCCCCTTTTTTTCTCCTTTTTTTTCTTGTTTCCTCTTTACTTTCATTTTTTCCTCTTTTCTTTTCTTTTCTTTTCTTTTCTTTTTTTTTCTTCTTCTTTGGGATTCTTGGCCATTTATTTTTTATTACTTTGTTTTAAAATTTGTTTTTTACTTTAGTGGTCCTTTGGTGTTTTATTTCATTCTGATCATTGCTTTCAATTTCTGGGATCTGACCTAATTAGAATCATCTAGGGTGAAATTTACTTAGGTTGTGGTTGATACTTGACTCAGCCCACTCATACAGCCACTCTGCACTGAGCAAAATGACTAGAAGGAAGAACTAACCACAAAAGAAAGAATCAGAAACAGTCCCCTCTCCCACCGAGTTACAGAATTTGGATTACAATTCAATGAGAGAAAGCTGATTGAGAAGCAAAATTATAAAGCCACCAGTGCCACTGGATAAAAAGAATAAATGATTCAAGAGACTTCATGACTGCAGAATTTAGATCTAATCAGGCAGATATTAAAAATCAATTAAATGATATGCAATCCAAACTGGAGGTCCTAATGACGAGGGTTAATAAAGTAGGAGAAAGAGTGAGCAACATAGAAGACAAGTTGATGTCAAGGAAGGAAGCTGAGGAAAAAAGAAAAAAAAAACAATTAAACGACTGTGAGGAAGGTTAAGTGATATAATTAATAGCCTCATAAGGAAAAATCTACATATAATTGGGGTTTGAGAGAGTGCCTAGAGGGAAAGAGGGCCAGAAAGCATATTTGAACAAATCAGAGCTGAGAACTTCCCTAACTTGCAGAGGAAAACAGGCATTCAGATCCAGGAAAGAGAGTTCCCTGCCTCTCTCAAATCAATAAAAACCGTTAAACACCTCAACATTTAATAGTGAAACTTGCAAATTCCAAAGATAAAGAGAAAATCCTTAAAGCAGCAAGAGAAAAGAGATCCCTAATTTATACAGGGAGAAGTATTAGATTAACACAGACCTTTCATAGAGTCCTGGCAAGCCAGAAAGGACTGGGAGGATATATTCAGGGTCCTAAATGAGAAGAACATGCAGCAAGAATACTTTATCAAGCAAGGCTCTCACTCAGAATAGAAGGAGAGATAAAGAGCTTACAAGATAGGCAGAAACTGAAACAATATGTGACCACCAAACCAGCTTTGCAAGAAATTTAAGGGGGACTTTGTAAAAGAAAGAGGGAGCCCAAGGAAATAATCCACAAAAAAGGGACTGAATAGGTATCATGATTACACTAAATTAATATCTTTCAATAGTAAATCTGAACGTGAATGGGCTTAATGATCCCATCAAAAGGCACTGGGTTTCAGACTGGATAAAAAAGCAAGACCCATCTATTTGCTGTCTACTAGGGATTCATTTGAGACCTAAGGACACCTATAGCCTGAAAATGAAAGGTTAGAGAACCATTTACCATTCAAATAGCAATCCTCATATCAGATAAATTATAAAGTTTATCCCAAAGACTGTAGTAAGAGATGAAGCTGGAGACTATATCATACTTAAAGGGTCTATTCAACAAGAGGACCTAACAATCATAAATATCATGTCCCTTATGTGGGAGCTGCCAAGAGTATCAATCAATTAATAACCAAAGTAAAGACATACTTTGATAATATGTATCAACATGGCACTTTCTCCAACTGACAGATCTTTTCAGAAGAAGATCACCAAAAACAAGAGCTTCAAAAGATACACTGGGCCAGGTGGATTTCACAGATATTTACAGAACTTTACACCCAAATTCAACTGAATACACATTTTTCTCAAGTGCACATGGAACTTTCTCCAGAATAGACCACAAACCGGGTCACAAATCAGGTCTTAATTGATACCAAAAGATTTGAATTGTCCTCTGCATATTTTCACACTGCAAGGCTTTGAAACTAGAACTCAATCACAGGAAGAAATTTGGAAGAAACTCAACATATGGAGGAGAAAGAGCATTCAGCGAAAAGATGAAAGGGTCAATCAGGAAATTAGAGAAGAATTAAAAAGTTTCATGGGAACTAATGAAAATGAATATACAACTGTTCAAAATCTTTGGGATACAGCAAAAGCAGTCCTGAGAGGGAAATACATCAAAATACAAGCATCCCTGAAAAACAGGAAAAAACTCAGATACAAAAGCTAACCCTGCACCTAAAGGAAGTGGAGACAGAACAGCAAATAATGCCTACACCCAGCAGAAGAAGAAAGTAAATAAAGATTCGAGCAGAACTCAATGAAATAGCGACCAGGATTGTAGAACAGATCAACAAAATCAGTAGTTGGTTCTTTGAAATAATTAATAAGATAGATAAACCATTAGCTGGCCTTGTTAAAAACAAAAGAGAAAATACTCTAATTAATAAAATCACGAATGAGAAAGGAGACATCACAACCAATACCAAGGATATACAAACGATTTTAAAAACATATTATGAGCAGCCATACGCCAATAAATTAGGCAATCTAGAAGAAATGGATGTATTTCTGGAAAACCACAAACTACCAAAACTGGAAAAGGAAGAAATAGAAAACCTGAACAGGCCAATAACCAGGGAGGAAATTGAAGCAGTCATCAGAAACCTCCCAAGTCACAAAAGTCCAGGGCCAGATGGCTTCCCAGGGGAATTCTATCAAATGTTTAAAAAAGAAACCATACCTATGCTACTAAAGCTGTTTGGAAAGATAGAAAGAGATGGAATACTTCCAATCTCGTTCTATGAGGCCAGCATCACCTTAATTCCAAAACCAGACAAAGACCCCACCAAAAGGAGAATTATAGACCAATATCCCTGATGAACATGGATGCAAAAATTCTCAACAAGATACTAGCCAATAGGATACAACAATATTGTTGATCTTTTCATTTAGAAGAGTGTTTCCTTCTTTCCCTTCCATTTCTATAAAGCAGAGATTTTCCCCACCTGTGAACTCCACGGTCCACACCACCAGCTAGTCCCAATAGTTTGTTTTTGTTTTCATTTCCCTAGCCACAGGAGACATCTAGAAAAATGTTGCTGCAGCCAGTATCAGAGAAATTACTGTGTTTTCTTCCCGGATTTTTATAGTTTCAGGTCTCACATTTAGGTCTTTAATCCATTTTTTATCGTATTTCTGTAAATGGTGAGAAAAGTGTCCGGTTTCATTCTTCTGCATGTTGCTATCCAGTTTTCCCAATACCATTTGTTGAAGAGATGCTCTTTTTCCTAATGCAATTGTAAATGGGGATGCTGTCTTAGTTTCTTTTTCCGCTGCTTCATGATCAGTGTATGGAAATGCAACAGGTTTCTGTATATTAATTTTATATCTTGTGACCTGACTGAATTCATTTATTAGTTCTAGTAGTTTTTCTGGTGGAGTCTTTAGGATTTTCTACTTATAGTATTATGTCATCTGTAAATAGTTGAAGTTCTTTTTTTTTTTAATTTTTATTTATTTATGATAGTCACAGAGAGAGAGAGAGGCAGAGACATAGGCAGAGGGAGAAGCAGGCTCCATGCCTGGGAGCCCGATGTGGGATTCGATCCCGGGTCTCCAGGATCGCGCCCTGGGCCAAAGGCAGGCGCCAAACCGCTGTGCCACCCAGGGATCCCAATAGTTGAAGTTCTTACAGTTGTCATCTGGAAGAAGTTTTATTTCTTCCTTACTGATTTGAAAGTCTTTTATTTTTTTTCCACATCTGATTGTTGTGGCTACGGTTTCCAGTTCTATGTAGAATAAAAGTGGCGAGAGTGGTTATCCTTGCCTGGTTCCTGACCTTAGAAGAAAGACTCAGTTTTTTTCAATTGAGTATGATGTTTCTTGTGGGTTTTTCATATATGGCCTTTATTATTGTGAAGTATGTTCCCTGTAAACCTACTTTGTTGAGGGTTTTTATTATGAATGGATTTTTTTTCATGAATGGTTGTTATACTTTATCAGATGCTTTTTCTGCATCTACTGAAATGATCACATGGTTCGAATCTTTTTTTCTTTTTATTTTTTTAATTGGAGTTCAAATGCCAACATATAACATAACACCCAGTGCTTATCCCACCAAGGGCCCCCCTTTAGTGTCCATCACCCAGTCACCCCAACCTACTGCCGACCTCGCCTACCACTACCCCTTGTTCATTTCCCAGAGTTAGCTGTCACTCATGTTTTGTCATCCTCACTGATATTTCCACTCATTTTCTCCCTTTCCTTTTATTCCCTTTCACTAATTTTTATATTCCCCAAATGAATGAGACCATATAATGTTTGTCCTTTTCTGACTGACTTATTTCACTCAGCATAATACCCTCCAGTTCCATCCACGTCGAAGCAAATGGTGGGTATTTGTCGTCTCTAATGGCTGAGTAATATTCCATTGTATACATAGACCACATCTTCTTTATCCATTCAACTTTCGATGGCCACCGAGGCTCCTTCCACAGTTTGGCTATTGTGGACATTGCTGCCTTAAACATCGGGGTGCAGGTGTCCTAGTGTTTCAAGCTTCTGTATCATTGGGGTAAATCCCCAGCAGTGCAATTGCTGGGTCGTAGGGCAGATCTATTTTTAACTCTTTGAGGAACCTCCACACAGTTTTTCAGAGTGGCTGTACCAGTTCACATTCCCACCAACAGTGTAAGAGGGTTCCCCTTTCTCCACATCCTCTTCAAATTTGTGGTTTCCTGTCTTGTTAATTTTCCGCATTCGCACTGATGTGATTTGGTATGTCATTGTGGTTTTGATTTGAATTTCCCTGATGGCAAGTGATGCGGAGCATTTTCTCATGTGCTTGTTGGCCATGTCTGTGTCTTCCTCTGTGAAATTTTTGTTCATGTCTTTGCCCATATCATGATTGGATTGTTTGTTTCTTTGGTGTTGAGTTTAATAAGTTCTTTATAGATCTTGGAAACTAGCCCTTTATCTGATACATCATTTGCAAATATCTTCTCCCATTCTGTAGTTTGTCTTTGAGTTTTGTTGACTGTATCCTTTGCTGTGCAAAAGCTTCTTATCTTGATGAAGTCCCAATAGTTCATTTTTGCTTTTTCTCTTTTGCCTTTGTGGATGTATCTTGCAAGAAATTACTGTGGCCGAGTTCAAAACGGGTGTTGCCTGTGTTCTCCTCTAGGATTTTGATGGAATTTTGTCTCACATTTAGATGTCAAACTCTCCCTGTTCGCCGATGACATGATACTCTACATAGAAAACCCAAAAGAGGGGATCCCTGGGTGGCACAGCGGTTTAGCGCTTGCCTTTGGCCCAGGGCGCGATCCTGGAGACCCGGGATCGAATCCCACATCGGGCTCCCGGTGCATGGAGCCTGCTTCTCCCTCTGCCTATGTCTCTGCCTCTCTCTCTCTCTGTGTGACTATCATAAATAAATAAAAATTAAAAAAAAAAGAAAGAAAACCCAACAGACTCCACCCCAAGATTGCTAGAACTCATACTGCAATTTGGCAGTGTGGCAGGATACAAAATCAATGCCCAGAAGTCAGTGGCATTTCTATACACTAACAATGAGACTGAAGAAAGAGAAATTAAGGAGTCAATCCCATTTACAATTGCACCCAAAAGCATAAGATACCTAGGAATAAACCTAACCAAAGAGGTAAAGGATCTATACCCTAAAAACTATAGAACACTTCTGAAAGAAATTGAGGAAGACACAAAGAGATGGAAAAATATTCCATGCTCATGGATTGGCAGAATTAATATTGTGAAGATGTTAATGTTACCCAGGGCAATTTACACGTTTAATGCAATCCCTCATTTTTCTTTAAAGATTTTATTTATTTATTCATGAGAGACACAGAGAGAGACAGAAAGAGAGGCAGAGACACAGATAGAGGGAGAAGTAGGACACGATCCCCGGACTCCAGGATCACAACCTGGGCTGAAGGCAGACGTTAAACCACTGAGCCACCCAGGGATCCCCATAATAGTTCATTTTTGCTTTTTGTTTCCCTTTCTTCCAGGAAAAATATCTAGTAAAATATTGTTTCAGTTGATGTCAAATAGACTACTGCCTGTGTTCTTCTCTAGGATTTTGATGATTTCCTGTATAACATTTAGGTCTCTCTCTCTCTTTTTAATTTATTTTGTAAGAAAATAGTTCAGTTTCATTTTTCGGCATGTTCTGTCCAGTTTTTTCACCACCACTTGTTGAAATGACTCTCTTTTTACCTGCTTTGTTGGTACATTTCTGGATTTTCTATTCTGTTTCATTGATCTGTTTCTGTTTTTGTGGCAGTATCATATTATCTTGATCACTGCAGCTTTGTAATATAGCTTGAAGTCCAGAATTCTGATGCCAGGAGCTTTGGTTTTCTTTTTGAAGAAAAAGAAATCCTTTTGCTTTGGCTATTCAGGGTCTTTTGTGGTTCCATACAAATTTTAGATTTTTTTTTCTAGCTCTATGAAAAGTGCTGATGGCATTTTGATAGGAATTGTGTTAAATGTATAGATTGCTTTGTGTAGTAGAGACATTTCAACAATTTTTGTTCTTCCAATCCATGAGTATGGAATTTTTTTTCATTTTTTTATGTCATCTTCAATTTCTTTCATAAGTGTTTTATAGTTTTCAGCATACAGAATTTTTACCACTTCGGTTAGATTTATTCCTAAATATCTTATGATTTTTGGGTGCAATTGCAAATGGAGTCAATTCCTTGATTTCTCATTCTGCTTCTTCATTATTCAGTTTATAGCAATGGAACAGATTTCTGTACATTGATTTTGTATCCTGTGACATTACTGAATTCATGTATTAGTTCTAGTAATTTTTTGATGGAGTCTTTCTGTTTTTTTACCTAGGGAGTATCATGTCATCTGCAAATAGTAAAAGTTTGACTTCTTCCTTGCTGATTTGGATGCCTTTTATTACTTTTTGTTGTATGATTCCTGAGGCTAGGATTTCAGTACTATGATAAATAACAAGAGTATATTCCTGTATTGTTTCTGACTATACAGAAAAAATTCTGTTTCTCCTCATTGAGATGGTATTAGTTGTGGGTGTTTTGTATACTGCCTTTATGATATTGAGGTATGCTTCCTCTATCCCTACTTTGCTGAGGGTTTTTATCAAGAATAGATAATATATTTTGTCAAATGGTTTATCTGCATCTATTGAGAGGATCATATGATTCTTATAATTTTCTTTATTAATGTAGTGTATCACATCAATTCATTTGTGAATATTGAATTACCCTTGCATCCCAGGAATAAATCTCACTTGACTGTAGTGAATAATTCTTTTAATATACTGTTGGATTTGATTTGCTGGTATCTTGAAGACTTTTGCATCCATGTTCATCAGGGATATTGGCCTATAATTCTCCTTTTTAGTGGGGTCTTTGCCTGGTTTCAGAATCAAGGTGATGCTGGCCTAATAGAATGAGTTTGGGCTTTCCTTTCTACTTTTTGGAATAGTTTGAGAAGAATAAGTATTAACTCTTCTTTAAATTTTTGGTAGAATTCCTTCAGGAAGCCATCTGGTTGTGGACTTTTGTTTGATTGGGGCATTTTTGATTATTGATTCAATTTCTTTGCTGGTCATCGGTCTGCTTAAATTTTCTCTTTCTTCCTGTTTCAGTTTCAGTAGCTTACATGTTTCTAGGAATTTATTCATTTCTTCCAGATCACCCAATTTCTTGGCATATAATTTTTCCTAATATTCTCTTATTAAGTGTATTTCTGTGGTGTTGGTTGTGATCTCCCCTATCATTAGTGATTTAATAGTTTGGGTCCTTCCTCTTTTCTTGTTGATAAGTCAAATTGAGACTAGCTTTCTGATGAATGTTCTTTGCATAGTTGCTATAGATTTAGATTTATGTTTTCTGTTTATGGATCACTGAAATAGAAAATCAAGGTCAAATATCAGAGAATCAGTGAGTCATGGGTTTTGAATATCTATGAATCATAAGTCTGAAATCTGCTGAGTCATGATAATTGAAAACTACATTTGAATGCAAGCCTGGATTTACATTAACAGAATATTAGAATCACAACTGTGGAATCCCACAGTTGTTCTCAGTGAAATGTTCAGCTTTTTATTCAAACATTCTGTGATGGCTAATTCACAAATCCTGAGAAACTGAGTCACAGAGAATCATAATGTCTCAAAGATGCATCTGGGAGTGCTGGAGCAGTGTTCATCATGCAAGATGTGAATGTGTTGCAGATTGAGAATATTTGTCTGCCAAAGCAGAAATATCTATTATGAAAAGAAGTCCCTGGAGCAACTCAAATATTCAATGCTGTGAGAAGGAGGGAAATACAAATGCTTATTGTGCATTAATGACATATATATATATATATATATATATATATATATAACCACTTATACAGGTCACTATCTAAAATGTGTGGTATCATTCCCATTTTAGGGGTGAGGGAACCAAAGCTAAGAATGATTTCATGTCAGAGGTCAGCTGATACATACCAGAGTCAGGACTTTACTGGCACATCAATCAGAAGACTTGGGCAGGAGGACAGCAGGAGGGAAGTAAGAGACTCCTTGAGCAGTCAGCCTCTATCTGGCTTTATCTGGTCAGGGTCCCATCCTAGCTGTTGGCAAAATCTCTTAATCACTTGTACCCTCACCTTGCCTTTCTGTGCTAACAGAATAATGAGATCAGATGTTCAACTAACTCAAAGGGTTCATAAAAGATCCCATGCTGATTTATCTAAGACTAAAATACCCACAAATCCTTACTCTTCTCTTGCTCAAATCCTATGACTATTTTGGGAAAAGATAAAGAAGTGGTTCTCAAATTTTTCTGCACATTAGAATCACCTGCTGATCCTTAACAGTTCCCAAAGCCCTGGCTATCCCCAGACCAGTTAAGCCACCATCTCTGAGGGGTGGAACACTGGTATTGTTTTTTTTTCTTTTCCAACTCTCCAGATGATTGCACGTGATTTTTGGGAATCATAGGTTTATTCTGTTATTCATGAAAAGTAGTGGTTTCAAATAGGAAACAAATAATTCGTTTAAAAAAAATTACTGAATCCAAGTCCCAAATCCAGACCAATGAGATCTCTAGAAGATTCTCATGAGAATATCTGGGGGAAGCCTAGGCTGGGTGATTTTTCCAGAGTTTCTCATGCTAATAGAGGGGACATCCCTGGAAGCTCAAGTCATGAACTCCTGGAACTGCATAATCCTTTTCTGCAAGTTTTCATATTGGGTTGTAAAGTTTTCTTCTCCATGATTTCACCTATGAGTCAAAAAATCACTGATTTTTTCTAAAGTAGTGAATTTCTGTTACTTGCAAGTTCTAGAGTTGACTAAACAGCCACATTTGCCCAGGACTCTTCTGGTTTTAGCACTGAAAATCTCACATCCCAAGAAATCTTGTAGTCATAGGCAAACTAATATGCCTGGTCTCTCCACTTGCAATCAAAGCATTCTGACTAATTTATTTTTCTTTCTGGATTTCCTGAAATGACTTCTTTCCACCCTCATAACCAGGGATCATAAATAAACCACCACCATGATTTTTGTCAGCCACATGTATCTCTGAGTACATTCCCCACATATATCCTGAGATGTCATCCCAGCCTTCCCTAGCTCCCATTTCTCGTCATATCCCATTTTCATCTACCCTCTTCACTTCTGTTCCCTACACAAGACACTCCTTGGACCCTGGTTTAGTGACACCTCTAAGTCAGAATCCCCCCTTCCCAACTTTGCCTCCACAAGTCATGCTAGGGCACATGGTTTATAGCAATTTGAAACTTAAGGGTGAAGTGCACTCTCAGTGGACTCTTTAGTTCTCTATTCTTACATTTTGGTCTCTTAGTCGAAGTTGAAGGTCACAATCTAGAAAATTAAGAAAGCAAAACAATAATTCAATTGGGCTATTTTTTCTCCATTGAACAGATTTGCTCACAACACCTCATGTAAATGAGAGAATATCTTAAAAATTCATTTAAGAAAATAGAAAACAGGAATCTTAGCTATAGGGTGTGCTCTTCAACCCCAGAGAACACTGAACAAGTATGCCTCACAATAAGATCAGGAACTCCAAGTTGCCCACCAGGAAGACTTGAATTGAAAGGCAGCTCCAACCATCAGCAATAGGAATCCTGGGGCCTCCACTCCAGGGTTCCATTGGTGAACCACTGAGCTAGGTGCTATTTGCACACTCTTCTCTTGTGGATCAGTTTTCCTTTGTCTACCAGGGCAAATCTATCATTGCCAAATCGCCTACTTCAAATTCCAGAGAAAACTCTACTTTATTCAATTGATATCTATAATACTTGACAAGGAAAATACTTTCACCTTAGGCCACTGACTTTTGGAGTGGTTACCTCAAGTCTTCACAGATCCATAGTCTATTAGCTGTGGACTGAGAATTACCTTAGCTCTTCTTTCAGTAGGTACTATGGATGTAGCAGTTTATCATGGGAGCAATGAGATACCCTATGATTGCATGCCTAGTAAAATGATAAAATCAGTGCTGGATGAGTCCATGTGGAAAATGAAATGCAGCTCTACCCTTTTAGAGATAAAGGTAAAGTACTATATATTGAAGTCAGAAATTTTGGAGTTTGAACCACAGCTTGTTTTTCACCAGTTGACCTTGTGTAATTTAGATCACCACTCTTTATCTCATCTGTAATATGTAAGAGAAGAATATTTGACTATTGTATTCATCATGAAGATTGATTTATATAGCCCACCTAAGCCCCCAGCACACAGCAGGGCCTTCATAACTACTAGTTTCCAACATGGACTCAGGCACTTCACCGTCCTGTCTCTTTGTCCTTCACCATCCTACTGTAATGTTGCACAGCACAATAAGGGCTCTTCAATCAACAATCTGCTTTAGATAGAGTACACGCTGGTTGGATTTGGGCACTCAGCAGCCCTCCATCAATCTCAAGTTTCTTATGTAACCTAAGCACATGATCAGAGATCTTGGACCTTAAACCTGAATCATCAATCTCTGTGGTAATGGGATATAGAAAAACGTTTTTCCCTGGAAGATCACTAAAAGGTCATAGTCTTGTTTTCCTCTAATAGATTTTCTGTCATATTGTATAGTAATGTTCAGTTGGGTGGCAAGATTACTGTCCTCCTGAGAATAACAGTCATCTTTGTAGGTATTTTACCCAATTCTCCAACTGGGCTCTGAGTTTCTCTAGAAATTACCTTTTAATCATTTGTCTCTAATTTTTAACTCCTTTTATTTTGTAGGACTACAGATGAGAAAAATGAATTCAACCATATTCCTCAGTCTTCAGCACATGCACTATCTCTGCAAAGCCCCATTTGTGTTACATCATTCATTCCTTCATTTATTCACTATTTATGTATTAATTTCCCCCTTCATCCATCATCTTCATTCCCATTCTACTCTTTACCCTGACCATCACAATGTACATATACTGTATTTAAAGAAAATAATTTTTTTATTTTTGTATATTTTTTATTGGAGTTCAATTTGCCAACATATAGCATAACACCCAGTGCTCATCCTGCCAAGTGCCCCCCTCAGTGCCCGTCACCCAGTCACCCCAACCCCCTGCCCAACTCCCCTTCAACTACCCCTAGTTCATTTCCCAGAGTTAGGAGTCTCTCATGATCTGTCACCCTCACTGATATTTTACTCATTTTATCTCCTTTCCCTTTATTCCCTTTGACTAATTTTTATATTCCCCAAATAATGAGGCCATATAATGTTTGTCCTTTTCCGACTGACTTATTTCACTCAGCATAATACCCTTCAGGGCCATCCACGATGAGGCAAATGGTGGGTATTTGTCATTTCTAATGGCTGAGTAATACTCCATTGTATACATAGA
Organism: Vulpes lagopus; assembly: GCF_018345385.1. Taxonomy (NCBI): domain Eukaryota; kingdom Metazoa; phylum Chordata; class Mammalia; order Carnivora; family Canidae; genus Vulpes; species Vulpes lagopus. Next base: position 97,159,789 of record NC_054827.1, on the reverse strand, counting down.
CCACATCTTCTTTATTCATTCGTCTTTCGATGGACATGGAGGCTCCTTCCACAATGGGCTATTGTGGTCATTGCTGCTATAAACATCGCGGTGCAGGTGTCCCGGCATTTCACTGCATCTGTATCTTTGGGGTAAATCACCAGCAGTGCAATTGCTGGGTCATAGGGCCGTTCTATTTTAACTCTTTGAGGAACCTCCACACAGTTTTCCAGAGTGGCTGTACCATTCACATTCCCACCAACAGTGCAAGAGGGTTCCCCTTTCTCCACATCCTCTCCAATATTTGTGGTTTCCTGCCTTGTTAATTTTCCCAACTCTCTCTGATGTGAGGTGGTATCTTATTGAGGTTTTGATTTAATTTCCCTTATGGCCAATGATGCGGAGCATTTTCTCATGTGCGTGTTGGCCATGTCTATGGCTTCCTCTGTGAAATTTCTGTTCATGTCTTTAGCCCATTTCATGATTGGATTGTTTGTTTCTTTGTTGTTGAGTTTATTATTTATTTATTATGTTTTAAATAATAAATTTATTTTTTATTGGTGTTCAATTTGCCAACATACAGAATGACACCCAGTGCTCATCCCGTCAAGTACCCCTTCAGTGCCCGTCACATTTACCCCACCCCCCGCCCTCCTCCCCTTCCACCACCCCTAGTTCGTTTCCCAGAGTTAGGAGTCTTCATGATCTCTTTCGCTTTCTAATATTTCCTACCCATTTCTTCTCCCTTCCCTTCTATTCCCTTTCACTATTATTTACATTCCCCCAAATGAATGAGACCATATAATGTTTGTCCTTCTCCGATTGAGTTATTTCACTCAGCCTAATACCCTCCAGTTCCATCCACGTCGAAGCAAATGGTGGGTATTTGTCATTTCTATTGGGTGAGTAATATTCCATTGTATACATAAACCACATCTTCTTTATCCATTCATCTTTTGATGGACACCGAGGCTCCTTCCACAGTTTGGCTATTGTGGACATTGCTGCTTCTTTTCTTATTTTTATTTTTTTTATTTATTTATGATAGTCAGAGAGAGAGAGAGAGAGAGAGAGAGAGAGAGAGAGGCAGAGACATAGGCAGAGGGAGAAGCAGGCTCCATGCATCGGGAGCCCGATGTGGGATTTGATCTCGGGTCACCAGGATCGCGCCCTGGGCCAAAGGCAGGCGCTAAACCACTGCGCCACCCAGGGATCCCCGACATTGCTGCTATAAACATCGGGATGCAGGTGCCCCGGTGTTTCATTGCATCTGTATCTTTGGGGTAAATCCCCAACAGTGCAATTGCTGGGTCGTAGGGCAAGTCTATTTTTAACTCTTTGAGGAACCTCCACACAGTTTTCCAGAGTGGCTGCACCAGTTCACATTCCCACCTACAGTGTAAGAGGGTTCCCTTTTCTCTGCATCCTCTCCAACATTTGGTGTTTCCTGCCTTGTTAATGTTCCCCATTCTCACTGGTGTGAGGTGGTATCTCATTGTGGTTTTTTTTTTTTCTCTTTTTTTTTTCTCATTGTTGGTTTTGATTTGTATTTCCCTGATGGCAAGTGATACGGAGCATTTCCTCATGTGCATGTTGGCCATGTCTATGTCTTCCTCTGTGAGATTTCTGTTCATGTCTTTTGCCCATTTCATGATTGGATTGTTTGTTTCTTTGCTGTTGAGTTTAATAAGTTCTTAATAGATCTTGGAAACTAGCCCTTTATCTGATACGTCATTTGCAAATATCTTCTTCCATTCTGTAGGTTTTCTTTTAGTTCTGTTGACTGTATCATTTTCTGTGTAAAAGCTTCTTATCTTGATGAAGTCCCAATAGTTCATTTTTGCTTTTGTTTCTTTTGCCTTCGTGTATGAATCTTGCAAGAAGTTACTGTGGCCGAGTTCAAAAAGGGTGTTGCCTGTGTTCTCCTCTAGGATTTTGATGGAATCTTGTCTCACACTTAGATCTTTCATCCATTTTGAGTTCATCTTTGTGTATGGTGAAAGAGAGTGGTCTAGTTTCATTCTTCTGCATGTGGGTGTCCAGTTTTCCCAGCACCATTTATTGAAGAGACTGTCTTTCTTCCAGTGGATAGATTTTCCTTCTTTATCGAATATTAGTTGACCATAAAGTTGAGGGTCCACTTCTGGATTCTCTATTCTGTTCCATTGATCTCTGTGTCTGTTTTTGTGCCAATACCACACTGTTTACATGACCACAGCTTAGTAGTACAACCTAAAATCTGGCATTGTGATTCCGCCAGCTATGGTTTTCATTTTTAATATTCCCCTGGCTGTTCAGGGTCTTTTCTAATTCCACACAGTTCTTAAAATAATTTGTTCCAACTCTCTGAAGACAGTCCATGGTATTTTGATAGGGATTGCATTAAACGTGTAAATTGCCCTGGGTAACATTGACATTTTCACAGTATTAATTCTGCCAATCCATGAGCATGGAATATTTTTCCATCTCTTTGTGTCTTCCTCAATTTCTTTCAGAAGTTTTCTATAGTTTTTAGGGTGTAGATCCTTTACCTCTTTGGTTAGGTTTATTTCTAGGTATCTTATGCTTTTGGGTGCAATTGTAAATGGGATTGACTTCTAAATTTCTCTTTCTTCAGTCTCATTGTTAGTGTATAGTAATGACTCTGGCTTCTGGGCATTGCTTTTGTATCCTGCCACACTGCCAAATTGCTCTATGAGTTCTAGCAATCTTGGGGTGGAGTCTTTTGGGTTTTCTACGTAGAGTATGATGTCATCGGCGAAGAGGGAGAGTTTGCCTTCTTATTTGCCAATTCGAATGCCTTTAATATCTTTTTGTTGCCTGATTGCTGAGGCTAGGACTTCTAGTACTATGTTGAATAGCATTGGTGAGAGTGGACATCCCTGTCTTGTTGATCTTAGGGGAAAGGCTCCCAGTGCTTCCCCATTGAGAATTATATTTGCTATGGGTTTTTCGTAGATGGCTTTTAAAATGTTGAGGAATGTTCCCTCTTTCCGTACACCCTGAAGAGTTTTGATCAGGAATGGATGCTTTATTTTGTCAAATGCTTTCTCTGCATCTATTGAGAGGATTATATGGTTCTTCGTTTTTCTCTTGCTGATATGATGAATCACACTGATTGTTTTACCAGTGTTGAATCAGCCTTTGAACCAAGAATAAATCCTACTTGGTCAAGGTGAATAATTTTCTTAATGTACTGTTGGATCCTATTGGCTAGTATCTTGTTGAGAATATTTGCATGTGTGTTCATCAAGGATATTGGTCTATAATTATCCTTTTTGGTGGTGTCTTTGTCTGGTTTTGGAATTAAGGTGATGCTGGCCTCATAGAATGAATTTTGAAGTACTCCCTCTCTTTCTATCTTTCCAAACTGCTTTAGTAGAATAGGTATGATTTCTTCTTTAAAGGTTTGATAGAATTCCCCAGGGAAGCCATCTGGCCCTGGACTTTTTTGTCTTAGGAGGTTTTTGATGACTGCTTCAATTTCTTCCCTGGTTATTGGCCCGTTCAGGTTTTCTATTTCTTCCTGTTCCAGTTTGGGTAATTTGTGGGTTTCCAGAAATGCATCCATTTCTTCTAGATTGTCTAATTTATTGGCATATAGCTGCTCATAATATGTTTTTAAAATCGTTTGTATTTCCTTGGTGTTGGTAGTGATCTCTCCTTTCTCATTCATGATTTACTTATTTGAGTCTTCTCTCTCTTCTTTTTAATAAGGCTGGCTAATGGTTTATCTATCTTATTAATTCTTTCAAAGAACCAACTCCTGGTTTTGTTGATCTGTTCCACAGTTCTGGTCTCAATTTCTTTGAGTTCTTCTCGAATCTTTATTAACTCTCTTCTTCTGCTGGGTGTAGGATCTATTTGCTGTTTTTTCTCTAGCTCCTTTATTTTTTTTTAAATTTTTATTTATTTATGATAGTCACAGAGAGAGAGAGAGAGAGAGAGAGAGAGAGAGAGAGAGGCAGAGACACAGGCAGAGGGAGAAGCAGGCTCCATGCACCGGGAGCCTGATGTGGGATTCGATCTTGGGTCTCCAGGATCGCGCCCTGGGCCAAAGGCAGGCGCCAAACCGCTGCGCCACCCAGGGATCCCTCTAGCTCCTTTAGATGTAAGGTTAGCTTTTGTATTTGAGGTTTCCAGTTTTTGGATGGATGCTTGTATTGTGATGTATTTCCCCCACAGGACTGCTTTTGCTGTATCCAAAAGATTTTGAATCGTTGTATCTTCATTTTCATTAGTTTCCATGAAACTTTTTAATTCTTCCTTAATTTCCTGGTTGACCCTTTCATCTTTTAGCAGGATGGTCCTTAACCTCAACGTGTTTGAAATCTTTCCAAACTTCTTCTCATGCTTTAGTTCTAATTTCAAAGCTTTATGGTCTATGAATATGCAGGGGACAATCCCAATCTTTTGGTATTGGTTCAGACCTGATTTGTGACCCAGTATGTGGTCTATTCTGGAGAAAGTTCCATGTGCACTTGAGAAGAATGTATTCAGTTGCGTTTGGATGTAAAGTCCCATAGATATCTGTGAAATCTATCTGATCTAGTGTATCATTTAAAGCTCTTGTTTCTTTGGGAATGTTGTGCTTAGTAGACCTATCGAGTGTAGAAAGCCCTAGATTGAAGTCACCAAGTATAAGTGTATTATTATCTAAGTATGTCTTAACTTTGGTTATTAAATGATTGATATACTTGGCAGCTCCCACATTCGGGGCATATATATTGATGATTGTTAAGTCCTCTACTTGGATAGATCCTTTAAGTAAGATATAGTGTCCCTCTTCATCTCTTACTACAGTCTTCGGGATAAACTTTAGTTTATCTGATATAAGGATGCCTACCCCTGCTTTCTTTTGGGGACCATTTGTATGGTAAATGGTTCTCCAACCTTTTATTTTCAGGCTGTAGGTGTCCTTATGTCTAAAATGAGTCTCTTGTAGACAGCAAATAGATGGGTCCTGCTTTTTTATCCAGTCTGACACCCTGCGCCATTTAATGGGGTCATTGAGCCCATTCACATTGAGAGTTACTATTGAAAGTTATGAGTTTAGTATCACCATGATACCTATTCAATCCCTGTTTTTGTGGATTGTCCATTGGACTTCCTCTTAAAGAGGAATTTTGAGAATCCCCCTTAAAATTTCTTATAGAGCCAGTTTGGAGGTCACATATTCTTTCAGTTCCTGCCTGTCTTGGAAGCTCTTTATCTCTCCTTCCATTCTGAATGATTGCCTTGCTGGATTAAAGTATTCTTGGTTGCATGTTCTTCTCATTTAGGACCTTGAATATATCTTGCCAGCCCTTTCTGGCCTGCCAGGTCTCTGTGGAGAGATCTGCTGTTTCCCTAATACTTCTCCCCTAATAGTCAGGGATTTCTTGTCTCTTGCTGCTTTAGGGATTTTCTCTTTATCTTTGGTATTTGCAAGCTTAATTATTAAATGTCGAGGTGTTGAACGGTTTTTATTGATTTTAGGGGGGGATCTCTCTATTTCCTGGATCTGAATGCCTGTTTCCCTTCCCAGATTAGGAAAGTTTTCAGCTATGATTTGTTCAAATACATATTCTGGACTTCTGTCCCTTTTGGCACCCTTGGGAATCCCATTTAAATGTAGGTTTTTCTTCTTCAGGCTGCCAGTTATTTCCCTTAATCTGTCCTCATGGTCTTTTAGTTGTTTGTCTCTTTTTTCCTCAGTTTCCCTCTTTGCCATCAACTTGTCTTCTATGTCACTCACTTGTTCATCCACCTCGTTAACCCTCGTCGTTAGGACCTCTAGTTTGTATTGCATCTCAGTCAATTGATTTTTAATTTATGCCTGATTAGATCTAAATTCTGCAGTAATGAAGTCTCTTGAATCCTTTATGCTTTTTTATAGAGCCACCAGTAGCTTTATAATTGTGCTTCTGAATTGGCTTTCTTACATTGAATTGTAATCCAAATTTTGTAATTTGTGGGAGAGAGGACTGTTTCTGATTCTTTCTTTTGAGGTGAGGTTTTCCTTCTTGTCATTTTGCTCAGTGCAGAGTGGCCAAAAACAAGTTTATTGGGAAAAGGAGAAAAAGAGAGGAGAGAAAGAAAGAAAGAAAAGGAAAAAAAAGAAAAAAGGAGGAATAAAGAAAAAAAAGAGAAGAAAAATAGAAAGAGAAAGAAAGCGGAAAAAAAGGGGTGGGGAAGCAAACAGAAATCAAAAGGAAAAAAAAAACAAGAAGAAAAACAAAAAACAATAAAACAAAACACGGGGGAGTATCCTCTGATTCTGTATAGTGTAAGTCTCTTGACTTTCCCATGAACTTTCCCGTGGTGCTGGATCAATAATTTCTTTTTCCCCTGTCCGTTTAGCTGGTCTTCTGGGGGAGGGGCCTGTTGTGCTGATTTTCAGGTGTTAACACTTGGGGGAGCTGCTCTGCCCCCTGCCTGGTGGAAGGCTCAGTGAGTGATATTTATTCTGTTTATCCGGTGAGGCCACTGTGAGGCTCAGTGGGGGTTGTTTACCCTGTGAGGCCCCAGGAGGAACAACCCCAGTGGCGGCGGCCAGCTCTGGAGCCCTGGAGTCAGCTTCCGCAGAAACTCCAGGGCACTCCGTCTGCAGGGCCTGGAGGCTCTGGGGGCGGGGCCGCCGATCTGCTCAGCTCGCGGCAGGGGCGTCCTTGCTGTCCTGGGCCCTCTTGGCCTCTGCCTGTCTCAGGGGGAGGCCGGATCCTGGGCTGTGTCCCCTGCGCCCTGTGCTCCTGGGCCTGCGCTGATGGATTCCCGCTCTGGGCCGCGCAGCCCTCTCTGCGGAGCCGCCGCCCGAGCCCCCCGGAGCTGCTCCCAGGTCCAGCCGTTCGCGCTGCAGCCCTTAGGGAGCTCGGCTCACTCTCCCTGGGGGCAGGTGTCTGTTAGTGTCCCCGGGAGCCTGAGGGCATCCCCGCCCTCCTGAGTCCTGCTCTCACTCCCTGTGAGGCCTTTCCGCCCGGGGAAGATTGGTGCAGCTCCTGCGTCCCCGGGAGGGAGCTTTCCTGTCCTGGGGACACTCGCCCTGGCCTCAGCCCGGCTCCTCGTGGGGCCCCTCCCCCTTGGAGGCCTTTTGTTTCTTTATTTTTTTTTCCATCTTCCTACCTTGATAGAAGCACGAACTCTTCTCACTGTAGCGTTTCAGCTGTTCTCTCTTTAAATCTCAGGCCGAATTCGTAGATTTTCAGGATGATTTGAAGGTTATCTAGGTAATTTGGTGGGGACAGGTGACTTGGGGACCCTACTCTTCTGCCATCTTGCCCCTCCCCTCTCAAAGAAAATAATTTTAAACCATTTTTACAGATTTACTTACATATATGCATGATATTGAATTATTTTGTGTGCATGTGATGAATGCAAATATTGTTTTATTAGCAAACATATGTTGCTATATGTAAGCATAATTCATTACTTCATTACTGCTGTCTAGTTCTGTACCATATACAAGAAAATTGTTATCCCTTTCTATAAGGAAGGCTACCCAGCATGCCTGGGTGGCTCAACAGTTGAGCCTCTGCCTTTGGCTCAGGTCGTGATCCTGGAGTTCTGGGATGGAGTTCTGCATCAGGTTCCCAACAGGGAGCCTGCTTCTCCCTCTGCCTGTGTCTCTGCCTCTCTCTCTGTGTCTCTCAGGAATAAATAAATAAAATCTTTTTTTAAAAAAGGGAAGCTACCCATGTTATTTCCAGCTCCTCATTTACATAACCAAGCCTGAATGTCTTTGTATCAATCTCTGTATAGTCACTGACATTTTCTTTAGGGCATATGCCCCTATGGAAAATGGCCAGATCAAATGGTACATACATACATGATTTTATATGATTGGCTTCCTGATGGCTCCACCAGGTTTCAATTCCCAACATAAACAAGGGCTCTCATTTCCCCAAATGCTCAATAGCATTTAACATCACCAAATTTTCTTATTTTTATCCATCTGATGTCATTATGGGAATATGATGTTAAGTTTGTAAATCTCAAATTATTAGTAAGTTTAAGCATATACTCATTCAGGTGGTAGGTATTCTGTCTGGTTTCCCATCTGAAAAGCTCTCCCTTGTTTCTTGCTTATTTTCTATTGGATTTCTAGTCTTTTCCTTGATGATTTTCAGGAGTTCTTTGTATATTCTAGGTAATGGAAAGAGTAGAGCTCAATTTCTCATCTATATGTCAACTTTATCTTTGCTAAGTAGAAATCACAAATTCTGATTGGGTCAAATCCATAAATCCAAAATCTTTCCCTTTAGTGTATGTGATTTTTGGATGTTAATTAAGAAAGACTTCTTCGCCTGAGTTCACAAAGACATTCTGAGACTACTTCTATTAGCTTAATTGATTTACTTCCTTTATAGGACTTTAACCTATTCAATGCCATAGTGCTTGGCGTAACATAGGAATACAACTTTAATTCTCTATATAGGTAGTTATGCTATTTACCCAACACCATTTAAGTAATAAAAGCATCCTTACTGTTGGCAATTGTAATCACTACCATATACCATACCCCTAAACACATTCTTCGCTCTGTCTGGGCTATATAGGTTATTATACTACTCTTATGCCAGGGGCAAGTTTTTTACTCTGTGTTATTTTATGGTAGGATAATTACCCCAGCTTGCACTTCACTTTCAGAATTTACTTAGTAATTTATGAACTTCTAAAATTACTTTTTCAGTTTTCTCCTAAGATAATTACAAAAAAACCCTGGTTATTATAAAGAAGCTGATTGTGTAGACAAATACCTAGCAAAGTTATTCCCAAAGATTAAACATGCAAATAAATAAAATATAAGATGAAGGGAAATTAACAAAATTATTAGAACTTTTATTAATTAAAGGATTTTTCTTTTATTTTGGTGTGATCTCAATAGCTTAATTTTTCTTTTATTTCCCTTGCCAAAGGAGACACATCTAGAAAAATGTTTCTATGGCCAATGTCAAAGAGATTGTTTTTCATGTTTTCTTTTAGAAATTTTATGGTTTTTTGTCTCACATTTAGGTCTCTAATCCATTTTGAGTTTATTTTTGTGTATAGTGTAAGAAAGTGGTCCCTTTTCATTTGCATGTAGCTGTCCAGTTTTCCTAATATCATTTGTTGAAGAGACTTTTTCCAATTGCATATTTTTTTGTCTCCTTTATTGAATATTAATTGGCCATATAATCATTGGTTTATTTCTGGGCTTGCTATTCTGCTCTATTTTTTTGTGATACCTCTATTTTTGTTCTTTTTCAAGATTACTTTGGCTATTTGGGGTCTTTTGTGATTCTATGCAAATTTTAGAATTATTTGTTCTAGTTCTGTTAAAAATACTGCTAGTATTTTGACAAGGATTGTGTTAAATCTGTAGATATATACCAAAATATGTATAGTGAAAGAAACCATCAACAAAACAAAAAACAACCCACCACCCACCAAATGGGAGTAGATATTTGCATATGATATATCTAATAAGGGATTAATATCCAAAATATATACATAGTTTATACAACTCAATACCAAAAAATCAAATAATCCAATTACAAATGGGCAGAAGACACAAACAGACATTTCTCCAAAGAAGACATCCAGATGGCCAACAGACACATGAAAAGATGCACAATATCACTCATCATCAAAGAAATGCAAACAAAAACCACAATGGGCTATAACATCATGCCTGTCAAAATGGCTAAAATAAACATAAGGACAGTACATGTTGGCAGAATGTGGAAGAAAAAGAACTTTTGTGCAGTTGGTGAGAATGCAAACTGGTGCAACTACTGTGGAAGACAGCATGAAGTCTCTTCAAAATATGAAAAGTAGGGCACCCCAGTGGCTCAGTGGTTTAGTGCCTTCAGTGCAGGGCCTGATCCTGGAGACCCCGAATCGAGTCCCACATCAGGCTCCCTACATGGAGCCTGCTTCTCCCTCTGCCTGTATCTCTGCCTCTCTCTCTCTCTCTGTGTCTCTCATGAATAAATAAATAAATAATTTTTAAAAAAAGATTTTAGAGAGAGAGAGAGAGAGAAAGAGAGACACAGTCAGAGGGAGAAGCAGGCTCCATGCAGGGAGCCTGATGTGGACTCGATCCGGGGTCTCCAGGACCGCTGAGCCACCCAGGCTGCCCAATAAATAAAATCTTAAAAAAATATATGAGAAGTAGAATTACTTACATTCCAGTAATTGCACTACTGGACATTTACCAGTGGAAATTGAAATCTAAACCAAGAGAAACTAATTTGAAAGAAAGCAGAATTCTACACTAATTCAGAAAGATATATGCACTTCTGTGTTTATTGCAGCATTATCAATAGCCAAATTATGGAAATATCCCAAATGTCCATCGACTGATTAATAGATAAAGAAGATGTGGCATATATACAATGTAATAGTATTTGGCCATAAAGAAAAATAATTAAATCTTGTCATTTGCAGTGACATGGATGGAGCTAGAGTATAATACTAAATGAAATCAGAGAGGGATCCCTGGGTGGCTCAGCCGTTTAGCGCCACCTTCAGCCCAGGGCGTGATCCTGGAGTCCCAGGATCAAGTCCCATGTCGGGCTCTCTGCATGGAGCCTGCTTCTCCCTCTGTCTGTGTCTCTGCCTCTCTTTCTGTGTGTCTCTCATGAATAAATAGATAAGATCTTAAAAAACAAACAGAAATCAGTCAGAGAAAGACAAACACTATATGATTTCATTCATATGTGGAATTTAAGAAACAAGACAAACAAGCAAAGAAAAAAAGAAAAAAAAAAACCAAACTCTTAACTATAGAAAATAAACTGGTGGTTACCAGAAGGGAGGTGGGTGGGGAAAGGAGGAAATAGATGATGGGGAAAAAGATTAAACTTATCTTGATGAGCACTGGGTAATGTACAGAATTATTGAATCAGTACATTATACACCTGAAAGTAATACTACACTGTATTCTAACTAACTGGACTTAATATAAAAACTTTAAAAACTAAAAATAAATACAGGATTTTTCTTTTGAACATGACAGATAGAGCCTATATTCAAAATCTTACTGAAATCAGAATAAAGAGGAATAACATAAAATCAGTGCAGAATGACAAATCAAATAAGATGACATCAATTAAGAATTATTAAAAAAATTTAAAGTGATGAAGTAGATTGACAAATTGTGTCTAAATTGCCTGTGCAGAGACAGCTAAGTGTATATGGGGGGGAAAGCCAATAAATATAACAGAGGATATTGCATCCATGAATAAAAAACAAGATGCTCTTAAAATATATTCAGAGAACAAAAGTTCTTAAAAATTAAAAATATAATGGGAAAGACAATATATTCAATAGAAGGCCTGGAAGATAAAGTGGCATTGTTCTTCAAGAAAGCAGAACAAATAAATAAAGAAAAACAAATCAATCTGGGAGAGCCAACATCCAAATAATTGCAGTTTTAGAAAATGAGAACAGGTAAAATAATAATGAAATAATCCTAGAAGATTTCTCAGAATTTGAGGGCATGAATTTCCACATTGAAAGATTCTACTGAGTACTTGACACAGTGTTGGAAAAAGAATCATAAAAAAACCAATCACTGACAAATCCCACTGAACTGTGGGAAGGCGGCAACAATCTGGACAAAAAATGATAAATGCAAAAGATAAGTCATTAAAATGACCTCAGGCAATAAACAATGCCTTCATATTCCTAACAAAAAAATATTTCCAGTCTAGACTTATATACAAGCTAGTCTATCAGTCTCATATGAGGAGATAGTGAAGATACTTTCAGAAAATATGGTCTCAAAGTGTGATTGCCTAGTAGCATTTTTTAAAATTTCTCTACTAAAATGTGACAGTAATAAAAAGAAGAGGAAATCATTAGATCTAAAAATAAACTAATTCAGAAAATAAAGAATTTTGAGGATGATGATAAGAGAAGTATCTAGCATAACAATTGGACAAGAGCATGATTCAAGCAGACTGGAGATTCCATGGGAAGAATCTCTGCAGAAAATGGAAAATTATTGCTGGTTTGGAAGTATTGGGAAATACATTCTTTTTTTTTTTTAACTGGGAAGTAAAGTAATTATTTGATATACATTTAAAAAGCAAATAAGTAATAAAAATAGAGCAATTTAACTTAAGATTCATTTAAGATATTAAAATAACTATAGAGGACTAAATATAAAAACCTAGAGGAAGTGGAGATTTTTTTGAGAAAAACTTAAAGTCCTAAATTTTGTGCCAGAAGAAAGAAAAAGATATAAATATCAATAACCAAAAAACATATTGAAATGCTGATCAAATTCTCCCCTTGTTGACTAAGACAATATAACATAAGTAAATTCCACCAAACTCTCAAGCAATACATAGCCTTTATTTTACACCATTTGTTGCACAAAATAGAACTTTAAGACATACTTCCAAACTCATTATATTAAGTTAGTTAATAGCCTTGGTACCAAAACAGAGCAAGTAAATTACAAGGAATGAAAATGACAGACCGATTTCATGGGTGAACATACATTCAGAAATGAGAAATGGAATGTTAGCTAAATAAACTCAATAGTGTTTTCTTTTTCTTTTTTTAATAATAAATTTATTTTTATTGGTGTTCAATTTACCAACATACAGAATAACACCCAGTGCTCATCCCATCAAGTGCCCCCCTCAGTGCCTGTCACCCATTCACCCCCACACCCCGCCCTCCTGCCTTTTCACCACCCCTAGTTCATTTCCCAGAGTTAGGAGTCTTTCATTTTCTGTCTCCTTTTCTGATATTTCCCACTCATTTTTTCTCCTTTCCCCTTTATTCCCTTTCACTATTATTTATATTCCCCAAATAAATGAGAACATAATGTTTGTACTTCTCCGATTGACCTATTTCACTCAGCATAATACCCTCCAGTTCCATCCACATCGAAGCAAATGGTGGGTATTTGTCATTCCTAATGGCTGAGTAATATTCCATTGTATACATAAACCACATCTTTATCCATTCATCTTTCGATGGACACCGAGGCTCCTTCCATAGTTTGGCTATCGTGGACATTGCTGCTAGAAACATCGGGGTGCAGGTGTCCCGGTGTTTCATTGCATCTGTATCTTTGGGGTAAATGCCCAGCAGTGCAATTGCTGGGTCATAGGGCAGGTCTATTTTTAACTCTTTGAGGAATCTCCACACAGTTTTCCAGAGGGGCTGTACCAGTTCACATTCCCACCAACAGTGCAGGAGGGTTCCCCTTTCTCCACATCCTCTCCAACATTTGTTGTTTCCTACTTTTAATTCTCCCCATTCTCACTGGTGTGAGGTGGTATCTCATTGTGGTTTTGATTTGTATTTCCCTGATGGCAAGTGATGTGGAGCATTTTCTCATGTGCTTGTTGGCCATGTCTGTGTCTTCCTCTGTGAGATTTCTCTTCATGTCTTTTGACCATTTCATGATTGGATTGTTTGTTTCTTTCATGTTGAGTTCAATAGTGTATTTTTAAATTAACAAAACAAAATGGCTATGTAGACTTTAATACCAAGAAAGCAAGGGCACTATCAGAAAAGATTCAACATCAAATTATTTAATTATCAGAAAATCAACCAGTGCCATTTACTACATGAATGCAGTAAGAAGAAAATGACATGATGTTCTCAATATATTATTAAAAAGCATTTTTAAAAGCACAATATTTTCAAGAGTGGATGCACCAGTTTGCATTTCCACCAACAGTGTAAGAGAATTCCCCTTTCTCCACATCCTGGATAACATTTGTTGTTTCCTGAGTTGTTAATTTTAGCCATTCTGACCGGTGTGAGTTGGTATCTCATTGTGGTTTTGATTTGTATTTCTCGATGATGAGTGATGTGCATTTTTTCATGTGTCTGTTGGCCATGTGTATGTCTTTGGAGAAATATCTCTTCATGCTTTCTGCGCATTTCTTGACTGGATTTTTTTTGGGAGGGTGTTGAGTTTGATAAGTTTTTTGAGTTTTTTGGGGGTGTTGAGTCTGATAAGTTCTTTATAGATTTTGGATACTAACTAGCCCTTTATCTGATAATTTATATTGGAAACAGAAAAAGAGGCTCCACAAACAGAATATAAGAACAAATAAAAGAATATAGAAAAATTCCCAGATAGATCAGCACATAAAAATGAATTTCATTCCTCTGATTAGTAATAACCATCAATAAAATCTCATAGTAAGATTCAGTTTACAATAGAAATATGTAAAATATTTAGGATAACCCAGCCTCCCCCACCAAAAAAATCATGACATCTGTATGGAGAAAAAGAATCAGTCTCTTAAGGATTGGTTTTTTAAAACTTAAACTTTTAATTTTGATATCATTTTATTTTCATCTGCAATTGTAAGAAATAATAGGGAGACTCTATTTATCCTTTTCCCAGGTTCCCCCAATGGTGACACCTTGAAAATATTATATTACAACAAGGAAATGGTCATTAATACAATTCACCTATCTGACTTAGATTTCCCCAATATCACATGGATGTAGTAATTTGTATGCATGTGTGTACATCTGTGCAATTTCATCACAAGTGTAGTGTTATGAACCCACAACCATAGTCAAGATACACAACAGTTCCCTCACCACAGAGGCTGTTCAATTTAGCTTTTTATAGCCGCACCCACTGCCTCCCACCCTATACCCTGGTCCCTGACTCCTGGCACTCACTAAGTTGTTCTCCATTTCTACAATTTTGTTATGTAGAAGAAGAGACATAAATGGAATAATAAGTCTGTATCCTTTCGGGATTGGTATTTTAAAACGCAGCATAATCCCTTTGGGATCTATCCAGTTTGCTGCATGTTTATCAATAGGTTGTTCCTGTTTTATCACTGAGTAGTCAGTCCATGGTATGGATTTACCACAGTTTATTTGACCATTTATCCACTGAAGGATGTTTGGGTCATTTTCCCTTTGGGGCTATTCAAAATAAAGTTCCTATTGGGGCACCCTGGCGGCTCAGTAGGTTAAGCATTTGCCTTTGGCACAGGTCATGATCTCAGGGTCCTGGGATGGAGCTCTACATCAGGCTCCCTGCTCAGTGGGAAGTCTGTTTGTACCTCTCCCTCTGCCCCTTCCCTGCTTGTGCTCACTTTCTCTCTCTTTCAAATAAATAAATTCAATCTTAAAAAATGCAAAGTTACTATGAACATGCAGGTATCGGTTTTTGTGTGAACACGAGTTTTCATTTCTTTGGGATAAATGTCCAAGAGTGTAATTGCTGGATCATATGGTAATCATATGCTTACTTTCATAAGATGCTGCCAAACTATCTTCCAGGGCAGCTGTACCATTTCACATTCCCACTAGAAATAAGGGTGAGTTTTTAAAAATATAAGCACAATTAAGGTTATGTTAATAAAACTATAAATAGTATGAAAGGATACAGATATGAAAGTCCCCTTTACTTCATTTCTAATGACTACAACTAATGCCTGCTAACAGTTACCTGCCTGGCCTCTAGAACTGTCTTACCCAAATGAGATTGTATTATATCTGTTAGTCATTTTCCCATGTAACTTCCTGTTTGTATTTCCTTATTTGTAAACACATATTGATCCCATTCTTTTAATTATGCTTCATATTCTAGTTTGTGGATATGCCATCCTTTATTTAATCTCTTAATGATGGGCTTTCAGGAGTTTGTATTTCTTTTTTGTTAATATAAACTTTACTGTCATAAACATTTTAAGGATTTTATTTATTTGAGAGAGGGGGGCGGGGAGGGACAGACAGACTGCACTGAGCCCAGAGCCCAGCATCGGGTGAGATACCACAACCCTCAGATCATGACCTGAGTCAAAATTCAAAAGTTGGAGACTTTAATTGAGCCACCTAGGCACCAATAAACTTCTTAAACATAAACTTGAAATGTCTATATTATACACTGTATCCTAGAATGAATGATGAAATTATTGTGTTAAATGGAATGCTAATTAAAATTTGGACAGATATTCCAAATTTCCTTCCTAGTAGTTGTACACATGCATACTCTCAGCAACAGTGTAACAGTGGGTTGTGTACCTTTTCTTAACCACCTCCCAGGCTTTGGAATTTATCTGAATTCTTGATCTTCACTGATATGACAGGCTAAATATGGAATCTCAACTTAAGTCATCATTTAAAGATCATGTTTGAAGACTTCCTTTTATCCAAACATAAAATGTAGAAGGGAATATAAACCCCCAAAAATGTGTAGTTATGCTTAAAGACAGGAAAATTGCATCTGTGGCTGAGGAATCCTAAAAGCAGAAGCTGGGTTGCTGATAGAATCCTCTGGCTCTTGGGAAAAGTGGGAAGTGATTTATCTCAGTGCTTAAAATGAGAATCTCCCTCCAGCTTCCATGCTTATGAAGGAGGTGAAGAGAAGGTACTGCTGAGATGGAGGACCTCCTGCCAGCTGGAGACCCCTGATCTAGGCCTAGCTTTCTGCTAACCTTGGGATGTCCTGGGCAATATCCTCACTTTCTCTGAGAAACATTAACTGTGACTCAATAAGTAAAATGCCATTTTGGATTGAGTATTCCAAGGAGGGATGTATTCTCAATTGCAAAATCGCTAGATACAACAGGATAAGGAAAGAGAGAAAAAGAGATAGACAATCAGACAGACAGAGATGGAGAGAGAAATGAGCTTATGTAACAAAATTCCATAATCACATAAGGAATTCTAAAACTAAGACAATCAACCTCTTCCCAGAAAATATCATTAAATGGAACATATATTCACTGAATAAAATAATTAAAATAATAGCATTATTAAAATAAGCAGAGGAAACAACTAATTCAGGAACAATATGGAATAGATGCTCTTCTCCTTCTTCCTCATGCTCAGTACAGCTAAAATCCTAAACATTATATAAGTAAAATGAGATTCTGAAAGGTAGAGAGAAAAAGATAGATGAGCTAGGGAAATAAGTCAGAGAAACATAAGTACAACATGATCTCACTCATGTGGAATTTAAGAAACAAAACAAATGAGCAAAGGAAAAAAGAGAGAGAGACAAATCAAGAAACAGAGTAGAGAGAACTCTGTACTATAAGTATAGAGAACTTATGGCTACCATCAGCTTGGGAGGTGGGAGGAAGGATGAGTTAAATAGATGAAAATTTAAGGATTAAGGAGTGCACTTGTCAACATGAGCACAAGGTCTTGAGTGGAAGTGTTGCATTACTAAACTATACACCTGAAACTAATATTACGCTGTATGTTAACTATACAGGAATTTAAGTTAACAACAACAACAACAAAACACCTAAGGACCTGGAGACAGAGGAAGAACATTAGCAGTGAGTTCCCCGGATTTATTTTTTGCCTCATAAATCCCAGACTAGATACTGGGAAAGCCAGCATCTAAGGATAGTTAATGAGTGCAGACAAAAATAAGTCTCAACAAAGGCTTGCTCTCTCTATCCAATAGACCAGGAAAGAAACAACCTAGAAATAGAGAAAACATTTAGAAAACATGCACACCCACCTTCATCAGCAATGACCCAGTTGGGGAGCCTAGACTTCCATTGCCTCTGACTGTAAGTGGGCATGGCTGGGGTCTATCGCTCCCCTCCATCCCATCAAAGAATGGGTAAGCACTTGAAACTTTTGCCTCCACACACAGAACTAATAACTCTCCTTATCACAATGTCACTGGGAGCCATGCAGGGTCCCTGGACTTTTACTACCATCCAGTGGTAAGGAGGTTCCCCTCACCACACAATGCCAGAGTCCTTCCCGCTCAAAGCCAGGGTGTTTGTTTAGGACCCTCAGAGATAAAGAAAGGAATATGATTATCAAAGGAACTAATCAAAGAAATGATAAAACAAAGCAAGCAAAAATGAAATAAGATCAATGGACACAATGAAAAATAATGAAAATGAATAATGACATTTACAGAGCCTCAACTCTCAAAATACATCTTGACAAATAATGAATTAGAAGTTAAAACTGAGGATCGTAGGATTTGCCATTCAAACAGAGACACTTTGGAAAATGAAAGGTACAACAAACATGAACCACTCTAAAGCTGTGAAAGTCAACCCTCTGCCCCAATGGTCCTAAGCAAATTAGGGAATATAGTCCCCTTACCTGTAACTAACCTCAGAGTTAAAAAAGGAAGAAAAGTTAATGAAAGGACAGGCTTTAGAAGAGAAAAGACAGTGAAAGCCTCCAACACAAATCTGGCTGGAATTTCAGAGTAAAAGGCCGAAGAAAAATGGTAGGAAAGTAATTTTAGAGGTAATATCAGAAGAATATTTTCTAAGGCAAGGAGCTCTCAAATTAAAATTTGCTCTGGAATGGGGTGGGGCAAGCCAGATGGAAGAGTAGGGTCCCCAAGTCACCTGTCCCCACCAACTTACCTAGATAACTTTCAAATCATCCTGAAAACCTACGAATTTTGTCTGATATTTAAAGAGAGAACAGCTGGAACGCTGCAGAGAGAAGAGTTTGCGGTTCTAACAAGGTAGGAAGACAGAAAAAATAAAAATATAAAAGTATGGAGGGGGGCGGGCCACAAGGAGCCCAGCTAAGGCCGTGCAGCGAGAGCCCCCAGACAGGGAAGCCCAGTCCCGGAGAAGCAGGAACTTTAAAAATCTTCCCCGAGGGAAAGTCGCTCACAGGGAACTGGGGCAGGATCCAGTGAGGGGAGTGGAGCCCCCAGGTTCCCGGGGTCACTAACAGTGGAAGGGTGCCCCAGGGGGAAAGTGAGCCACACACCGCAGGCTGAGCTCAGTAAAGGGCTGGAGAGTGCGCCTGGTGGCCTCGGGAGCAGCTCAGGCGGCGGCTCCATGCAGAAGGGGCTGCGCAGCCCCGGGAGCATGATTCCAGCAGCACAGCAGGCCCCGGAGCCTAGAGTGTGGGGGAGGCAGCCCAGGATCCTGCGCTCCCCACGGGACAGGCTGAGGTGGGGAGTATACAGGACACCAAGGACTCTCCTGCCACCGGGCACCCCCAAGCTGTGCAGATCAGCGCCCACTGCCCCCAGAGCATCCAGGCCCGTGCGGACTGGGAGACTGTGGTAGTTACTGCGGGAGCTGACTCCAGGGATAGAGAGCTGGCCGCCGCCACTGTTGTTGTGCCTGGGACGGAGCGGGGCCTGCAGGGGACAGGGACCTCATGGGATACACAGCTCCCACTGAGCCTGTACCTGGCAGGGAGTGGGGCAGCTCCCCCAGGTGCACACACCAGAGAATCAGCACAGCAGGCTCCTCCCCTAGAAGACCAGCTGGAAGGACACGGGAAGAACAGTTCTTGATTGAGCAGCGCTGGAAAGCTCCAGAGAAAGTTGAGGTATTTACAGTATAAAGAACCAGAGGATACCTCTCCTTGTTTTTTTGTTCTTTGTTTTCTTTTGTTTGTTTTTCTCTTTTTTTTTCTTCCTTTTTCCAATACAACTTGTTTTAGCCAACCTGCACTGAGCAAAATGACTAGAAAGAAGAACTCACCACAAAAGAAATTCTCAGGAACAGTCCCCTCTCCCACCAAGTTACAGAATTTGGATTACAATTCAATGTCAGAAAGCCAATTCAGAAGCACAATTATAAAGCTACTGATGGCTCTGGAGAAAAGCATAAAGGATTCAAGAGACTTCAGGACTGCAGAATTTCGATCTAATCTGGCCAAAATTAAAAATCAATTAAATGAGATGCAATCCAAACTGGAGGTCCTAATGATGAGGGTTAATGAGGTAAAAGAAAGAGTGAGTGACATAGAAGACAAATTGATGGCAAGAAAGGAAGCTGAGGAAAAAAGAGAAAACCAATAAAAATACCATGGGGAAAGGTTAAGGGAAATAAATGACAGCCTCAGAAGGAAAAAATCTATGTTTAATTGGGGTTCCATAGGGCACCGAAAGGGACAGAAGACCAGAAAATGTATTTGAACAAATCAGAGCTGAGAACTACCTTAACTTGGGGAGGGAAACAGGCATTCATATCCAGGAGATACAGCCCCCCCAAATAAATAAAAACCCTTCAACACCTTGACATTTAATACTGAAACTTGCAAATTCCAAAGAGAAAATCCTTAAAGCAGCAAGAGACAAGAGATGCATAACTTATATGGGGAGGAGTATTAGATTAACAGCAGACCTCTCCACAGAAACCTGGCAGGCCAGAAAGGGCTGGCAGGATATACTCAGGGTCCTAAATGAGAAGAACATGCTGCCAAGAACACTTTATCCAGCAAGGCTCTCATTCAGAATAGAAGGAGAGATAAAGAGCTTCCAGGATAGGCAGGAACTGAAAGAATATGTGACCATCAAACCAGCTCTGCAAGAAATATTAAGGAGGACTCTGTAAAAGAAAGAGGAAGTCCAAGGAAACAATCTACAAAAACAGGGACTGAATAGGTATCATGATGACACTAAATTCATATCTTTCAATAGTAACTCTGAATGTGAATGGGCTTAATGACCCTATCAAAAGGCGCAGGGTTTCAGACTGGATAAAAAAGCAGGACCCATCTATTTGCTGTCTACAAGAGATTCATTTTAGACCTAAGGACACCTACAGCCTGAAAATGAAAGATTGGAGAACCATTTACCATTCAAATGGTCCTCAAAAGAAAGCAGGGGTAGCAATCCTCATATCAGATAAATTATAAAATTTATCCCAAAGACTGTAGTAAGAGATGAAGAGGGACACTATATCATACTTAAAGGATCTATCCAGAAGAGGACCTAACAATCATGAATATTTATGCCCCGAATGTGGGAGCTGCAAAGTGTATCAATCAATTAATAACCAAAGTTAAGACATACTTAGATAATAATATACTTATACGGGGAGACTTCAACACAGGGATTTCTGTAAATGACGGATATTCTAAGGACAACATCTCCAAAGAAACACGAGCTTTAAATGATATTTAAAGGACCAGATGGATTTCACAGATATTTATACAACTTTACATCCAAACACAATAGAATACACATCCTTCTCAAGTGTACATGGAACTTTCTCCAGAATAGACCACATACTGGGTCACAAATCAAGTCTTAACCAATACCAAAAGATTGGGATCATCCCCTACATATTTTCAGACCATAATGCTTTAACTAGAACTAAATCACAAAAAGAAATTTGGAAGAAACTCAAACACTTGGAGGTTAAAGACCATCCTGTTTAAAGATGAAAGGATCAACCAGGAAATTAGAGAATAATTAAAAAGATTCATGGAAACTAATGAAAATGAAGATACAACCATTCATTAAATAACATTTACAACTAAAAAATACCAGGGCTTCTTAGAGAAATGGGTTGAAATAGCTGATTTTGGGTCTTGGGCAAGAAAAGAACAAGATAAGAAGATAAACTCAGGATATCTTATAATAGATTGCAAGGGCTTTATCAAGAACTAGTAGGGTTGTGTTAAAAAGAACTTGGGGATCAACCTGACCAACCTCCTGTTCATCAAAGACAGGACAATTTGAGCATCAGTAAGGATAGTGACTGTAATAGGTTGAAACACACTGAAGAAGTGTAAATTTGTGAGTTCATAATGATATAAGGTATTCATCCAGGTCCTTCAAGAAGCAGACGCCAAAATGGAAGGAGATGTGCAAGGGTTTTATTGGAAGAAATGATCATATGAGAGAAAATAGGGAGTGGAACAGAATGGCTATCAAACTGCCCAGTTAAGTCTGACCCCAAGTGAAAATAAGAGGGGGGAAATGTTGAGGGAAAGCCTAGACTGCCATTCAAGAAGGTTCAGCAAGGCCACTGGGAGACCTACAGCCAAAGGTGGTTATCAGAGGAGTTGGTGTCTCCCAGGAACAAGGAGCAAGCCCTCTATCAAAGGCATGTCTTCAGTATGGGCAAGGATATGGACTTCATAGCTCTCATAGCTGAGACCCTGGTGTTATCTGAAGTTGGGAGGTCTGCATGGTCCCTCTCTCTTTCTCTCTCTCTCACACACACACATACACACACACAGACACACACACAGAGGCATGATTAATTACATTCATAAGCTACTAAGGTGCCAGTTCTTTGTTTTGCAAACTCATAAATAAAAGGAAAGGCTCAAACATCTATCCTGCCTTTCTTATGCAAAATACCACTGGGAAATAAATGGCAGATGTTGGGATATATTTAAATGAAGAAGGAAAGAGCTAGAGTATCACTATTTTGCAACATTTATGAATTAAAGATCTAAGCACAGCCAACTAAGAATATATGGCTGCCAGCCACACAAAAAAGGGATAACTAACTAGCCTATTATATGCCCCTTGACAATGAGATCAACAGAATCATTGAAGTAATTTTCCTCCCAAAGTAAAATCTGAATCAGATTAAGTTTATAGACTCAATCACTACTTTGTAGGAAAAAATGCAGAATTAGTTTTTTGCAACAAAAATGTTCAAAGTTAAAAAGATCAGATGGATGACAGATATATATTTTTTTAAATCAGGCTAAGCTAAATTATAGTGGTTGGGGCTGTTCAGCTTGGTAATAAAACTATAAAGAAAAGTGGTAAGGGGGACACCTGGGTGGCTCAGCGGTTGAGTGCCTCCCTTCTATCCAGGGCGTGGTCCTGGGGTCCCAGGATCAAGTCCCACATTGGGCTCCCTGCATGGAGCCTGCTTCTCTCTCTGTCTGTGTCTCTGTCTCTCTCTCCTTCTCTCTCTCTGTGTGTCTCTCATGAATAAATACAATCTTAAAAAAAGAAAAGTGATAAGGGATTTCTATGAAATCCAGAATAGTAGTTTTCTTGCTGTGGGAGGAGGGTGCTTATTTTGAGGAGGGGGCATGAGGATTCTGGGATTGCTGCTGACTTCTGATTTATGAATAGGACTGAAATGATATCCATTGTATAATAACTCTTTAAGTGGTATATTTGCTCTAAGGAGTTTTCTGTATTTGTATATTTTTGGCATTAAAAAATTCAAAATTTGATGGGAAAACCAAGACATTTATAGACATATAACAAAAAAAACTTACCATACAAAGACGCTCTCTAAAATAAATATTAAAATGTAGTCATATGAATACTAAACCTAGAGGGAAGGCAACTGAGTGAAGAAACAGTGTTGATAAATTACCTAAATATCACCTATATAAATTATACTGCTGTTATTGACTAAATAGTAGGTGTGAAAAGTAACTTTCTGATCAATGTTCAGGGAAGATGGAGTAAACATATGCCAATATTCCTATCTCACTGAACTCCAATTATATAACCTGAACAGAATGCATAGGCAGCAATCTGAGAACTCTGGAAAGTAAGTATCAGCTGGCAGATCAAAGGAAACCATTGGAATTCAAAATACCAATTAACTGGCGGTGCATTTGCTATGTTTTCCTTGTGTATTGCCCAGCCTGAAATCACTGCAGCTGGAAAACCAGAGCCACTTTGGTGCAGACAGTGATAGCTCCAGCCAAAGTCCTCTAGTTGAGTTGAAAGTCTAGGGAAGCGAACTGAAGAATGATGGAAATTCCCCATGCTTTCTTTCCATTTTCTCAGTTCTTGCACCCTTGTGCCCCAGACAGTTGTGTGATGAGGGAGAAGCAGCAGCAAAAGGAGCCAGCAACAGAGAACTTCAGGAGCTAAATCTCTGAGGGAAGGAACTTCCTTTAACATTTGTTGTAGCCACAGATCCAAGAAAGCAGGGTCAATCTCAGGGCTCTTTTCTCTCTTCCATGGTATGGGCCTCTATGTATAGTGCAATGATAGAACTGGGCAGTTCCTATCCAGAGGTTGAAAAGGGGAACAGCGGGGAACACAAAAATACTCTCTTACCAATACTTTAATGGATCTGATTCTAATCATCATACTAAAGACTTTAAGAGTTGAGATAGCTTAGTGACCTGTGCCCAGGTACTTGACGACAGCTGGGAGCCACAGATACAGGATGATCTGAATCACACTGAAAGTCATAGAAAACTGAATTAGTATTGGAACCACAGTCTACAGAAGACTAAAATGTAAATATCATCATTCTTCATAAGACTGAATCAAATCCCAGGTTCTCATAATATTCTAAGTATGCAGGGTAAAATCCAAAATTAATCAGTATGTGAAGAACCAAATCAAACCAAACTAAACAAAACAGAGACCAAAAACCAAACACACAAACCTCCTCAACTTGCATTTAGAAAATTACCAGAAAATTACCAGACATCGTGATGAGATGTTGACATTCTAGGAGAAATCTCTAAAGTGGGTATTAAAAAATGCTCAGATGACCAATTGTGATCCCTCTTGAAACAAGTTAAAATAGAAATTTTCAGCAAATAAACAGAAGATATGAAAAAGAGTTAAATGAAAGTTTTAGAACGAAAAAAATATGATACTGAAATAGACTTATTGTAATGACTCCATGGCTGAAATGAGATGATAAAGGAAAGGACTGAGGAACATGATCATTAAAAATTATATAATTTGAACACACAGAAAAAAAAATTAACAGAACGCAAGAGACCAGTAGACAATGACAACAGGTCCAAATTATGTCATCGGAGTCCAAAACTGAGAGGAAAAAGGGTGCAATGACTAAAAACTATTTGAAGAATAATGGCTGAAAACTTCCTCAAGTCACCAAAAAACAAACCAAAGCAAAACAAAACCTTAAACATAAAGATCCAAGATGTTCCACAGATCCCAAACAGGATAAACTCAAAGACATCCATGCCCAGACATGTCATAATCATACTTTTGAGAACTAGAGACAAAAAAAATAATCTTGAAAGCAGTCACAGAAAAATGAGACATCCTTGTAAAGAAACATTCATTTGAATGACAGCAGGTTTCTCATCAGAGGCCAAGAAGTGGCACTATTTTTTAAAGTACTGAAAGGAAAGAATTGCTAACCCAGAGTTCTATATCTGATTAAAATATCTTTCATAAATAAATGCATAACAAAAATGGCTTCCTTTTATCCAAAGATGAGTTATTTCTTCACTGGATCCAGGATTCTTGAATTACAGCAACTGTATTTCAATAGACTACAGATGAGTCTCTTACACTTTCAGATTAAGATGTGTATGGTTCACCATATGTAACTTCTATCTTAATTTAGGATACAAAAAATAGAACAATAGACAAGTAGATTTGGGGGAAAAATATACACCTGATTTAAAAATTTATACATCGGGGTGCCTGGGTGGCTCAGCGGTTGAACTTCTGCCTTCGGTTCAGGGCGTAATCTCGGAGTTCTGGAATCGAGTCCCCCATCGGGCTCCCTGCATGGAGCCTGCATCTCCCTCTGCCTATGTCTCTGCCTCTATCTCTCTCTCTCTGTGTCTCTCATGAATAAATAAATAAAATCTTTAAAAATTAAAACTAAAAATAAATGTATATATAAGGCAAGGACAACCAAGGTGAAAGTGTAAGGAGAGGTAGAATCTCAGAACAGAATACAAGGTATAGAAACACACAATCAAATGTGCTGTCATATGATGTAGAACAAAAGTGAAATTAAAATTCAAAGGAGAAAGATGATCTTTTCCATAAATGGTACTAAAACAACTGCATATCCACACAGAAAAAATAATCTTGAACCCTACCTCACCTGAGAGCATAGACAAACATTAATTAAAGATGAATTGCAGCTCTAAATGTAAAAGATAAAATAGCAAACCTTTTAGAAGAGACATAGGAAGATGTCTTTCTGGCTTCAGAGTAGGAAAATATTTCTAGAATAGGACACAAAAAATGACAACCATCAATAAAAACTATATAAATTGAACTATACTATGATTAGTGAATTGTATACGTCAAGATATATGTCTTCAAAGAGTAAAAAAGAAGCCATAAGGTGGAACAAAATAATTTCATCACATTTTTATGACAAAGGACTTATACCTAGACTATAGAATTCCTACAAATGGATAGGAAAAAATAGGCAAAAGTCTGAATAAGCACTTCACAAAAGAGGATAAATTGTGAATAAATATATGAAAAGGCACAGAGCTTCATAAATTAATGAGGAAAATGATAACTAATACCATTAATACTATCTAAAATACTTATAATAAAGGGGAAAACTCAAGTATTCATAAGGATGTAGAGTAACCATAATCAACAGAGATACATCCATTTGCTAAAAGAACAGTTACAAGAAATGGTCACAGTGCCACTATTTTAATTGCTCCAAATTGGAAAATACTCAGGTGCCCATCAACATCAGAAAGATTTGTGGTCTATTTGTATGACATAACACTATATATTGAAGCGAATCAATAAACTACAAGTAAACAGTATATGGATAAATATTACAAATATAAATTTGAACAAAATGGTTGGAAAAAGAAAGTGCATTGTGAAATTCAGTAGCAGGTAAAACTATATTTGATGTTAGGAATCAAGATAATACTACCTTTGAAGGATAAAAACTGGAAGGTAGGAGAAGAATGGAGTGCTAGCAATATTCTTTTTCTTGATTTCAGTGCAAGTTTCACAAACTTGTGACATTTCCTCTTTGTATGTTATGATTCCATAACAAATGACAAAGTGAAACTTCTGAGAAAGGTAACACCAAATTGGACGGTTTGCCAGCTAATTTTTCAAATGACTTTGGGAGGAAATAAAACTTAGACAAACTGCTTTACAATAAAGGAAATTAGGAACAATTTTGAACTCATTTTCTGAGGCCAGAATGACCTAGATACCAAAACCATACAAGCTTATTACTAAAACAAGAAAATCTCAGGAGTGTTCAATAGATAAGCACAGATGCACAGCTCTAAAGAAAATATACGCAAAACAAATTCAACAATATTTTAATAAACAATAATAACTAAGATCAAGTGGGTTATTTTTCAGTACTAGAAGGTAGGGAGGAGTAGGCCAACAGTGCCTCCCTTACCTCTGAGGCAGTTTTAATCCTGACTCAAAACTCCTAGAAAAGAATGGCTGCTTTGATAAAATTTACCAGCTATCAGATAAATAAGGATTCAGCAGGGGTTGCTCGATACTGATTATCCTCTAGGAGTACTTTCAGCATGACACACTATGCACCTGCATTAAACAATAGATTAGTCACATAGCCAAACAGAACTACTTGAGTTGCCAAAATATAAAAGCTAAGTAATAATCAAATGCCACTGAATTTCAGACTCATATTTTCCAGAACTGTAAAGACAATAAATTTCTGTGCTTAAAATTACTCAAGGTTTGGTGTTTTGTTATGGAAGACCCAGGTGAGTTATTGAATATCTTCTCTGCCTGAGATCAGTAGTGAAACAAAACAGTATGATATCACTTCTATTAAATATCAAACTTGATGGTCCTAGCTAGTGAAATAAGCCAAGAGAAAGAAACTATAAATAAATAAATACATAAATAAATAAATAAATAAATAAATAAATAAATAAATAAATCTTTAAAAAAATTGGGGTGCCTGAGTGGCTCAGTCAGTTAAGTGTCTAACTTTTGGTTTGGGCTTAGGTCATGATCTCATGGTCATGAAATTGAGCCCCATGTCAGACTATGCTCAGTGGAGAGTCTGTTTGAAAATTCTTTTCCTCTGCCCCTCCCCCACTCACTCTTGCTCGCTCTCTCTCTCAAGCAAATAAACAAAACTTAAAAAAAAAAACCAAGAGAATAAGAATTGGAAAAAAAGTTCGCAGTTGTTTTGACTGTGAACATTTAGAAAAACCTGTAGAAAAACTTTTAGAATTAATAATAAGTAAGCTTAGAATTTCAGTGGGCATAAGACCAATATGCAAATATCAAATATATTTCTATATATGGAACAGTTATAAAGTGAAAAAAATTTAAATATAATTTACCATCATGAAAATGTCTGTGAATAATTCTTATGAAAGTTTCTTTTTCTCAAAATATGTATTTTTGAGAAAAAATAGATTTTTAAATATATTTTCTCAAAAAATTTTTTTGAAGATGTTATTTATTTATTTATTTGGGAGAGAGAGAGTACAAGCAGGGGGGAGGGATGCAGAGGTAGAGAAACTGGAGCAGACTCCTCGCTGAGCATGGAGCCTGACATACAGCTAGATCTCATGACCTTGAAAGCCGAAACCAAGAGCCAAAACCAAAAGTTGGATGCTTAACTTATTGTGCCACCCAGACACCCCTGAAAATGACAAAATATTATTAGAGCAAGTGCTTTTAGAAAAGACCTAAATAAACAGAAGAAATATAATGTTCATAAGATTAGAAAACTTAATATGATAAAAACATCAATTCTTCCCGATTGATATAATAAGAATCTCCCAAAATTATAAAATGAATAATAATTATATTAAGATAAAAAGAGTTAGAAATACCCAAAGTGATCTTGAAGAAATAGACAAAAGAGTAGAGAATTCACATTACCAAGTATATGAAGACTTATAATTATAATGTCATAGGAGTCAAGATGCTGTTGCTTTATAGATAAATACATCAGACCCACATAGATATTGTCATCTGAGCAACAAAGGTGATGTGGCAATAGAAAGAGAAACAGATTACCTTTTCATTGAATTATAGTGGGTCAATTGAATATCCACATAAAATAATAAATGTCTATTCCCACCATACGTCATAGCATTGTTTACAAAAAGGTTAATTCCAGATGAGTGAAAAAATCTCGATGTGAAATGTAAAAAATCATTATACTTTTAGAAAAAAACATTGGATGGTATCTTCTTGATTTGGGAGTGGGCCAAAAAATCTAAAGCAAGATAAAAAAAAATGAAAATTGTGACTGGAAATGTTGAGAAATTAGATTATGCTAAGAGTAAGAATATCTGTTCCCCAAAAGATAACATTAAAAAGTAAAAATGAAAACATAGAGTTAAAAAGCGTTTGCAATATATATGTTTCACAAAGGATTTATAACCTGAAGAAATAATGAATTCCTACAAATAACAAAGAAAAAGGCAAACAACCTAATAGAAAAATGGCAAAAGTCTTGAAGTCATTTCACAAATGAGGATATTCAAAATACCAATAAACATGTGAAAAGCTGCTTGACTTCCTTAATCTTCAAGAAAATGCAAATTAAAAGCCACAATGAGATCAAATTATCCATAAACCAGAAGGCCTGAAATTAAATCAAAGAGAAGTGGATAAGTATGCAAAGCAACTAGATCACTCATACATTGTGGTAGGAGTGTAATTAGAGCAAGTGCTTTGGGAAATTGACTGTATCTTCTAAATCTGAATATTTACAAGTTTTGGGAATAGCTGTGCTCTCCAGAGAAACATAGAAGTATATGTATATGTACATTGATTATAGAGAATTGATTCATGTAATTATGGAGGCAAACAAGTTCCAAGATCTGTAGGGTGAGCCAGCAAGCTGGAGATTCAAGAGAGCCAATGGTGTAATTCCAGCTCAGATAGGAAAAAGCCAGTCTCTCAGTTTGGAGGTACACAGGTAGGAGGAATTCTCTCTTCTTTGGGGGAGGTTCAGTCTTTTTTTCTGTCAACATTAAGGAGGACAATCTGCTTCATTTGGTTGACTGATTCAAATGTCAATCTCTCTAAAAGTACTCTCATAGTAAAATTTTGACTTCCTTCTTGACAATTTGTATGCTTTCACTATTCACAGATAACATGATACTCTATAGAAAATCTGAAAGACTACACCAAAAAATTGCTAGAACTGATACAAAAATTCAGCAAAGTCACAGGATATAAAATAAACATACAGAAATCTGTTGCATTTCTATATATCAATAATGAAGAAACAAAAAGAGAAATCAAGGAATTGATACCACTTACAGTTGCATCCAGAACCATAAAAATGCTTAGGAATAAACCTAACCAAAGAGGTAAAAGCTCTGTACACTACTTATAGTTTATCTGTACACTTTTATAGTTTTCACTATAAAATACTTATAAAGGAAACTGAAGATTATACAAAGAAATAGAAAAACATTCTATGCCTAGGGGTTGGAAGAACAAATATTATTTAAGTGTCTCAACTACCCAAACAATCCTAAAATTTGTATAGAACCAGAAAAGACCCTTGATAGATAAAGCAATCTTTTTTTTACAGGTTTATTTATTTATTTATTCATTCATTCATTCATTCATTCATTCATTCGAGATACAGAGAGAGACAGAGACACGGGAAGAGGGAGAAGCAGGCTCCATGCAGGGAGCCCGATGTGGGACTTGATCCCTGGTCTCCAAGATCAGGCCCTGGGCTGAAGGTGGCGCTAAACTGCTGAGCCACCCGGGCTGCCCTAGATAAAGCAATCTTGAAAAAGAAAACCAAAGCTGAAGGCATCACAATTCCAGACTTTAAGCTATATTACAACGCTGTAGTGATCAACACAGTATAGTACTGTCACATAAACATATATACAGATCAATGGATATACAGAAAATTCAAAAATGGATCCACGGCTATCTGGGTCAACTAATCTTCAACAAAGCAGGAAGAAATATCCAAAGGAAAAAAGACAATCTCAACAAATGATGTTGGGAGAACTGGACAGCAACACATAGAAGAATGAAACATGACCACTTTTTTTTTTTTAAAGATTTTATTTATTCATTCCTGAGAGACAACAGAGAGAGAGAGAGAGAGAGAGAGAGAGAGAGGCAGAGGGACAAGCAGATTCCCTGCAGGGAGCCTGACATGGGACTCGATTCTGGATCTCCAGGATCACACCCTGGGCTAAAGGAGGCACTAAACCACTGAGCCACCTGGGCTGCCCAAACATGACCACTTTCTGACACCTTGCACCAAAAGAAATTCAAAATGGATGAAAGACATAAATGTGAGATAGGAAACTATTAAAATCCTAGAGGAGAACATAGGCAGCAACCTCTGTGACATCTACCATACCAACTTCTTACTAGGCATGTGTCTGGAGGTAAGGGAAACAAAAGCAAAACTGAACGATTGGGATTTGGCCAAAATAAAAACTTTCTGCACAGCAAAAATAAAAATCAGCAAAACTAAATGGCAACTTACAGAATGGGAGAAGATATCTGGAAATGACATATCTGATAGAGTGTTAGTATTCAAGATCTATAAAGAACTTACCAACCTCAACACCTCCCCAAAAAATCCAGTTACGAAATGGACAGAAGACATGAATAAACATTTTTTCTAAAGAAGACATTCAGATGGCCAACAAACATATGAAAAGATGTTTAAAGTCACTAATCATCAGGGAAATGCAGATACCACCTCACAATGAGATACCACCTCACACCAGTCAGAATGGCTAAAATTAACAACAAATGTTGGTGAGGATATGGAGAAAGGGAAAGCCTCCTACACTTTTGGTGGGAATGCAAACTGGTATAGCCACTCTGAAAAATAGTATGGAGTTTCCTCAAAAAGTTAAAAATAGAACTACCCTACAATCCAGCAATTGCACTACTAGATATTTACCGAAAAGATACAAAATACTGATTCAAAGGGATACATGCACCCTGATGTTTATAGCAGCATTGTCAACCATAGCCAAATTATGGAAGAGTCAAAATGTCTGTCAATGATGAATGGTTTCATCATACCAATATATTACAATATGTATGCATTATATATATATATATAATATATATTTAATATGTAATGGAATATTATATCTAGCCATTTGCAATGACACACCTGGAGCTAGAGTATATTATGCTAAGTGAAATGAGTCAGAGTGAGACAAATATATGATTTCACTCATATGTGGACTTTAAGAAACAATATATGTGAACTAATGGAAAGGAGAGGGGAAAGAGAGGGCAGCATGCCATAAGAGACTCAACTATAGAGAAAAAAACTGAGGTTGTTGGAGAGAGATTGGTGGGGTATGGGTTGAATAGGTGGTGGGTATTAAGGAGGGCACTTTTTAAAATGAGCACCCGGGGCAGCCCCAGTGGCCCAGTGGTTTAGTGCCGCCTTCCCTAAAGACCCGGGATCCAGTCCTGCATCAGGCTCCCTGCTTGGAGCCTGCTTTTCCCTCTGCCTGCGTCTCTGCCTCTGTCTCTCTCTGTGCCTCTCATGAATAACTAAACTAAACTAAACTAAACTAAACTAAACTAAGCACTGGGTGTTGAGACCAACATTGCACTAGATGTGCAATATAGTTATATATTAACTATATGTTAATATAGTTTATTATTGCACTATATGTTAACAATTGGAATTTAAATAAGAATTTGAAACAAAACCAAAAACGCCCTCATGGAAACACCTAGAATAATGTTCAATATATTCAACCAATCAAAACTGTAGGTATCCATGACCCAGTCAAGTTAACATGTAAATTATGCACAATATCACAGTATCCAATGGAAATATCCACGTTTTCCCGAAAATACATTTTCATCCATATTCATTGTAGCATTATTCATTATAACTTTACACTAGAAACAACTAGTTTCCATCCATAGCAGATAGAAGGGTATATTACTACAATCAAATACTATCTGACAATTAGGATGAAGAAATTAAAACTACAGCCAACAACATAGATAGATCCCAAAAACAATGTTGAGTGAAAAAAACCAGAGCCAAAAGAATACATGTTGTAAGATTCAATTGATATGAATATAAAAACATTCAAACTCACCCTCTAGTATTAGAAGTCAGTCTAATCACTACTTTGTGAGGAGGGCTAGTGACTGAACAGGACTTTCCTGCTTTTGTAGCTAATGTTTTGTGTCTTGGTCTAGGCATTAATTACAAGGTGTTTTAATTTTGTGAATTCACTGAGTGATATTTTTAAGAGTTGTGTTGTTCTTTACTTTGTATTCCTTCAACAAAAAGTTTATCTTAAAAGTGGAGCAAAATAAAAGCACATTTAGAAAACAAAGCTTGAATTATTTAAAAATCATTAAATCTTAAGTGTGGTAACATTACAGGACAATGTTTCTGAAAAATTAAAATAACCAGAGCCTGAGATGTAAAAATAAATGGCATGGTTAAAATACACAGGAAACGTGGAAGAAATATAGACAAATACCTACTGATTAAAACAATAATAGTAAAAACAATAGATAACAATAATGATGCACATATTCAAGAGTAAAAAGCAAGAAAGAAATGAAAGTTCTAATAGTAATAGCATACAATACTTAAATGCCTACAATCACATTTAAAGTGTTCTAAGTTCCCTGTATTGTGTTGGAGGAAGGCTAATACAATGCTTAGCTTTAAACTGTGGAATACTAGATATTTACTTTTAAATGTTATGAGTATAAAAGCTATCCTCTTCAAGTCATGAAGGAGTACTGCTATCATAAACAATTATAAAATTATCAGACAACTGTTATTAGATGTTGGATAACAGGCAGTATAGGACTGGTTTCAAAATGGAAAGAAAAAAAACAAGCCCTGCACTTCCTTTTGCTTTCTGCCTGAGAGAACTTTTGGGACCCTGACAAGGGGAGATGGAATCCAAGCAGAGCACAGTGGTTTTGTTGAGCTCAGGAGGCAAAGATGGGATTTCTAACTGGCAGAAAGTGACTGGCATTTGTATGTTAGCATACCTTAGAAGAGGGTGTAATCCAGAGGATGGTGGTCCAAAAATTTGTGAATGAGCTAACCGGGAGCCTTTGGCCAGGACCTTCGCCACAAATCACAGAAAAACTCTATAAAACTTAAGAGAAATTACCTGTTATGGGAATGAAACCTGAACAGAGATGCCAGACCTGTACTGAGTGATGTTGGTGTTTTGGACAGGCCAAAGTGGAAACACTTTGCCAAGTACCTTGGCCATTCAATTGTGATCCCAAAAAAGCCAAGGCTAGAATTAAGTATCACACTTTAGAATAAGAGCTAGGCTCTGGACTAAGTTTATAATTTAGGTGAAAAAATCCACCTAAACAAAGAATAAAACTAACAAAAAAAGAGAACAGAACAATACCCTATAAATAACTGCCAGCCAGAACAAAACTTAGTATTTCTTAAAGCACTCTCTAAAATGTATCATCTATAATCTCTGACATAATTAAAAAATGATTAGACACACAAAGAAGTAGAAAAAATGTGGCTCATAATTAAGAAGAAAAAAGATAGTCAATAGAAACAAAACCCAAGGTGTCTCAGATATTGGAAATAACAGACAAGGACATTAGATCAACTCTTTTGGGTTTCTTCTAAAACATAAAAATATATTCACAAGGAATGATCATATTGGTAATCTAGTACCCTGTCAAACCAGAATTCTATATCCATCAAATATTCTTAAAAATGAAGATGAAACAAAGATAAATAATAGCTGTGCATGTGTGTTTCCAGCAGATCTACACTATAAGAAATAACAAAAGGAAGTTCTACAAGGAAATGAGATGGAAACTTAGAAATAAGACTAGCTCCACAAAGAGTTATTATTAATGATTATGTAACATTATCTTTTTTTGTGATTTTCTTAATAACATTTTATTTTCTCTAGCTTACTTTTTGTAAGAATACAGTATATAATACATTTAACATACAAAATATGTGTTAATGGATCATTCATGTTATTGGCAAGGCTTCCGGTCAATAGTAGGCTATTAGCAGGTAAGTTTTTCTTAATTTTATTTTTTAAAAACTCCATTCACTATTTATTTTATTTTATTTTTAAGTCATCTCTTCACCCAAAATGGGGCTTGAACTTATAACCCTTAGATCAACATTTATGTACTCTGCCAACTGAGCCAGCCAGGCATGCCTCAACTCACTATTTAAATAAAAAGCAATAACATTGTAATGTGAGTTTTATAACCCATCTAGTTGTAATATATATGATAATAATTGTACAAAAGACAAGAGAAGTAAACAGAATTTTACTGATGTAAGATTTTATACTTTATAGGAAGTAGTACAATAGTAACCATAATAGACAATCATAAATTAATAATGCATATTGAAATTTCTGGAGCAAACACTAATAAATGCAAAATAGTATAATTAAAAATGCAACAGAGAAATTAAAAATGCAAGGGAATATAAAATTTTGGTTAACAAAAAGAGGCAGGAAAATAGGAATAGAAGTACAAACAATGGATTGATTAACTAAATTAAGTCAAAATGATAGACTTAATTTAACCAAAGCAATAATTCTATTGAATGTAGATGGACCAACACTTTGTAATATCTGAGGTATTTATACTGTAAGAAAGCAACACACAGCTGTATGCTATCTCCAAGACATATTTTAAATATAAAGCCAAAATTGTAAGTAAAAGATTATTTTAAAAGGATGTGACATACAAACAGTAAGTATGGAAAGCTGGTATAATCATATTTATATGAAAATAGACCAAAGAGAATGATCAGAATTGAACAATATTTTATAATACTAAAAGTCAATTTATCAATCTAACAGCAATTAATGCCTATATCCATAAAAACAAACTCAAAATACATGAAGCAGAACTGGCAAAACTAAAGGGAGATTAGAATAATCATCAAAGATAATCTCTTAAAAATTAAAAAGAATCAGTAAGGATACAGAATATATAAACAACTGTATCAACTCACTTGTCTAATTGACATTTCTAGGACACTACATTCAACAACTTCAGAAAACATATTTTTTTTCAAGTACTTATGGGATGTTCACCATAATAGAACATTTATCATATGCTAGGCCAAAAGTAAGTCTTAATATAGTTTGAAGGATTGAAATAATAAAATATTTATTCTTATCACAAATGAATTAAATGAAAATTATGTATCTAGAAGAGATATGAATATTTGAAAATAAAATAGCAGACTAGGAAATAAACTATTGGCCAAAGAAGAAATTACAAAAAAGTTAGAAAATTTTTTGAACTGCAGGTAATGGGTACAGAACGCATCAAAATTAGTAGAAGCAACTAAGGCAATATCTTTATTTTTTACTTTTTTTAAGATTTTTTTTTTGAGAGAGAAAGCATGGCAAGGAAGGGCAGGGAGGAGCATAGGGAGTGAGAAATCCAAGCAGACTCTACCCTGGGCTTGGAGCCTGAGGTGGGGCTGAAACCAAGAGTCAGATACTCAATGAATTGCAACATGAAGCACTCCAAGGATTTTTTATCTTTAAACACTTACATTTGAGAGGAGGTCTAAAAGCAATGATCTCAGTTTATACCTTAAGAAATGTGTAAATATCAGTAAGTTAAACCCAAAATTGGTAGAAGGAAATAACCAACATAAAAGTAGAAATCAATGAAATTTTTTAAGAACGTAAAGTTGAGAAAATTCACAAAGCAAATAGTTGGTTTTCTGGAAAGATTAATAATAATAATAATATTGATAAATCCTGTGAGAGTCATCAACAAAAAAGGAAAATGTAAATTATTGAAAATGGGAATGAAGAGGAAATATCACTATATTGCTCACAGACATAAATATGGTAATGTAAGAATATAATAAACTTATGTCAATAAATCCAATAACAAATAAAATAGACAATTGAAACATGCAACGGTAAATTTTTTGCAAGAAGAAATTCTGGGTTGCATGATATCTATGAAAACTTGAGTTTATATTAAAACATAAAACTTCCCATAAAGAAAACTCCAGGCAGATACCCTTACTAGTTAGTTTTATCAAACATTTCATGAAGAAAAAAAATCTTGCACAAACTCTTTCAGAAAATAGAGGAGAAATATTTCCCAATTTATTTTGAGGCTACAGTAGTTCTACCAAAACTGGACAATGGTATTGCAAGAATGAAAAATTTAGAGCAATATCTTTTATAGGTGGGTAATTCTTTGAAAATTTATTAACAAATAAAATTCAGTATTAATCAAATTCATGATCAAATGAGCATGTGGTTTGATGTCTTTTTATCAATATTAAAAAGTTCTCAGAATTTACCTTTTTTAAATTTTTTTTGTATTTATTTATGATAGTCACAGAGAGAGAGAGGGAGAGAGAGAGGCAGAGACACAGGCAGAGGGAGAAGCAGGCTCCATGCACCGGGAGCCCAACGTGGGATTCCATCCTGGGGCTCCAGGATCTCGCCTTGGGCCAAAGGCAGGCGCTAAACCGCTTGGCAACCCAGGGATCCCCCAGAATTTACCCTTTTAATATTACTTTTGTCCCATATCCACTCTCCTCTTCTACTGAGATAACAAATACATGAACATTAGATCTTGATCCTTTGTTTCTTTTTTTTTTTTTCTCTTTGGTATTGTTCCATCCTTTTGTCCTTCCATGCTTTAGCCTATCCTTTGTCCTATCTTTCAGATCACTAATTCACTCCTTAGCCATGCAGAATCTGCTGTTAAATCCATCCATTGAATATATATATATATTTTATGATAGTCACAG
Organism: Vulpes lagopus; assembly: GCF_018345385.1. Taxonomy (NCBI): domain Eukaryota; kingdom Metazoa; phylum Chordata; class Mammalia; order Carnivora; family Canidae; genus Vulpes; species Vulpes lagopus. The sequence goes on along the minus strand of NC_054827.1, from coordinate 97,122,695 downwards.
AGAGAGAGAGAGGCAGAGACACAGGCAGAGGGAGAAGCAGGCTCATGCACCGGGAGCCTGATGTGGGATTCGATCCGGGGTCTCCAGGATCGCCCCTGGGCCAAAGGCAGGCGCCAAACCGCTGCGCCACCCAGGGATCCCCATCCATTGAATATTTTCTTTAAAATCTCCAAGATTTGGAGGCAGGGCAAGATGGCGGAAGAGTAGGGTCCTCAAGTCACCTGTCCCCACCAAATTACCTAGATAACCTTCAAATTTCCTGAACACCTACAAATTCGGCTTGAGATTTAAAGAGAGAACAGTTGGAATACTACAATGAGAAGAGTTCACCTTCTACAAGGTAGGAAGACGAGGGAAAAAAGAAATAAACAAAAGACATCCAAGGAAGAGGGGCCCCGTGAGGAGCTGGGCTAAGGCCCGGCGAGTGTCCCCAGGACCGAGAGCCCCGTCCTGGAGTAGCAGGGGCTTCACCAATCTTCCTGGACGGAAAGGCACTCGCAGGGAGTTGGAGCAGGATCCCAGGAGGGCAGGGATGCCTTCAGGCTCCTAGGGGCACTAACAGAGGACCTGCGACCCAGGGAGAGCGCCACACCCCACGGCAGAGCTCCCTAAAGGGCTGCAGCAGGTGCCCGGCTGGACCCAGGAGCAGCTCGGAGGCGGCTCAGGCGGAGGCTCCAAGCGGAGGGGGCTGCAGGGCGGGAGTGGGTAAGGCAGGCTGGGAGCACAGGGCACCGGGTACACAGCCCAGGATCCGGCGCTCCTCCAGGGACAGGCAGAGGCCGGGAGGGCCAAAGACAGCGAGGACACTCCTGCAGCTGGGTGCCCCAAGCTGTAGAGATCAGCGGCCCCGCCCCCGGAGCATCCAGGCCCCTCAGACTGAGAGCTCTGTAGTTACTGTGGGAGCTGACTCTAGGGCTGGAGAGCTGGCCATCGCCACTGTGGTTGTTCCTTCTGGGGCCTCACAGGATAAACAGCTCCCACTGAGCTTCACAGTGGCCTCACGGGATAAACAGGTTAAACATCTTTCACTGACCCCTGCGCCAGGCAGGGGGCTGAGCAGCTCCCCCAAGTGCTAACACCTGAAAATCAGCACAGCAGGCCCCTCTCCCGGAAGACCAGCTCAACTAACGGGAAAAACAAATTATTGACCAAGCAGCACTGGAAAGTTCCAGGGGAAGTCGAGGGATTTACAGTATACAGAATCATAGGGTACTCCCTCTTGTTTTTTGATTTCTATTTGCTTCACACACACACCCTTTTTTTTCTTTTTTCTTTTTTTTTTCTTTTTCTTTTCTTCTTTCTCTTCTCTCTTTTTCTCCTTTTCCCAATACAACTTGCTTTTGGCCACTCTGCACTGAGCAAAATGACAAGAAGGAAAACCTCACCTCAAAAGAAAGAATCAGAAACAGTCCTCTCTCCCACAGAGTTACAAAATCTGGATTACAATTCAATGTCAGAAAGCCGATTCAGAAGCACTATTATAAAGCTACTGGTGGCTCTAGAAAAAAGCATAAGTGACTCAAGAGACTTCATGACTGCAAAATTTAGATCTAATCAGACAGAAATTAAAAATCAATTAAATAAGATGCAATCCAAACTAAAGGTCCTAGCAACAAGGGTTAACGAGGTAGAAGAATGAGTGAGTGACATAGAAGACAAGTTGATGGCAAAGAGGGAAACTGAGGAAAAAAGAGAAAAACAATTAAAATATCATGAGGATAGAATAAGGGAAATAAATGACAGTCTGAGGAAGAAAAATCTACGTTTAATTGGGGTTCCCGAGGGTGTCAAAAGGGACAGAAGGCCAGAATATGTATTTGAACAAATCATAGCTGAAAACTTTCCTAATCTGGGAAGGGAAACAGGCATTCAGATCCAGGAAATACAGAGATCTCCCCCTAAAATCAATAAAAACCGCTCAACACCTCGACATTTAATAGTGAAGCTTGCAAATTCCAAAGACAAAGAGAAGATCCTTAAAGCAGCAAGAGACAAGAAATATCTAACTTTTATGGGGAAAAATATTAGATTAACAGCAGACCTCTCCACAGAGACCTGGAGGGCAGAAAGGGCTGGCAGGATATATTCAGGGTCCTAAATGAGAACATGCAGCCAAGAATACTTTATCAAGCAAAGCTCTCATTCAGAATAGAAGGAGAGAGAAAAAGCTTCTAAGATAGTCAGGAACTGAAAGAATATGTGACCTCCAAACCAGGTCTGAAAGAAATTTTAAGGGGGACTCTTAAAATTCCTCTTTAAGAGGAAGTCCAATGGAACAATCCACAAAAACAGGGACTGAATAGGTACCATGGTGATACTAAGCTCATAACTTTCAATAGTAACTCTCAATGTGAATGGGCTTAATGACCCCATCAAAAGGCACAGGGTTTCAGACTGGATAAGAAAGCAGGACCCATCTATTTGCTGTCTACAAGAGACTCATTTTAGACATAAGGACACCTACAGCCTGAAAATAAAAGGTTGGAGAACCATTCACCATTCAAATGGTCCCCAAAAGAAAGCAGGGGTAGCCATCCTTATATCAGATAAACTAAAGTTTATCCCGAAGACTGTAGTCAGAGATAAAGAGGAACATTATGTCTTACTTAAAGGATCTATCCAAGTAGAGGACTTAACAATCATCAATATATATGCCCTGAATGTGGGAGCTGCCAAGTATATCAATCAATTAATAATCAAAGTTAAGACATACTTAGATAATAATACACTTTTACTTGGTGACTTCAATCTAGCGCTTTCTACACTCGATTGGTCTACTAAGCACAACATCCCCATAGAAGCAAGAGCTTTAAATGATACACTAGACCAGATAGATTTCACAGATATCTACGGGACTTTATATCCAAACGCAACTGAATACATTCTTCTCAAGTGCACATGGAACTTTCTACAGAATAGATCACATACTGGGTCACAAATCAGGTCTGAACCAATACCAAAAGATTGGGATCGTCCCCTGCATATTCTCAGACCATAATGCTTTGAAATTAGAACTAAAGCACAAGAAGAAGTTTGGAAGGACTTCAAAACGTGGAGGTTAAGGACCATCCTGCTAAAAGATGATCGGGTCAACAAGGAAATTAAGGAAGAATTAAAAAGATTCATGGAAACTAGTAAGAATCAAGATACAACCATTCAAAATCTTTGGGATACAGCAAAAGCAGTCCTGCGGGGGAAATACATTGCAATACAAGCATCCATCCAAAAAACTGGAAAGAACTCAAATACAAAAGCTAACCTTGCGCCTAAAGGAGCTGGAGAAGGAAGGGTAAATAAAACCTTCACCCAGTCGAAGAAGAGAGTTAATAAAGATTCAGGCAGAACTCAATGAAATAGAGCCCAGAAGAACTGTGGAACAGATCAACAAAACCAGGAGTTGGTTCTTTGAAAGAATTAATAAGATAGATAAACCATTAGCCAGCCTTATGGAAAAGAAGAGAGAGAAGACTCAAATTACTAAAATCATGAATGAGAAAGGAGAGATCACTACCAACACCAAGGAAATACAAACGATTTTAAAAACATATTATGAGCAGCTATACACCAATAAATTAGGCAATCTAGAAGAAATGGACTCATTTCTGGGAAACCGCAAACTACCAAAACTGGAACAGGAAGAAATAGAAAACCTGAATAGGCCAATAACCAGCAAGGAAATTAAAGCAGTCATCAAAAACCTCCCAAGACACAAAAGTCCAGGGCCAGATGGTTTCCCAGGGGAATTCTATAAAACGTTTAAAAAAGAAATCATACCTACTCTACTAAAGCTGTTTGGAAAGATAGAAAGAGATGGAGTACTTCCAAACTCGTTCTATGACCCAGCATCACCTTAATTCCGAAACCAGACAAAGACCCTACCAAAAAGGAAATTATAGACCAATATCCCTGATGAACATGGATGCAAAAATTCTCAATAAGATACTAGCCTATAGGGTACAACAATACGTTAAGAAGATTATTCACCATGACCAAGTAGGATTTATCCCCGGGATACAATCAATGTGATTTATCATATCAGCAAGAGAAAAAACAAGAGCCATATGATCCTCTCAATAGATGCAGAGAAAGCATTTGACAAAATAGAGCATCCATTCCTGATCAAAACTCTTCAGAGTTTTGGGATAGAGCGATCATTCCTCAATATCTTAAAAGCAATCTATGAAAAGCCCACAGCAAATATCATTCTCAATGGGGAAGCACTGGGAGCCTTTCCCCTAAGATCAGGAACCAGACAGATGTTCACTCTCACCACTGCTATTCAACCTAGTACTAGAAGTCCTAGCCTCAGCAATCAGACAACAAAAAGAAATAAAAGGTATTCAAATTGGTGAAGAAGAAGTCAAACTCTCCCTCTTCGCTGATGACATGATACTCTACATAGAAAACCCAAAGACTCCACCCCAAGATTGCTAGAACTCATACAGCAATACGGCAGTGTGGCAGGATACTAAATCAATGCCCAGAAGTCAGTGGCATTTCTCTACACTAACAATGAGACTGAAGAAAGAGAAATTAAAGAGTCAATCCCATTTACAATTGTACCCAAAAGCATAAGATACCTAGGAATAAACCTAACCAAAGAGGTAAAGGATCTATACCCTAAAAAATATAGAACACTTCTGAAAGAAATTGAGGAAGACACAAAGAGATGGAAAAATATCACATGCTCATGGATTGGGAGAATTAATATTGTGAAAATGTCAATGTTACCCAGGGCAATTTACACATTTAATGCAATCCCTATCAAAATACCATGGACTTTCTTCAGAGAGTTGGAACAAATTATTTTAAGATCTGTGTGCAATCAGAAAAGACCCCGAACAGCCAGGGGAATATTAAAAAAGAAAACCATATCTGGGGGCATCACAATGCCAGATTTCAGGTTGCACTACAAAGATGTGGTCATCAAGACAGTGTGGTACTGGCACAAAAACAGACACATAGATCAATGGAACAGAATAGAGAACCCAGAAGTGGACCCTCAACTTTATGGTCAACTAATATTCGACAAAGGAGTAAAGACTACCAGTGGAAAAAAGTCTCTTCAATAAATGGTGCTGGGAAAATTGGACATCCACATGCAGAAGAATGAAACTAGATCACTCTCTTGACCATAAACAAAGATAAACTCAAAATGGATGAACGATCTAAATGTGGAGACAAAAATTCCATCAAAATCCTAGAGGAGAACACAGGCAACACCCTTTTTGAACTCGGCTACAGTAAATTCTTGCAAGATAAATCCATGAAGGCAAGAGAAACAAAAGCAAAAATGAACTATTGGGACTTCATCAAGATAAGAAGCTTTTGCACAGAAAAAGATACAGTCAACAAAACTAAAAGCAACCTACAGAATGGGAGAAGATATTTGCAAAGGTCGTATCAGATAAAGGGCTAGTATCCAAGATCTATAAAGAACTTATTAAATTCAGCAGCAAAGAAACAAACAATCCAATCATGAAATGGGCAAAAGACATGAAGAGAAATCTCACAGAGGAAGACATAGACATGGCCAACAAGCACATGAGAAAATGCTCTGCATCAGTTGCCATCAGGGAAATACAAATCAAAACCACAATGAGATGCAACCTCACACCAGCGAGAATGGGGAAAATTAACAAGGCAGGAAACAACAAATGTTGGAGAGGATGTGGAGAAAGGGGAACCCTCCTGCACTGTTGATGGGAATGTGAACTGGTGCAGCCACTCTGGAAAACTGTGTGGAGGTTCCTCAAAGAGTTAAAAATAGACCTGCCCTATGGCCCAGCAATTGCACTGTTGGGGATTTACCCCAAAGATACAGATGCAATGAAACGCTGGGACACCTGCACCCCGATGTTTCTAGCAGCAATGTCCACAGTAGCCAAACTGTGGAAGGAGCCTCAGTGTCCATCGAAAGATGAATGGATAAAGAAGATGTGGTTTATGTATACAATGGAATATTACTCAGCCATTAGAAACGAGAAATACCCACCATTTCTTTGACGTGGATGGAACTGGAGGGTATTATGCTGAGTGAAGTAAGTCAATCAGATAAGGACAAACATTTTATGGTCTCATTAGTTTGGGGAATATAAAAAATAGTGACAGGGAATAAAGGGGAAAGGAGAAAAAAATGAGTGGGAAATATCAAAAAGGGAGACAGAACACGAGAGATTCCTAACTCTGGGAAATGAACTGGGGGGGGGGGGTTTGGCAGGGGACGTGGCTGGGGGTGGCAGTGACTGGGTGGCGGTCACTGAGGGGGGCACTTGATGGGATGAGCCCTGGGTGTTATTCTGTATGTTGTCAAATTGAACACCAATAAAAAATAAATTTATATTAAAAAAATCTCCAAGATTTTCTTTGTCTTCAGTTTTCTGTGGTTTAAATACAATTTGTCCAGTTGTTATTTATTTATTGTATTTGTCTCACTTAGGTTCTCTGAGATTTCTAGGTCTGTGGTTTGTCATCTGTCATTAATTTAGGAAAGATCTCAGATATATCCCTCAATTATTTTTTCTGTGTTGGAGTGTGTCCTTCCCAAGATTTCTATCTGTATTTCATCTCTATCCCCTACTTTCTTTCAAGGTTGCAGCATTTCCAATCTATTTTCGTGAAATTGTGTCCCTTGTGGACTTTTTTTTTTTTTTTTTGGTAGATGAGACAGAAAGCCTAGGGCAGATTAGAGTGGATTGGACTTTCCTTGCTGTTGCTGGAATGGGTTTCCCCTGGGAAGTCAGTCTTTGTCAGGGAGAAGAGATTATCAATGACTTTCTTTTTCCATGACTACAAGGGAATTTTTCTTATATCTTCACTTTGGGAACCTGTTGTGGTTCTTTGAGGGAAAGAGTCTATAAGTGTATGGGGATATTTCTATGAATGTGACCCAGGAATTTCTTGTTCTCAAGTTAGTCCTCATTCAGCCTCCAGAAACTGAGTAAACTGCTGGTTAGGTCAGTGATCCTACTAGTAGATCCTACTAGTAGTCAATCTCCGATTGACTTACTTCACTCAGCATAATACCCTCCAGTTCCATCCATGTCACAGAAAATGGTGGGTATTTGTCATTTCTAATGGCTGAGTAATATTCCATTGTATACATAGACCACATCTTCTTTATCCATTCATCTTTTGATGGACACCGAGGCTCCTTCCACAGTTTGGCTACTGTGGACATTGCTGCTAGAAACATCGGGGTGCAGGTGTCCCGGCGTTTCATTGCATCTGTGTCTAGCAGCTTCTATTTTAAAGCAAGCAAGTTTCAGGTGCTGTATCTCTCTGGCTATGCTTGACTCCAGATTTTGATTTGGCAGTTTGCCTGTATTCTCTTGCTTATAGGGAGGGAGGGACAGGAGTGTGACTACCAACCTCTTTACATGTCAAAGATAAAGGAAGAAGCCTCATCCATTGAATTCATTAAGTTTTGAGCTTAAATGTTTAAAATTTTTTTAGCTTTAGTCTTTTGTCTTTTTTTAAAGTGTTTATTTGGGGATCCCTGGGTGGCTCAGGAGTTTAGTGCCTGACTCTGGCTCTGGGGGTGATCCTGGAGTCCTGGGATTGAGTCCCACATCGAGTCCCACATTGGGGTCCCTGAATGCTTCACCCTATGCCTGTGTCTCTGTCTCTTTCTTTCTCTTCTCGCAGTGTCTGTCATGAATAAATAAAAACGTTTTAAAAAGTGTATACTTTTTGCCAACATCCCACTATTGTTTTTAATCTCCTTTGAACACATTCACTATAGTCATTTTGGGGGCGCTTGGGTGGCTCAGTAGGTTAAGTGCCTGACTCTTGATTTTGGCTCAGGTCATGATCTTAGGGTGGCAAGATTGAGCCCCGCATTGGGCTCTGTGCTGGCACAGAGCTTGCTTGAGATTCACTCTATCTCTCTCCCTGTGTCTGTCTGTCTGTCTTTAATAATATATATAGTCATTTTAAAGGCTATTACTGTTAACTTCAATTTCTTGAGACCATTTATCTATTTCTATTGAATAGTCATTGATCCTGTTTCTTTTTAACTGGTCTTGTCTCTTCATGTGACATTTTTTGTAAGTGTTTTAGTTTAAGTGGTTTTAAATTTACAGAAAAGTTGTTAATCCAGTGTAGAAAGTTCCTTTATATCCCTCACCATTTTCCTATTGTTAATGTCTTCTTTTAGTATGGTACATTTGTGACAAAATGAGCCAACATTGGCATATAACCAATTCTACATTCTATTTCTGTATCAACAGTTTTGCACTAGTATTCTTTTTCTTTTTTAGGAGCCCATCTAAAATATCAAATTGCATTTAGTTTCTATGTTTCTTTAGACTCTTCTAGTATATGTAAGTTTCTCAGACTTTCCATGTTTTTGATGACTTTGGTTGCTGGGTTACTATTTATCATGTATTGGATGTTGTGTTTGCAAAATTGTTACTAAAAATAATTTGAAAAAAATAAGAAAAAATAAAAATAATTTGAGGCTTACAATAATATCTCCCACCATAGAAGGTTCATATTTACTTTAACCAAGTAGCTGGGAGTGCAATCTGGTCTCACTTTTGGCTAATTCCCAGGACTGATATGGCTCAAAGCTGAACTGCATCCCCAGAAAGTTCTTGTCCTTCTCCTCCTTCTTCTCCTCCTCCTCTTCTTCTTCCTTCTTCTTCTTCTTCTTCTTCTTCTTCTTCTTCTTCTTCTTCTTCTTCTTCTTCTTCTTCTTCTTCTTCTTCTTCTTCTTCTTTGATTTTATTTATTTATTCATGAGAGACACAAGAGAGGCAGAGACATAAGCAGAGGGAGAAGTAGGCTCCCTGTGGGGAGCTTGATATGGGACTGGATCCTAGAAACTCAGGTTCATAACCTGAGCCAAAGGCAGATGCTCAACCACTAAGCCACCCAGGTGTCCCCCGTTCTTGTCTACTTCTGATTCACACTTATATATGTGACATAGCCAATGCAGCTACTAATGCCAAGCAAAAGAAATTTACTAGCTCTCGTCTCCTTTTTGGCCCTCTATCAGTCCTTGTCTTTCTAGCTTCTATGAGGCTGTCAGTTCATCCTCTTTTGGCTTCCTTCTCTGGAGGTGGCAAATGGCACCTCAGGAAGAGTTTCTCCAAAAACTTTACTGTATCTCTTCCTTTCCCAAGACCCTTGTCTTTAGTGGGTACTGTCTTGTTTACTGTCTTGTTAACCCTCTGATACCTTCAAATAGATTTTTTTAAAAAACAACTTTATTGAGGGATAATTTACATATAAGATACTGCATAGTTTGATTACTTATAATATACTAGTATATACTTGTATAGCAATCATCATAATCAAGATATGAAACATTATTATCATAATAAAAACTTCCCGCATGATTTCTGCACTCAACAACCCCTTGTCTCTGGTCCCAAGCAATACTAATCTGTTTTCTCCCTATAGATTACCTTCATCTTTTCTAGAACTTCATAAAAATGGAATCATATAGTACACATACTCTGGTGTCTGGCTTCTTTCTTTAAGCATAATGCCAAACAGAATTTTAAAGTACATTTTGACTAATATTCTAATTGTTTTCAATGAGGTTTTCAGAATTATCAATTCTGCCATTACAGAAAATGGAACTTTCTTGTTCTTTTACTCTTGGAATATGAACTTTAGGATTGGCTGGTAAATCTTCACAAAGTAATATTTCAGGATTTTGACCGATAATATTAAATTTATAGTCTAATTTTGAGACCATTAACATCTTTAATATAGTAAATCTCCCTAGCTATAAACCCATCATCTTTCCATTTATTAACTAAGTTGAAACTAAACAATGTCTTAAAATATTCTCAAAATAAAAGTTAGGAAATCTTTTGATTGATTGACTTCTAGATAATAGGGTGCTGGTATTATGAATAAGCTACTGAAAAAACATTTTTTACATGGTTGTTGAGACGTATAGAATTGTATGGAGATATTTCAAGTAATATTGAATAGAAATTATAATAGTGAGCAACTTTATACTGTTCCTGATTTTAAGAATATCTTCATTGTTTGAACATTAAACAAAAAATTAAGTTTTAAAAATATATCATATCATTAGGAGCAGTAAGAGTGTTTGATGAAATTAGATATCAATTCATAGTACAGCTCTCAAAAACAAAACCACAACAAAACAATAACAACCAGGAGTGAAAGAGAATGGCTTTACTCAATTCAAGTGAATATATGGAAAATAACCTACAACAATATTTGATGGTTAAAACCAAACTCTTTCCCTCTAAGATTGGAATAGAGGCAAAGATGTCCTCTCTTTCACGAGTGCTATTCGTTATCATCCTGGAAGACAAGAAAAATAAATAAATTGTATGCAGATGGGAAAGGGTAAAATAAAAGTATCTTTATTCAAGGAAGATATAAATAAATGGAATAAATATTCCATGCTCATGAATTAGAAGAATTACTATTTTTGATATGCCAGTTCTTCCCAATTTGATCTATAGATTCAACATAATTCAGATTAAAAATCCCAGTAAGTGGGGCACCTGGGTGGTTGAGCATCTTCCATTCGCTCAGGGCATGATCCTGGGGTTCCAGGATCAAGTCCCATATCAGGCTCCTCGCAGGGAACCTGCTTCTCCCTCTGCTTATGTCTCTGTGTCTCTCTCTGTCTCTCTCATGAATAAATAAATAAAATATTTTTAAAAATCCTAGGAAGGGGATCCCTGGGTGGCGCAGCGGTTTGGCGCCTGCCTTTGGCCCAGGGCGCGATCCTGGAGACCCGGGATCGAATCCCACATCGGGCTCCCGGTGCATGGAGCCTGCTTCTCCCTCTGCCTGTGTCTCTGCCTCTCTCTCTCTCTGTGACTATCATAAATAAATAAAAATTAAAAAAAAATCCTAGGAAGCTTTAGAGAAAACTATAAAACTATGAAACTGTAGGGCTGTAGGGAAAAAATCCATATGACCTTGGGTTTGTTGAGTTTTTACATAAGACACCAAAAGCAAATCCATTAAAGAAAAAAAACTGACAATTTGCATGTTTTAAAATTAAAAACTTTTGCCCTTCAAAAACGTTGTTAAGAGAATGAAAAGACAATTCATCAATAGGCAGAAAACATTTACTAACCACATATCTGATAAAGGACATTTACCTACAATATACAAAGACTACTTAAAACTCAACAATAAGAGAACAAATGACAATAATTTCAAAATGAGAAAAAGACCTAAAGAGACACCTCATCAAATAAGATATATAGATGGCAAATAATTATATGAAAAGAGGCTCAACATAATTTGTCATTAGAGAAAGACAAAAACAATGAGTTATGGCTATATATCTATTAGAATGGCAAAATGACAAATAACAACAGCATTATCAAAACAAAACCAAAAACTAGTAATACCAACTGCTGGCAAGAATATAATGCAACCAGGACTTTTCTAATTTCTGATGGAAATGTAAAATGGTATGGCCACTTGGGAAGATAATTTGCTGATTTGTACAAAAATCCTAAATGTTATGGATTTTGTCCTCACCGTTGCCCCTGAATATGTTGAGGTTCTAAATCCCAGTACTTCAGAATACGAATATTGTTTGAAAATAGTGTCATTACAGATTTGATTATACTGTTATACTGGAGTAGTATGGGCCCCTAATCTAATATGACCAGTATCCTTATAAAAAGGTGATTTGGGGGCAGTCCTGGTGGCTCAGCGGTTTAGCGCCGCCTTCAGCTGGGGGGTGTCATCCAGGAGACCCGGGCTCGAGTCCCACGTAGGGCTCCCTGCAGGAGCCTGCTTCTCCCTCTGCCTGTGTCTCTGCCTCCCTCTCTCTCTCTCTGTGTCTGTCATAAATAAATAAATAAAATCTTTGAAAAAAAGTAATAAATCTTAAAAAAAAAAGGTGATTTGGAGACACACACACACACACACACACACACACACACAGAGTACCATGCAGAGATGGAAGAAAAGATCAGGTCATGCTTCTACATGCCAAGGAATGCCAAAGATTACCAGCAAACTATCAGAATATAGGAGAGAAATATGCAGTAGACTCTACCTCATAGCTTTCAGAAGAAACCACCCATGCAACACCGTAACAATGATTTGTAGACTCCGTAATTGTGACGCAGTAAATATTTGTTGTTTAAGCCCCTTACTTTGTAATTCTTTGTTATGGTACCTGTAGAAAACTAATACACTAAACATAGTCTGATCATATGATACTCATTAACCTTTCTAGGTATTTATCTAATGATTTGAAATCTCATGTCCACACATACATGAAAATCTGGAATTGAGTGATAATTATAACTTTATTCCAAATTTCCTCAAACTAGAAGCATCCAAAATGTCCTTCAGTAGGTGAATGGGTAAGAAAACTATGTTTCACTCATATAATAAAATAGTATTCAGCAATAAAAAGAAATAAGCTACCAAGCCATGCAAAAGCATGGATGAATCTTAAATGTATACTGCTAAATGAAAGAAACCAGTCTTAAAAAGTTACATACATGTTATGAGTCCATTTATATGACATTGTGGGAAATGTAAAACTATAAGGATGATCAATGGATCAGTTGTTGCCAGGATTTGGGAAGGGATGAGATATTAATAAGTGAGTCTTGGAGGAGCAGTTTATAGGACAGAGAAAATTTTCTGCATATCTTAATGTTAAAATCATGATAATATGCATTTTTTTTTCAAAATCCACATAACTCTATGCAAAATGAATGAGCCTAAATTGACACAAATTAAAAAAAAATCATTTAGGAGATTATCACATAATCAGGGGATTCCATGATGGAATGTTGACTACGACAAAAATGTCCAATGGTATTAAGAATACTTGAAATATCCTCACTAAGAAGTTGGGGGAAAAGTACTGAGCTAAGCAACTTTGGAAATGAGTGAAGACTTTTAGACAAAAGGCAAAAAGGACTATATATGCACCACATTCCCATCGATAATGCACAAATCTGAAACCTTTGTGCATTTATACTGGAATTCAACCAGCAAGTAAGTAGATGGCAATGGGGAGTCACTTCTCATTGATGGAGCTGGAGGTTACCCATAGACAATGGGGAGGAGGCTAGAATGGTCCATGTGGTACTAGGTTAGAATTGCAGATGTTAGTGTGAATTTATGTGTGGCTTACAATAGCTATAGATAGGTATTTGTGTATACATGGATTAGACAAACATATATCTCCTTCCAAAAGCTTCACAAGGCCTAGAAGCAACCTCACCCAGCAGCAGCAAGCACATCTAGTGCTCAGATCTTCATTTCTAATACCATTTTCAATCAAAAGGATATAGGGATCCTTGGAGAAATAGCTGATTCTAGAACTGGAGCCAAAAACATTATGTGTCTGAACCCTCACATAGTATTAGCAAATATGAGAGCACTCAAAAAAAAAAAAAAAAAGCGAAAACAAAAGCCCACAAGGGAGTGTATGAGAGGGACATGGGAATCAACAAAAAGAACTCCTTCCTAATGATCAAAACTGAAACACTTTGAGTAAAAAAATAAAATCATACTGGATTATAACCCAAGGTATAAAATAAATATCATGTGGTACACTGATATAAATAAATGATTGAATAAATAAACACGTGAGGGAGGAGAGATAAATCTCTCATGTAGAAGGATTTCAAGTAATTTATGTAAATATTTTAAGGAGTATTTAAAATTTATGAGAATACTTTAAAGAGGCTGATCATAACCTTCCACTCCTTATACATGGACTGTGAATACTAACATCCTTCCACAGAGCACAGTGTAGACTGGGAAGCAAAAAACAGTAACTTCACAGTAGGGAAATCTAACAAATATCATGTCAACCCAGGTGATGAAGACCAACATCAACAGTGATAAGTCATGTTGGTAGTGGGTATCACTGAAATGACCTGATGAGAATGGCACTTTATCTTTGGAGTCTTCCTCCCCAAATCCACAACCTCAGTGTAATCACAATAAAAATACCAACAAACCCCAACTGAGAGACATTTTGCAAAATACTTAACCAGTATTCTTCAAAACTATCAAGCTCAGCAAAAACCAAACATGACTGGAAAACTATCATGGCCAAAAAGAGCTCAAGGAGACATGATATCTAAATGTGATGTGGTATCTCACATGAGATCCTGGAACAGGAAGACAGTAGGTAAAAATTAAGAAAATCTGAATCTTTAAAGTATGGTCTTTAAGTTAACAATAACATGTCAGTATTCTTTTTTTTTTTTTACTTTGAAGATAGGTTTTATTTATTTATTTTTTTAATAAATTAATTTTTATTGGTGTTCAATTTACCAACATACAAAAAAACACCCAGTGCTCATCCCGTCAAGTGTTCCCCTCAGTGCCCGTCACCCATTCCCCCCCATCCCCCGCCCTCCTCCCCTTCCACCACCCCTAGTTCGTTTCCCAGAGTTAGGAGTCTTTATGTTCTGTCTCCCTTCCTGATATTTCCCACACATTTCTTCTCCCTTCCTCTATACTCCCTTTCACTATTATTTATATTCCCAAATGAATGAATGTATTCTTTCATTAGTTGGAAAAACGTATCATACATGTTAGGTGTTTACAATAGTGTCTATTCTCATTGAGTGTGAGAATTCTCTGTACTATTTCCACAATTTTTTTTTTGAAAAACCAAAGCTTTTCTAAACATAAAAGTTTATTGAAACACAAAAACAAAGACATGATATTTGTTGTAGGCTTTTAGAAGATGCACTTAATTAGATTAAGATAGTTTCCTTCAATCCTAGGCTGGTGATTTTTGTGGAGGCTGAGAAAATTAGAGCCATTCAAGTTTAATATTGGCACAAGTACAGCCATTGTAGCTTTGGTAGCCATCTCAGGCCACTGTGACCAGGTACTGAACTCTACTTTACCCCGGCTACAGAAAAAAAACAAAGCATGCCCTTATCGGAATAAGGAAGCAAGAGCTTGTGAGACCTCTTTACTGGAGATTCTCACACCCCTACCCTTACTGAAAAACCCCACCTTACCCCTAGACCAGCCCATAAAAACCCAGCTGTAACTTACCTTGGGGTCCAAGTCTCTGCTCTGCTGTGTCGGGTATACTTGGACCCAAGCTCGAGCTTGTTAATAAACCCTCATGTACCTGCATCGGTGTTGGCTTCTTGGTGGTTTTCTCGGATTCACAATCTTGGGCACGACAATTTTTTAATCCTGAACAGGTATTGAATTTTATTCAATAAATGTTGATATATCAACATTGTTGTTCGCCCGTAAATGTAGTAATGAGTACAAGAATATCTCATGTTATTGTGCTTTCCTTTATTGTGTTTTTCAGATATTGTTTTTTCCCCCAATTGAAGGTTTGTAGCAACTCTATATTGTACAAGTTTATTAGCACCATTTTTCTTTTTTTTCTTTTTCTTTTTCTTTTTTTTTTGGAGTTCAATTTGCAAACATATAGCATAACATCCAGTGCTCATCCCATCAAGTGCTCCCCTCAGTGCCCGTCACCCAGTCACCCCAACCACCCACTCACCTCCCTTTCCACCACCCCTTGTTTGTTTCCCAGAGTAAGGAGTCTCTCATGTTCTGTCTCCCTCTCTGATATTTCCCACTCATTTTTCTCCTTTCCCCTTTATTCTCTTTCACTATTTTTTATAATCCCCAAATGAATGAGACCATATAATGTTTGTCCTTCTCCGATTGACTTATTTCACTCAGCATAATACCCTTCAGTTCCATCCACGTCGAAGCAAATGGTGGGTATTTGTCATTTCTAATGGCTGAGTAATATTCCATTGTATACATAGACCACATCTTCTTTATCCATTCATCTTTCGATGGACACCGAGGCTCCTTCAACAGTTTGGCTATTGTGGACATTAGCACCATTTTTCCAACAGCATTTCCATACTTTGGGTTTCTGTGACACATTTTGGTAATTTTCCCAGTATTTTGAACTTTTTAACTGTTATTATATTTGAATTTCTGTAATCTCATGATAAAACGTTAATAGATGAGGAGTTGCTATTTATGGATGAGCAAAGAAAGTGGTTTCTTGAGATGGAATGTACTCCTGGTGAAGATTATCAAAATGACAACAAAGGATTTAGAACATCACATAAAGTTAATTGATAGAGCAACAGCAGAGTTTGAGAAGACTGACTACAATTTTGAGAGTTCTACTGGGGGTAAAATGCAATCAAACAGCACTGCATGCTACAGAGAAATTGTTCATGAAAGGAAGAGTTAATAAAACTCGCAAACTGCATTGTGATTTTAAGAAATTGCCACAGCCACCCCAACTTCACCAACCAACATCCTAATCACTCAGCAGCCACAAACATGGAGACAAAATCCTCCACCAGCAAAAAGCCTACAACTTGCTGAAAGGTCAGATGATGGTCAGCAATTTTTAGCAATAAAGTATTTTTTAAAATTAGGTGTGTTCATTGATTTTTTGGATATAATGTTACTGCACACTTAATATACCACAGTATAGTGTAACATAACTTTTACAAGCACTAGGAAATTAAATGATTCATTTGGCTTGCTTTATTATAATATTTGCTTAATTTGGGTGGGGGGCACCTGGAGCTCAGTGAGTTGAGCCACCAACTTTTGGTTTGGTTCAGGTCATGATCTCAGGGTCCTGAGGTAAGGCTCCCCATTCAGCAGGGAATAAACCTCCCAGTTCCTAGGCCCTTCTCCAACCCCTCCACCACCTTGCTTATGTACACATACACGCATTCTCTCTATCTCAAATAAATACATGTTTATAATATTTGCTTTATCGGGATATTCACTTTACTCTGGTGGAAATCTTTATTATGTACTTTACTGTGTCCTCCCAGATTCAAATGTTGAGGTCCTATCTGGTATGGTTGTATTTGGAGATAGGGCCTTTAAGAAGATAATTAAGGTTACTTGATGTCATATCATAAAGGTAGGACCTTAATCTGATAGAACTAGTGTCATTATAAGAAGAGGAAGAAATGTCAGATCTATTTCTTTCTCTCCCTGTGTGTGTACAGAGGAAAGGCCAAGTGAAGACACAGTGAAAAGGTGACCATCTGCAAGTCAGGAAGTTGCCTAACCAGAAACCTATCCTAACAGCTCCTTGATCCTGGACATCCAGCCTCTAGAACTATGAGAAAATACATTTCTGCTGTTTAAGCCACCAAGACTGGACTATTTTGTTACAGTAGCCTGAGATGACTAAGATGATCCTGTTTGATGATTACTAATTTTTATGTTTTTTTTTTTTTTTGGATTTGGTTTACTAATTGTAATGTGTTTTCTGCATCTAATTCTCTAAGTTGTACTGCTGTATATTTCTTTCTTCTCGTAGTATTTAACTAGCCTTAGTATTTTTTTTTAGTTTTCTTTTTTTATTTACATCTTTTTTTTTAATAAATTAATTTTTTATTGGTGTTCAATTTACCAACATACAGAATAACACCCAGTGCTCATCCCGTCAAGTGTCCCCCTCAGTGCCTGTCACCCACTCACCCCCACCCCCCGCCTTCCTCCCCTTCCACCACCCCTAGTTCATTTCCCAGAGTTAGGAGTCTTTATGTTCTGTCTCCCTTTCTGATATTTCCCACACATTTCTTCTCCCTTCCCTTATATTCCTTTTCACTATTATTTATATTCCCCAGATGAATGAGAACATACACTGTCCTTCTCCGATTGACTTACTTCACTCAGCATAATACCCTCCAGTTCCATCCACGTTGAAGCAAATGGTGGGTATTTGTCATTTCTAATGGCTGAGTAATATTCCATTGTATACATAAACCACATCTTCTTTATCCATTCATCTTTCGATGGACACCGAGGCTCCTTCCACTGTTTTAGCCTTAGTATTTTGGTCTGTTTTTCTATTAGACAAGAAAAAAATTAAACATTAATGATGTAGTCATTTGAGAATTTAGAATAGAAATAAACTAGAAGATTATAGGCAGGAAGATATTTAAAAAGATATGAAATTAATGAAAATATAATCAAGTACATAAGACCAACAAAATTAAAATATGGTTATTTAAAAAGACTAATAAAATAGAGTAAGAAAAAGTAAGAGAATATACAAAAATAATATTAATAATAATTAATAATGAAAAGGAGGAACCTTATGTAAATATTTCATCTGTTCAGGAGGAATGTGTTTTCACTAATTGTTGGGTGCATATACTTTTTTAAATGTCTACAAGATAAAATTTCTTAAAGTGCATTTTTCAATTTCTGATATATTGTATAATTTGGCCAGGTGGACTTATTTTTGCAGTAGATTTTGCTTGTTTCCTGAATTTGCCATCTTGCAAAGACTAGAAATGTCCTCTTCAATTATATTTTTTTCCTTCCAAATTATTCTTATTAACAGTCATAGATTATTTATATTTGCATATATGTTGTTGCTTTCTGTCTCCTTTAAGAATTTGTATTGTAGTTTTGCTGTTCAGTAGTTTCACCAGCTTCACTATCTGGTCATGAATCTTTTGTTTATTTAACATGATCCTTGCTTCTTGTACTTCCTCATTTTGAGAGTCACATTTCTTTTAGGGCTTAAACCTCTTAATCATTTTCTCTTTAAATAATTACTCACCTATCCTCTTTATCAATATTTTCTAGGACTTCTATTAGATGAGTTCTTATTCTATCCTTCTTATTTCTTAACCTTTCTTATCTGGGTGATTTTCAGTGTAGCTTTTTCAGCTCTTGCTCCCAGGGTACCAATGTTCTCTTCATCATTAGCTAATCTTCTCTTTATTTTTTTTTTAAGATTTTATTTATTTATTCATGACAGACACAGAGAGAGGCAGAGACACAGGCAGAGGGAGAAGCAGGATCCTTGCAGGGAGCCCGACGGAGGACTGGATCCCGAGTCTCCAGGATCACACCCCAGGCCGAAGGTGGCGCTAAACCGCTGGGCCACTGGGGCTGTCCGCCAATCTCCTCTAAGATAGGTTTTAATTTTAATTACCATGTTTTTTTTTTCCCCCTAGATGCTCACATTTTCTTTTCTATTTGTTTCTATTCCTTTGTGTTTTGTTCTCTCCTTATGCTATTAATTCCTACTTTATTTCCTGAATACCATATTACTAACATTGCTTACCTTTGTTTTTTCTTCTCAGGCCCAGATAAGACCGTTTTCCAGCTTCCCTTGTTTAAGGCTGTGATGAAGTGACTGGGCTCTGGCCAAAGGAATATGGATAGAAATGATACAAGCAGCTTCCAGGCCTGGCCCTGGTATACTCCCACTTGTTTGCAAGGTGGGTAAATGTTGAAGCTCCAGCAGAAATTTCAATTAGCACATTTCTCTGGTCCCCAGAATACAGTCAATCGAGTTGTTCAAAGAATCTTGTATCTCTGAAAGATTTGAGGAGCTTAGCCACCTAGGAAAGTCACTGGAAATTTCTGATTATGATATGAGGGAGTAATAAACTTTATAGTGTTATGCTAATAGGATTTGTGGTTTATTACTGCAGCTGATATTACTCACTAGGATCAATAACTTGGTATTTTAAACATACGTATTTTATAGGTTTTTTTTTTTCAGATCATCCTATTATCTCAAATTGTGGGGTATTAACTTTTCTGTTTATTCT
This sequence comes from Vulpes lagopus, assembly GCF_018345385.1. Lineage (NCBI taxonomy): Eukaryota > Metazoa > Chordata > Mammalia > Carnivora > Canidae > Vulpes > Vulpes lagopus. The sequence goes on along the minus strand of NC_054827.1, from coordinate 97,103,139 downwards.
GCCTGTGTACTTTCCCTTACTATTGACTTTTGCCTCATAGGGCATGTAGTTTATTTCTGTGTGGGTTTTATATTTTACATTTTTATAGTTGGAGTTAATTTTTGTGAAAGTCATAATTTTTTTGAGTCCCATGGTGAAGTTATAGAAGTGTGAATTCCGGTGGAATTCTTGAATTCCTCATCATGTGGGTAGTATAGATCTGGTCACATACCTAAGCACTATGTATTTTTGGGTTTCAGTTATCTTTTTGCCCCCTACCCAGAATCAAAGCAGAAAAAATGTTACCTCCATTACCTTTGGTCATGGTTGGGGTTTACTGGTCTTTTTTACATGTAAGGGGAGATTTTTCCAAGCTCTAGATTTATGAGGATATCTTCATTCCAGTCCTCCGCCTCTCAAAAAGCACGGCCAGTTTGCTTCACTGGAATGTGTTAGAATATCAGACTCTTATCCTTGGAGCCCATATCTTGATGTACCCCTCCCCTGGACTATTGTAACAGCACCGTCTTGTGGGTAACTACTCTGGATTTGTTTCTGATTCCTGCCTTGCCAAGCTCAAGTATGTATTGATCTTCTCTTATGTTTATCTATCATTCATGTTGGGAATGGGAGTGAGATGGGGGCCTGCAGCTCTGTCAGCTCAACTCCCAGAATGTCTTACTTCTTTATTTTATAAATGAAGAAACCAAGTCCCATAGACTGCGGGTGGGGTGGGGGTGGAACATTGCTGAACTCACAGACCTATTTACTTTCACAGCACAGACTGGAGCTTATTTTTCCTCACTTATGTCAGCCCTAAACTGTAACCTGAGTGAGACGATTGTGCCTATCGGTCCTCCAGGCACCTAGGAGAGCACAGGGCATAAATAAAAACTTATTGACCGGTTGTCCCATTGGAAAAATAGTTTATTTCTAGGTTTCTGATATTATGAGTAGAAGGGACATAAAGAAGTAGTTTAGGAAAGTAATCCCAATGACCAAACTCAAGGTGTATGAATTCTCTTGGACCCTCCAGAATGGAAGGCAGGGCTTTTAGAGACTTTCAGGAAATGTGTTTGAGAGCCAGAATTGCATTTACATGACCAGTGGAGATGGTGTGCCAGTGAGAATCTTCCCGGTTGATGGTTCTTATGCCCCTTCTATTCTGTTGTTTTATTTTCCTTTTCTGACTCCCCTTTTGCCATCAGCTGTAATCCTTTAGTTCATTCCTTCACCAGTGCCTGTTCTGTGTGTATCCAGACTGCCACAGATTGCAGAATTCAGGAGCCCTAATTGAAGAGCACATCTGTCTGCTTACCAGGAAACCCTGTCCTGGCGTTCCCATTTCCTGGCCTATCACCTCCTTTAGGGCAAGCCCAGGACGGCTGTTATTTCTATGAACTCTTCTCCAGAAAAAAAAAAATAAATCATTTCTTCCTCTAGGACTCTATCGCAGTTATCAAAGCCTACACTGATTCTTTGTTTACACATACATCAGTTAATGGGTGTGAATTTGCTATCAGACACTTCCTTGCAAGACTGTCACATTTCTTTGTTTTTCCAAATCAAATTACTAGCTCAGTCGTCATTCCTGCTGCTGGGGTATATTCAAGGGTAGTAACGCTTTGGTGAGCCTTTCTCTAGTTTTTGGTATTATCCAAGAATCCCACGTCTTATGCAGTTCAGAAATGTGAGCATGCGGGTCACCTGGGTGACTCAGTGGTTGAGCATCTGCCTTTGGCTCAGGATCTGGGTTCCTGGAATGGAATCCTGCATAGTCCTCCCCACAGGGAGCCTGCTTCTCCCTCTGCCTATGTCTCTGCCTCTCTGTGTCTCTCATGAATGAATAAATAAAATCGTAAACAAGAAAGAAAGGAAGAAAGAAACGTGGGCACTGCCTCTGCTGGTCCACAGTGCCCTACCTCTTGGTGTGGTTTAGACTCCGGCTTGGCTTGAACCAAGGCGAGAGGCAGCGCTCCCTACGTGGGCGCAAGGAACCTGCTGAACTCAGCTTTCTGCAACCAGCTTGCTGAGAGCAAATGAGACAGGGCTTTCTGCTTCTCTAGAAGCCCTTTCTTGGTACCCTCACTCCCTTCCTCTTCCAAGACCATGCCTCCTCAACATCTAAGACTCAATTTAGCTCCTGACCCTTTGACTAGTTTTTTTTTCCCCTGAGCCTCCCCCTTGTCTCAGAGAGAGAGAGAGAAAGAGAGAGAGAGAGAGAGAGAAGAAGGAAAGGAAGGAAGGAAGGAAGGAAGGAAGGAAGGAAGGAAGGAAGGAAGGAGGGAGGGAGGAAGGAAGGAAGGAAGGAAGGAAGGAAGGAAGGAAGGAAGGAAGGAAGGAAGGAAGGAAGAAAGGAAAAAAGGGAGGAAAAAAGCCTAGATTACATCACCAAGTTTTGGCTGTCCTTCCAGAAAGGAGTTGGGGACTAACTTTCCAATCTTTTAAATCTCCTTTAAAAGAGAATGAGACAGAAAGAGGATGTCCGCTGGGAATCCCATCACACACTTTTGCAGCATTTCTCCTCCCCTATAGAATGCCTCCCAGGCAAAGATCTCCCCTCTGCTCTCAGCACTTCCAGAACCTAGATGAGTATTGGGCGGGTGATGCCCAGCAATTGGTTGCTGGCAAACACCGGGGCGGGAGATAGGAGGGGGCTTCCTCTCAGGTCTGTTTTGTCTGGTTGGAGCGTCTTCCCAACCTGTGGGAGCCTGGTTCCCAGTCGCTGTCACCCAGCCACCGGCGCAAGGGAGGGGGGGAAACCCGGAGGACTGAGCCCCAGAATTGTTCCGGTTTCTCCCAACCCCGCACAGCTCCTGTCTGAGAGCAGGAGGGAGCGGAGTGGGGACCAAGGACGGAAGCGAGAGACAGAGCCCGGCCTCGGACAGCCCCCGGCTTGGCCGGAGGCGCGATGCGCAGGCACAGCCCGGAGGAGACGGAGGCGGCGCGGGGCGCCCACCCTGTACCCCGCGCCGGGGCGCACTTCCCACTTAGGCCGGCGGGCTGCAGTTCCCCGGGCGGCCGCCGAGCAGCCCAGGCCCCCGCGGGGGGGGGGGGGGGGGGCGGGGGCGGGGGCGGGGCTCGTCACGTGGAGAAGCGCGCGGAGGCGGGGGCGCGCTCGGCTCTTTAAAGGCGCGCCAGCCCGGCCGGGAAGGCGGCTCCGCGGCCACAGGCGCAGGCCCGGGCCGAGCAGGAGACGCGGGGCGCGGCGGCCGCGGTAGCTCCGAGCCCGACATGCGCCGGTCGACCTGGCTGGCGCTGGCCGCGTCACTCTTGCACGGTAAAGCCGCCGGGTCTCCCAGCCCTCGGCTCCACCCCCGCGGGATCCCGGGCGCGTCCTGGAGGCTCTGGGCGCCCCGCGCCGGGGCCAGGTTTGCGGGCTCGCGCCGGCGAGGCAGTGGCCGGCGCCACCGGGGGCTGTCCGGGGAGGGCGACCTAGTGGGTCTAGGCTGCCTGCTCCAGGCGGCTGGGGCCACGGGAGGGCGTGGGGCGCACCGTGCCGGCCTTCTGTGAGCAGCCCGCCGGTCTCTCCTCTCCTTAAGTGTCTCTGCAAGGCGAGTTCCAGAGGAAGCTCTACAGGGAGCTGGTCAAGAACTACAACCCCTTGGAGAGGCCCGTGGCCAATGACTCGCAACCGCTCACTGTGTACTTCTCCCTCAGCCTCCTGCAGATCATGGACGTGGTGAGTCCTGGCCCCGGCCGCAGGGCTGTCCTCTCTCTTCCTTGGGTTCTGAGGGGTCGCGGAAGCATCAGGCGGCCAGACGATGTGGCCTGGTTGGGACACACCAGCTGGCACAGGGCCATTAGGGCCTCTGTTCTGCCCCCGACCTGGGCCTGCCCGCTCCGTGCCTCAGTTTACCCCCGCCGGGAAGGAACCCCGTGAAGTATGTTCCGCTCCCTCAGCCACCTGTGCATGGGTACTTCGCACCTTTCCCTCACCTTAGAAACTCGGGATGAACATATCCCCATCCTGAGCCAGAATCAGCAAGAATAGCGTCCAAAGGGTCACATTTTAGTATGCATACCCTTATAAGTGTTAGCATGCCGTGTCGATTTAGCCTTCTCTAGACTGTTCTGCTGCCTGTTGTATGTAGCTTCTTTAGGTAGGGGCTTGGCCTTGGGCTTTGCAGCTGGTTAATCTGTCCAGGCAGATGGCCAACTGTGAGCATTTACACGCCCCTCGCCCCAATTCCAATGGTGGGCTATTTTTTTTTCCTTCCTGGTGAGAATAGTGCTGGTCGTCCGGCTCTGATGATGAGCAAGGCTCCACACTCGAGATGCACTTATCTGTTCCTTCAGGCAGCTGCTCCCAGCCCCATGGGGTTCTTTCTTTGTGGACTTACCAGTACTCACTTCAGCTGACAAATCTGTATAATGTGTGTAAGTTTTTTTTTTCTTTTTCTTTTGCTTTTCTAGACCGCTTTGAATGTTCAGTTTTCATTGGCATATCCTTAATACAATACAAATATTTTACAAAAGTGCCTAATTCATTATAAATGGCTTTCTGTGTCTAGTCTGTACAAGGCCTTAGACTCTGTTCTGGGTGGGGCACCTGTTGGTAGGAGTGGGGCACAGGGATTTTGGTATTCAGGGGGAAGAAGACTGTGGTAGGAGAGAGGTGTGCAGATAGCCTCAGCTCCATGTAGAAACCGCTACGATCCACCAGAGGGGTACAGATAAATGGTGTAAGAAGACAGGTGATATTTCACAATCTGATAAATAAAGAGTACCCAGAGGACCACAGTGATACACTTTTCATCACTTAACCTAGTTAGAATTGCCATGATGAATGGCTTCGTCTTCCTAACTGTACCTGTGTTAAACGTGTACTTCCTCGTACAGACAGAACTATGCTTTAAAATATTCAGTGTATATGTGATAACATGGATGACTTATCAGGAGGGTTGTAGACAAATGTTGTCATATAGGTTACAAAAGAGTAAAAATTGCTGTTTACAGAGCTTGCATTACAAGAGGGGAAAGGACTATTTATTTTGAGAGAGAGAGAGAGAGAGAGAACCAGAGACAGCAGGAGCAGAGGGGCAGGTAGGGAAAGAGACACAAGGAGGGGCAGAGGGAGAAGCCGACTCCCACTGAGCAGGGAACCCAGATCAGGGCTAGATCCTGCTTCCAGGGTGTCCAGGATAATGACCTGAGCCATCCAGACATCCCAGAAGCTCTAGTATTGAAGGAAGCCAAGTCAGATAAATGAAAGTGTGGAGGCTTTGGGAGGGGCATAGGCTCTGGGGTTTGGGGAGGCAAGAACTTTATGAAGCAACTTCTCTGTTATTTCAAGAGGTTTAGGATTTGTACTTGGGAGCTTGGGTGGGTTCCAGCTCTAATAATTTCTGGATGGCTGCTCTTAGGTAAGTTTTGTAAGTGTCCTGAATCTGTATTTTCCTATACTTCCCATCACTGTGATTAGCTAAAGATGTGAAGGCAACTTTGAGAGACCACCAAGAGCTAGTGCATGACAATGGTCATTTTCATCAAAACATACCAAACCAAACAACACTCCCTGCCCCACCTCTACACACATGTCAGAGGACCTGTCAGCTAAGCTAACACATTCCACAAGTGGTGCATAATAGACTGAGAAAGTGAAAGCCACCCCCCCCCCATCCCATTTGCCCATGATTGGCTCCAGCCAGCCCCATGGCATGCTCCACAGCTGCCTCTCTTGGAGTTGTCCTTGTGCTGGTGGGATGGTATATGAAGGTACAGTGGCTACTTAGCCAAGGAGCAGGAACAGTGAACAAGGGGAACAGTCCTTTTAAGGCTGTGGCAGTCTCTTTGGAGAGGAGCTCACTCATTGAGCAGCTGCAGGGTTATTTCTGGGTGCGTTTGCCTCTTTAAAAGATCCTTAAGGACTCAGGTTATATGAGGGACTTGGGGGTCTTATGAGAAGTTTAAGTGTAAGCTAGAGTTATATGATGTGACAAAGAAGTAATAAAACACAAGTTTGTGTCAAGTTAGGAAACTTTAAAAAATAGTGAAGATTATGAATACTGCGTATCATCATCATTCCAGTATTAGAGAAACACATTATTAGAGAAGACAGCTATCAGCAGGCTGAGGTCATGGGAAGGTGGGAGGGGAAAAGGCCTTGGTCTCACCTTGGCCATCCAGCCTTGAACACTTCCTAGGCAGGCAATGCTGTGAGCTCATGGTGTGACCTTGAACACATTACTTTACCTCTCTAAGCCCTGTTTCTTTATAGTAATACCCACTTCACAAGGTTTCAAGAGGATTAAATAAGAAGTGGTTGACATACACTGGTAATTCACTGAAAGTTGCTCGATTTTAGTTATGCAGCTACTCAACTCAAAGGTTGGAAAGTCAGTGCCTAGAAAGGTATGGTCATTTGCACAAAGTTACTCATTGGTTAGAGGCAGGGCTGCAAGAAAAAACTGTATCTGACTTGCAAGTCCTTTGCGTCTTGCCTCCTTTGGAGTTGGTAACTTCTTTTGCAGAACAGTTAGCTTAATTTAATTAAACTGGCTTAACTGTAGCTGACTGAATGTGACTGTTCTGACATCCTAGGTGAAAAGAAAGTCTCTATATCAGAAATAATGAAATATGAAAACATTTGTATTCCATTTGGACTTGGCTCTGCCTGGTTTTGAACCAGAGCCAGGACTCTCCAGCTGCAATCTTAGCATCCTGGACAGATAACACAGTAGCTCTCATAAGGGATTCATGTGACAGTCTTGATTGGCACAAGATTCTCTTTATAAATTTGGTAACAGGGGTCATTTACTCACTCTGGGCTGTTCTAGAGACCATTACCCTGCCCTCCAAGTCTTGCTATTGTTCCCTTTTTTTGCCAGCAGAGATTTCCTGGCTGGAGTGATAGGGAGATGGCATATGATGCTGCATATTTTATTTTCATGAAAGATAATTTCTGTTTCACCAATTTATTCCACACATATTTACTGAGCTCGTTTTGTGAACTTTGCTAGATTCTAGGGATTCATAAATGAATAAGGGATGATTTCTACTTTTAAAACTCACAGTCTGACTAGGCAGACTGACGTGTAGATCCAAGATTACCACATGTATAACTTAACATACATGCCTGTACAAAGTGCCACAAATACACATAGGAGAAAACATTTATTTCCAGCTAGAGTGGCTGGGAATGGTTTCAAAGCGGAGGTAGTTGGACTTCTAAAATTGAATAAGAATTTGCCAGTTGGAAAAAGTAGGAATGACTTTCCAGGTGCTGGGGGCAGGGTGAGGAAACAGAGTTTGGTGGAATACAGCAAGGTAGGCTCTAAGAAGCACTAGCTCTCAGTTAATCTTGGCAACAGGTTTTGCTGCAAGACTTCTTAGAATATTGAATGTCCTGAGTAACTGAGAATTTCTAAAAGAGGGGAATGGTATTGACCAAACTACTAATTTTTCTTTACAGACATTTTTGGTAAGAATTATTTTCTAGAAACACACTTTACAAGATGAAGAATGGAATTTTTTTTTTTTTTGGTAGGAAATATGAATTGAATTCAGAGACAGAAGGGGAATAGAGTGTGAGGTGTCTTGAGTGCTTTTGCAGAGTGGAGGTTTTGCCTGAGCCTGGGTATCTCTGAGGGCATGACGAGGCAGTGTGCCAGGGGATTTGTGAGGCTGCAAGATCAGCTAGAAATGGAAAAAATCCAAACCATGATATTTGTATTAAATCCCAAAAGTATAAATTATAGATTAGAATGAAAAAAAAGATGCATATATTTTAAAGATAAAACATGTTTTCAAAGGGATTGTTTTACCTGCTGTGTTCTGTTCTAACTATTTAATAGGCCTGTTGCTGAAATGTTAGGTGGAAAGTGGGAAAGTGTGGTGTATTTTTAAGAAGAGGAGGGATGTAAGTAGATCTGTGTTTATTTAGATAGAGGATGCTGAGGACAGTACGTGTGTGGGATTGATTGGAGAGGAGGAGAAGTGTAGACAAAGGATGAAGAGGTCGAAACTTCCCACATTGTGGGAAAGTGAGAAGTGGACAGAATCCAGAGATACTCTGGATATCCAACCCATGATGTATAACTGTTTATATAAACTTCACATAGCTACATAGATAAATTTGTTATATAAAAGTGCCTAACTTATTCCTAAATGCATACTCTGACTCACAGCATTTATTAATTTACTTCGTGGGCTTGTAACTGGGTTGGGAATGAGATAATATACAAGACATCATTTTGAAGTGATGGAAATGCAGCGTTCTAAGCCACCAACAGTTTACATAATATTTCTCCTTTATTCATGCCATGTAGTCCTTCACCTGTATGCATACATCTAAAGGCCATTCTCAGTGTTGATTTTCATAAAATAAATGTGCAGAGTTATGAAAGCATGTCCAGAAGGCAAGACATTTAAAATGAATAATGTGAATCAACACATAATTACATTTAAAGTGAATAATGTGAATCAACACAGAATTATACAAAAGGTAAAACACATAATTATGCATGAATGATTTTGGTATATTATAGATTCCACATTTAGAGTCAACCTTTTATTTTTTTTTAATATAGAGGGTTTTTTTTTTTTTTTTTAAGATTCTACCTATTTATTCATGAGAGACACACAGTAGAGAGAGAGAGGTGCAGAGACACAGGCAGAGGGAGAAGCAGGCTCCATGCAGGGAGCCCGACATGGGACTTGATCCCGGGTCTCCAGGATCAGGCCCCGGGCCAAAGGCAGCGCTAAACTGCTGGGCCACTGGGGCTGCCTTGAGATTCAACCTTTTAGAAGCTTTAGCCACAAGACAGTAGAACTAAGTGGTCATACATTTGGGGTTTGCTACTACTGATAGCAGGTGTGTATGTTGAGCTAGTATCCTAATGGCTTGTGTGTTATCTGACATCCCAATGAAGATGCTTTCCTTTTGTTAGATTTATCATTTTGCATCTATCAATATTCAAAATGCTACAACTCTAACTTAATATTATCCAATAATAACTGTAAAAGTTGTACACTTTGAACAACTGTGTACAGTTGAAGAAAGCCCAAGGCATAAGTAAGTATCCTAATAATGTTTCTCTGCATAGTATTTCTTAAAACTATGTAATATGTATTTTATGCAGAAAACAAAATTCAAAAAAGGGACTGAAGGGGAAAATCATCACCCAAATCACCATTACTCAGGCACCCTGGTGTAGTTCATGTTCTCTTTTCTCTGTGTTTATAGAATGTGTAGGGAAATATTTAAAAATTAAAATTGTATAACCCCATTATAGCACTTTAAACAATATTAGCAGGCATTAATTTTAAAGTGATGGCAAATATGCCAAATAGTAAACAAATACAAGTTTTAAAATAAAATTGAATTTTTTCCACTGTCATGCATTTCTCATCATCAATGCATATTCAGTCTCTGTCCTTTTTATTTTAGAAATTGTTTAAAAAGCATGTATTGAAGTATTGAAATGATTCATGATGTTACTTTTAAGTTACATGAAATGATTCATGAGTTGCTTCTAAGCCTGGTTGCCTTTTTATTTTGTCCTGGTGCAGGTGAAAAATTGTAGAGATACTTTGAAGGCCTTAAGGATACTATCTTCCTCTGATTTTATGTTTGTTTCTAACCAACATCCAGGTCATGGCACCAGCAAGCACAAATTGCCTCAATCCAGTTAGGTGAAGTTGAGGAGCTAGCCTTCCATCCTGTAAGGGCTGATCTACCTTTGATTTTGGCTTATATATACCAGGATGTAAATATAGAGAATTTACTAGAGTCTTCCCTCTTTTCTTTTTTTTTATTTATTTATTTATTTATTTTTTTGTCTTCCCTCTTTTCAATGGATCTTGAACTCCTGTTTTGTCCCCCTAGCTCTTAAGTCCATCAAAATCTGCTTGCTTCCCCCCCCCCCCCCCACTTAGGCTTTGCTTTAGGAATCATCAAATGGTTGTTGAAAAGTGGCCCCAAACCCTGTCATCTTCCCTCCCCTCAGGGCTTCTCTCCCCTTCTGGATCTTGGCCCTGCAATTCTTCATTGCCCTGTTAAGTTCTCTGGTGCTTTTATGCACATGATCCTTGCATCTTCCATCCTCTCTAATTGTTCTCACTGGAGAATTTGTGAGAAACATTTAGATCATCATTGCTGGGAGCAGAACTGAAATTCTACATTAAAAGTTGTTTACAATGTAGCTTTGTAATTGATCCAGATTTATTATGGTAGAAATTTTATCCCTCTCAAACCTCTTTTTGGCTTTTGGACATAGATAAACATACAAAATGCTTTAGGTTTATAGACTGAGGATTATGGGCACTTTTACTAAAGGAATCTTTCTTGTAAATGTTGCTTTTCTGGTCTGCCACTGAAGATATTCCCCAAAGGGTTTAGCTTTCTCAGAGCTCCTGATTTATCCCTGACATGCTGTTAAAGGAAGAGAAATAGTCTTGTTATGGAGGGATGCCAATAAAATCTCTGTTCTTTTATTGATTCATTAGGATTAGGTAGTGTTTTACTCCTCAGAGGAGAGGATAGTCATTTGGAACCTTCTAATATCAATTCCCATGGTATTTATTTCAGTGATTTACTTACTGTCAGTCAACATCAGCTATAAACCATTTTAGCACAAAACAAGCAAACAAACAAACAAAAAAAACAAATCCCCCAAACCAAACATGTATCTGTGTTCCTATTTATGTGTATATAAACATGCATACAACACACCTGTTGTCTTACCTCTCCGTGTTGATATCCCAAAATAAGATATCACCTAAGAGGCTTAAGTTTCTATGGAGAAAAGCTAGAAGTTACAGCAAAAGCTGAGGAATCACAGTTCCCAGAATGCCAAAGTAATTGGCCGAAACTAATGATATTAAATAAGGAATTGTATAAAATCCAGTATTATGAGGTCAAAAGCCACTGTGGGAGAATAGGCAGTGGGAAAGTCTTCCATGTGTCAGGTAGGCTCCCAGTCAGGTCGTAGATGAAGGAGCTAACCTGTCTTAGTGGTAGATGGAAGTTGGCAAAGAGGGAGGGAATTGTAACTGTCATAGTTAACAAATGCCACCTGTGAGATGATTCTCAAAGTGGGGCATTTACTCTTGGATCACTGTCTGTAAAGATTCCTGTCTTGTGGTAAAAGGGGTAGCATCTATATTTGAGAGAGAAGGCATATCGATAAAACAAGAAAAGTGTGTTTATTTCCTACTGGAAAACCATTAGCCTGGCGTTGAGCACCAGAGTTTTTAATTTTGTCCTTCTCCAGAAATTTATACAGGCAGAATAACATAAGGACATGGTGTGTATTCTTTTTTTTTTTAAGTTTTATTTATTTATTCGTTCATTCATTCTTGAGAGAGACAGAGAGAGGCAGAGACCATAGGCAGAGGGAGAAGCAGGCTTCCTGTGAGGAGACTGATGCGGGACTTGATCTCAGGACTCTGGGATCACGCTCAACCAATGAGCCAACCAGGAGCCCAGGTGTGTATTCCTCTAGGTCTGGTTACTTTTGCTATTTTATTTTTGTGAGTGTCATTCCAGTTGTTGTCTGCTGTGGTTTGTTCATGTTCAGTGTATGAATATAACATTTATTATTCTATTGGTGGATATTTAGATTCTCTCTTTTGTCTATTATGAAGAACTGTGTCATGAATATTCTTTTTGTTCATGTCTTTTGATGCACACGTGAATGCATTTCTGCCTATCACATGTGTATATGTATGGGAGTAGACTCCAAGTCATAAGGTGGCAATAACTTTAAGTTTTCTAAGTGATGCCAAACGATTTTCTGAGTTATTATATACCAATTAACAATCCCACCAGCAGCGTATGAAAAATCCTTGTTGTTCCACGTACTCACCAACCCTTTGTATTTTCAGGCTTTTTAATTCACCATTCTGGCAGGTAGGAGTGATACTACTTTGTGATTTTATTTACTTCTTAAAGCTTTTTATTTAGGGATGCCTGGATGGCTCAGGGGTTGAGTGTATGTCTGCCTTTGGCTCAGGGCATGATCCCAGTCTGGGGCTCGAGTCCTGCATCGGACTTCCTGGGAGAAGCCTGCTTCTCCCTCTGTCTGTCTCTCTGCCCCTCTCTGTGTCTCTTCGTGAATGAATAAATGAATGAATAAACAAATCTTGATGGGCACTGAGGTGGGCACTTGACGGGATGAGCACTGGGTGTTATTCTATATGTTGGCAAATTGAACAATAAAAAATAAATTTATAAAAATAAAAAAAATAAATAATAAATCTCATGAGACACAGAGAGAGGGGTAGAGAGACAGAGGGATAAGCAGGCTCTCTGTGAGGAGCCCAATGTGAGACTCAATCCCAGGACCCTGGGATAACAACCTAAGCCTAAGGCAGCTGCTCAGCCACTGAGCCACCCAGGTGCCCTACTTTGTGATTTTAATTAGCAATTCCCAGATTACCAGTGAGTCAAGGACATTTTCCTTTCTTAATTTTAAAGTTGGTTTTCTTTTGAGAAGCATCTATTCATGCCTCTTGCCTATTTTTATCTTGTTTTTTTTGTTTATTTTGTTTTGTTTTTCCTTATTGATTTATATGAGTTTTTCTGTATTATGAATATAAGCCCTCAGGCAATTACATGTTTTTGCAAATTTTCCCTCAGACTCTCTGGCTTTTCTTTTTGCTCTTTTGAGGTTTGTTTTTTCTGTCTTTTGTAAATCTTTAACTGAAGTATAATATACTTCTAAAGAGAGAATGTCTTTTTGATGAACAGCATTTCTTCATTTTAATGTGACCCAACTCATAAAACCTTTCTTCTGTGTTTAATGCTTACTGTGTCCTGTTTAAAAACTCCCTTTCTCAGACTCACGAAGATATTTTCCTTTTTGTTGTTGTTTTATCTTTCACATTTCATGTACCATCCACCGGGAATTGATTTTTAGTTTAGCAGCTTTGTGGAAATCGTGACGATTAATTTAAAGGATTGTTAGTGTAATTGCTGTGTGATTGTTGAACTATAACACACTGGACATATTATTATCTGCTGTGTTGGTCCCCAGATAGATATTTCAGTTATTTAATGTGTATATACTATGCAGAAAATATATAGGCTATGATATTTTTAATGCTTAAAAATGTCGACATGACACACATTTACAGAGCCAACAGTAAGGATTTATGAGAAACCCTATCTCACTTTTCCCATTGCTGTCTATCCCCAGAGACCTTCAGCAGCTTCTGTTTCTGCTTAAGATACCTGTTTAGTACTATTTATTATTCCTTGATTGATCAGCTTTATTTATTGATTTCTTGTTATATGAATTTGATTCACTTGCAGATCTCCCTATTGGCTCTCATACTGTTCTTACTTTCACTGACCCCCCCCTTTTTTTTACATTCAAAAGACCATCTTAAGACGTTTTTGTCATTTCTGTTGACCATAATTTGGTTTCTGTGTCTGTAAGCACTTGAGTTCTGCCCCTACTTTTCTTTTTTTTTAACCTCCTCCTATCTCTGTGTTGGTAAAATTTACATTTTCTCCTATAACTGTGTGCGGCATACGTAGGATTCTATAGGAATCTGTAATTCAATCCTGTTGTATCTTGATTCTTATTTTTTAAGCTGCCTTCATGATTTTGTGACAATGTAAAGCCATTTTTTCCTGAGCCTATACTACTTCTGTTTGGATCTAATGCTGTGACATCTATGCAATTCAGAGGGATTGAGTGTTTCTGTTGTCAACTGATCCTGTTGTCAAGTTCAAATGTTCTCCTCTTTTATACTCTTCACCAAATCTTATCATATCTTTCTTTTTCCAAGTCTTTAGTCATGCTGTTTATTCTCTCTGTTCATTATACAGTCAACCTCCTTTCTCACAGGATATCAATTGAGGAGTATTGTTTATTTCTTTATTTTTTAAATTCATTTATTTTAAACTGAATAGTGTTATTTCTTCTAAGATATTCCCCCTTTTCTTTTAATTTTGCTCATTTATTTGTCTTTCTGTTTATTTTTATGATTTGTTTGGCAAGCTTTCCTGAAATGCCTATTCTTAGACCTCTCTTCATAGTTTAGAATCAGAGAAGAGAAACATTGGTGGAAATGCTATTTTTGAGGGTAGAATTTAGTGTTTTTTGTGGTTTTAGGGCTTGGGTGAGGACTGTTACATTTTTTTTTTTTTTTGAGTATGCTAAATACAAAAGGGCTGGATGCTTTGTCTCAGGGGCATCTCTTGTCACATTAGCTTCTTTATTCTCTAATTCAGTACTATCCAATAGAAATATAATGCCAGCTACTGATATAATTTTAGATTTTCTTGTGGCCACATCTAAAAAATAAGATACAGGTACAGTTAATTTTAATAAGACACTTTACTTACTAAAATATATCTAGTTATTACAATTTCAAAACATAGCAAATGGAGAAACAATGTTAATGAGATGGTTTACGTTTCTGGGGAGGGCAGAGCCAAGTCTTAGAAATCCAGTGCGTACATTACACTTATAGTCCATCTCATCACTGGTCACATATCAAGGACTTGGTAGCCACATTTTACCAGTGGCTACCATGTTAGACTACACAGTTCTAACAAATCCAGCTTTTTGAATTTTGACTCGATGGAGTGAGGAGAAACCCTGGCTGATGGTTATTCTCAGAAGGGAGTTCACAGCTCTCTTTTCCAAAGGTCTCTGTCACTTCATCCATGTCAGCTCCATTCCATCCTCCTTGTTGGCTTTGGTTCACCTCTGAACTCATTATGGTTCTAGGTTCCCTGGGGCACACCTGTTCCTCCCACCCTGCAGCCTTCTTACCAGTATTTATCATAGGGCTTTCTTCACTCTATGTTTGCAGATATTAGGCTTCCCTGTATTTAACATTATCTTGTCTTTTTTTGGATTCCATTCCCATTCTCTTTGTTTTAGGGCATTCATAGCATTTCCCTCCTTTATTTTAACTTCAGTGACCTTAGACAGAAAGGGGAAATAAATGAGTATGTTTAAGCTGACATCTTGAACTAGGAATTTACAGGATGTTCTTACCAGCAACTCAGCCAATGTATAAATATGCTGTTTATACTTTTAATCTATTGTTTGATTTACAAGCCCACATTGATACTTCTATAATACATTTTGATATTTAATTGTAGCCTTTAAACTGAGCTGTGAACACTTGAGTAAAAAGTTGTTTCTGTCATTTTCTTAGATCAGTACATTTCCTTGGAATGTGTATGATCATGTCCTTCAGATAATCTTTTTTTGTCTTATTGAATATATTCTTAAAAGGTATTGTCTAAAAAATACAACTAAAAGTTATAACTCCCTGTTTCTTGGCAACCCCTTTGACTTTACCAAGAATGAGATAATAAGCATTTTCTCATACGTCTTACATATATAATTTATGTAAACGTAAATAAAGATTTTCTTTAAATGTAGTCACTGTAGAAAGTGATGCATTTACTCTAACAAAACTACTAAATTATTTACCAAATACTTTTGGACTCCTGTGAGGATTAAAGCACTAATATTTGAAAATTTTAAGTAGGGATATTTTATTTTCAGGATGAGTTTGTTTACTAGGAATGACAGGGTATACCCCAAATTAGGGCCTCTGATGAAGGGTGGCGGCTCTTAAATGAGATGGGGATGGATTTTCTGTTTTTAGCTTTTTTTGATGCTTATAATCTGATACTGAAGAAAAATCAAAATAAAGTTCCCCAAGGTGAAAGATTGTAAAACCTTTCTATACTGTTTACAAAGAGAGCCTGTAATGAGATAATGAACTTTTTGGTATGTAAGCTTGAAAAATCTTTAGTTTATATTTATAGCTTATATATTAAATGAAGTGTCTTATGGGTTTTAAAAATTAATTGGCCAAAGCTTTTTTTCTTTTAAGTTTTTACTTAAAGTCCAGTTAGCTAACATATAGTATAATATTACTTTCAATTGTACAATGTAGTAATTCAACACTTACATGCGTCACCTGGTGCTCATCACAACAAGTGCTCTCCTTTTTTTTTAAATGAATTTATTTTTTTTTGGTGTTCAATTTATCAACATACAGAATAACACCCAGTGCTCTGCTCATCCCGTCAAGTGCCCCGCTCAGTGCCCGTCACCCATTCACCCCCACCCCCTGCCCTCCTCCCCTTCCACCACCCCTAGTTCGTTTCCCAGAGTTAGGAGTCTTTATGTTCTGTCTCCCTTTCTGATATTTCCCACACATTTCTTCTCCTTTCCCTTCTATTCCCTTTTACTATTATTTATATTCCCCGAATGAATGAGAACATATAATGTTTGTCCTTCTCCGATTGACTTACTTCACTCAGCATAATGCCCTCCAGTTCCATCCACGTTGAAGCAAATGGTGGGTATTTGTCGTTTCTAATGGCTGAGTAATATTCCATTGTATACATAGACCACAACTTCTTTATCCATTCATCTTTCCATGGACACCGAGGCTCCTTCCACAGTTTGGCTATTGTGGACATTGCTGCTAGAAACATTGGGGTGCAGGTGTCCTGGCGTTTCATTGCATCTGTATCTTTGGGGTAAATCCCCAACAGTGCAATTGCTGGGTCGTAGGGCAGGTCTATTTTTAACTCTTTGAGGAACCTCCACACAGTTTTCCAGAGTGGCTGCACCACTTCACATTCCCACCAACAGTGCAGGAGGTTCCCCTTTCTCCACATCCTCTCCAACATTTGTTGTTTCCTGTATTGTTAATGTTCCCCATTCTCACTGGTGTGAGGTGGTATCTCATTGTGGTTTTGATTTGTATTTCCCAGATGGGAAGTGATGCAGAGCATTTTCTCCTGTACGTGTTGGCCATGTCAATGTCTTCCTCTGTGAGGTTTCTCTTCATGTCTTTTGCCCATTTCATGATTAGATTGTTTGTTTCTTTGCTGTTGAGTTTAATAAGTTCTTCATAGATCTTGGATACTAGCCCTTTATCTGATACGTCATTTGCAAATATCTTCTCCCATTCTGTAGGTTGTCTTTTAGTTTTGTTGACTGTATCCTTTGCTGTGCAAAAGCTTCTTATCTTGATGAAGTCCCAATAGTTCATTTTTGCTTTTGTTTCTTTTGCCTTCGTGGATGTATCTTGCAAGAAGTTACTGTGGTTGAGTCTGAGTTCAAAAAGGGTGTTGCCTGTGTTCTCCTTTAGGATTTTGATGGAATAACAAGTGCTCTCCTTAATCCCCATCATCTTGTTCTCCCATCCTCCTACCCTTCTCCCTTCTGGTAACTATCAGTTTGTTCTCTGTAGTAAGCATCTATTTCTTGGTTTGCTGCTCTTTTTCCCTTTGCTCATCTGTTTTGTTTCATAAATTCCACAAATGAATGAAATCGTATAGTATTTGTCTTTATCTGACTGCTTCTGCTTAGCATAATACTGTGTAGCTTCATACATGTCATTGTAAATGGCAAAATTTCATTCTTTTTGATGGCTGAGTAATATTCCAGTGTATATTTATACCACTTTTCTTTAACCATTCATCATTGATGAGCACTTCGACTGTTTCCATAGTTTGGCTATTGTAGATAATAATGCTGTTATAAGCATTGGGGTGCATGTATCCCTTTGAATTAGTATTTTTGTATTCTTTAGGTAAATACCTAGTAGTACAATCGCTGGGTTGTGGGGAAGTTCTGTTTTTCACTATTTGAGGAACCTCCGTACTATTTTCCAGAGTGGCTGCACCAGTTTGCATTCCTACCTGTGTAAGAGGGATCCTCTTTCTCCACATCCTTGCCAGACTCTGTTATTTATTATGTTGATTTTAGCTGCCCTGACTGGTATGAGCTGATATCTCACTGTAGTTTTGATTTGTATTACCCTGATGGTGAGTGATGTTGAACATCTTTTTCGTGTGTCTGTTGAATATCTGTAGGTCTTTGGAAAAATGTCTGTTCGTGTCTTCTGCCTGTTTTTTAACTACATTTGTTTTGGGTGTTGAGTTTGGTAAGTTCTTTATAGGTTTGGATATTAACCTTTTATCAAATGTCATTTGCAGATACCTTCTCCTATTCTGTAGCCTGCCTTTCAGTTTTGTTGATTGTTTCCTTCTCTGTGCAGAAGCTTTTTTTTTTTTTTTTTGGATGAAGTCCCTATAGTTCATTTTTGCTTTTATTTCCCCTGCCTCAGGAGATATATCTAGTAAGAAGTTGCTGTGGCCAAGGTCAAAGAGGTTACTGCCTGTGTTCTCCATTTTGATGGCTTCTTATCTCATATTTAGGTCTTTCATTCATCCATTTTGAATATATTTTTGTGTATCGTGTAAGAAAGTGATCCTGTTTCATTATTTTGCATGTTGCTGTCCAGTTTTCCCAAGGCCAGTTGTTGAAGAGACTTTTTTCCATTGGATAATCTTTCCTGCTTTTTTTCCCCAAAAGATTTATTTATTTGAGGGAGAGAGAAAGAGAGAGCTGAGGGGAGGGGTGGAGGGAGAGGGAGAGAGAAACTCAAAGCAGACTCTACACTGAGCGCAGAGCTCAGTGTAGGGCTCTATCTCAGGACCATGAGATCACTGCCTGAGCCAAAACTAAGAGTTGGATGCTTAACAGACGGCACCACTCAGGTGCCCTTATTCTTTCCTGCTTTTCAAAGATTAATTGGGCCTGTAATTATAGATTTATTTCTGGGTTTTCTCTTCTATTCCATTGATCTATGCATCAATTTTTGTGAATTGGCCAAAGCTTTTAAAATACTTTAAACAAAATGTATTTAAAAACTTCTTTACAAAGTTTTCTTTTTAGAGCAAAAAGTGTTACTTTTAGATTTTTCATTAATTGTTATAGCTATACTCAGCAAATTGGTATTGAATCACTTAGGACAATATTTTATATTTGCTTAAAATATCTATAGGTTGAGGATCAATAAAATTCTAATTGATGAAAACTAAACAATAACCTTTTGATTAAAGTGGACAGATTCCATTCTTGATATTTGCAAACATTCAGACATTTCTGGATAATTTTCAGGGGTACATCCCAGAGACAGGAGATCAGGGAAATCAGGAGATGTTATGTTTTTTTTTTTTTTTAAAGTTAGATAAAGAGCAATCAGTGTAGATAGTTAAAGCAGGAGAGTTTCTCTAAATCTAGCTTTGAGGCTTCCATGTTCTTTATTTGTATTTGTGTATTTTATTGCCCCAGAGTAAACAAAAACTGCGTCAGAAGTTTTTTGCTCAAAGTTCTTAGGCCAGGGTCAGTATGTACTGACATAGGGTCCCAGGAACGAAAGAGGCATTTAATGCAGCTCTCTGTAAGCTACAGTTGAACTGGAAGATGGTCCAAAGCCACAGGGAATTTCTCCTTAGCTTAGTTCCCTCAGGGGGAGTCAGGCCAATTGGGCCTCTCATCTTTTTCCTGTGTATGGAGCAATTAATGGAATAGTCATGGCCCGGACGATCCTCAGTAACCGTTGGGTATATATTAAAACAGCAGCATACAGGTGGCACCTTCATTGTTTATGACGGGAAATTATGGGAAGTATATTAAATTAAAAACTGAAAGGGAATATTCATGACAGGAAATTTGTTTCCTTTCCAGGGGTGGTTTGCATCAGCGGGGAGCAGCTGGTCATTGATGTCTCATCACAAACCATCTTCCTACTGGCTTACTGCATTTTTCCAAATATCACCTTAAAAGCACACCAAATTAGAGAGAAATGCTTATAAAGTGCTTGAAACAATCTCAAACAGAGGCAATGAATAGCAAGATGGAATACATGGTGTAGCTTTGTGTAGATTGGAAAGATTGCACTGACTTCAGAAATCTGTTCTCTTGAAGGAAAATGAGTCTCCTTTTGGCATTATCATTGTATCTGCCAGGAAATCTGGAAAGGACTGTGGATATGACCTGAGGTGGGTAGGATTCAGGGCCTGGCTCCCCTACTAATAGATAGCTTTGATGGTTTGCCTTTGGATGTATATCTTGAAGTCTGTATTTGAAAAGAACCTTAAAATGTCATCGTCTGTATGTGTATAACTTTAAAGTTTTCAAACACTGTGACACGCTTATTTTTGTCTCTTCAATGATCATTTGAACAATGTGATGTATTATTATGATTATTCTTGTATAGGCAGAGAAGCTTTGGGGCTTGAACCCAGGTTTATTTAGAGATTTTTTAAATAAATATACAGGGACATCTGGGTAGGGTTGCTCAGTGGTTGAGTGTCTGCCTTTGGCTCAGATTGTGATCCTGGGGTCTGGGGATTGAGTCCTGCATCAGGCTCCCCACAGGGAGCCTGCTTCTCTCTCTGCCTATGTCTCTTCCCCTCTCTCTGTGTCTCTCTTGAATAAATAAATAAAATCTTAAAATATATATACATATATATTATACAATATTCAAGATATTTAAATAGGTGGCCAATGGAATTTTATTACCATTTTGAATTATTTGAGGGGTACTTGATATGTTTTATTTCATTGCAGTTATTGTTTCTAATACTTAAACTGTTAGGTACTCCTATGTCTTTTTGATGTGTTTTCTGTGGCCGTGGATGTTTTCTGTTTCTAGCACAAAATAAAATAGGTGTTCCAGGCTTATTGTATATCTCCCTCTCCAGATCTGTATCCCCTTTTATCAAGAAATCTGTCAGTGGGAAATTGTGTTTGGAAATCACTGATTGACAGGTAATAGAATGAATTCTAACTTGACTCTACTATGTATCTCACAAAGAGATAGTTGAGCAAATGGGAAGTAAGAATAATAAATGATTTTTTTAAAGCTTCTAGAATTCAAGGAAGATATGAAAACTTAGTTGTAAAAGCCACACTGAGTACTTCAATTTCAACACAGCAAGTATAATAAAAGAAAATATTTTAATTCATTCAGAACAGATGAAAATCACTTGCCAAAGGATGATTGCCAAAATGGCATTTGCCATCTTATCAGGAAAACCTGGGATCTGAGAAGATAGTGGGCTATAATGTCAAAGCTCAGATGTCAAACTGATTATTATCCTCCAAATCTCTACAAAGTCAAGTGGAAAAGCCACCAAAAAACAACAAAACGTTTTTAAGTATACAAGGCTTCGAGGTTTACCATCCACAAAGTATCTAAAAGAATTGCTAGGAAGTGCATTCCAGTTATGCAAACATTAAAAAAAACAAACCCTAACCAAATCTTTATAAGTAGGGTATAAGAAATGCAGTAGTCAGAGACTTGAAAAAATTCTCATTAAGCTTAAAGTGTCAAGCAACAACAATCCCTGAAATGTTCATAGCAGTCTGTAACCCTGTAACCCAGACCTATCCTGTACACACACACTCTCTCTCATGTGTGTGTGTGTGTGTGTATAATACATATAAATAAAAATGTTTTTCAAAAATTTTAAATAATCACCCTAAGAAAATCATAAAATTTTCAAACCTTGAAGGGAAAAATGAAGCAAAGAAATTTGGACACTCCAATAATATATAGAAATGGTTTTAAGAAACACGGCAAAATACTGTGTGGAAAACAGCAATATATTTTGATGACAGAAATAAGCCCAGTCTTATCAATAATCACTACTTTGAAATGGATAGATACACCTATTGAAAAATGAGAACCTCAGATTTGTTTTTAAACAAATTTGTTTTTAAACAAATTTGTTTCCAGCTATATGCTTCTTTCAAATTAATCAAATTATGCCACTTTTATTTTTTTTATTTTTTTTTAATTTAATTTTATTTATTTATGATAGGCACACAGTGAGAGAGAGAGAGAGAGGCAGAGACACAGGCAGAGGGAGAAGCAGGCTCCATGCACCAGGAGCCTGACGTAGGATTCAATCCCGAGTCTCCAGGATCGCGCCCTGGGCCAAAGGCAGGCGCCAAACCGCTGCGCCACCCAGGGATCCCAAATTATGCCACTTTTAAATTAAAAATACTCAGGTGAAAATAAATAAATAAATATTAGATGGGAAAAAGCTACAACAGAGAGATGTTCACAGTAGACTCCCTACTGTATCTTCCTCTCTTGGAGGCTCACTTTGATGGTTAATTTTATATGTCAGCTTGATTAGGGTAAGGGATATTCAGCTGATAAAACATTATTTCTGGGGGTGTCTATGAGGGTGCTTCTGGAAGAGAGTAGTATTCAAATTTATAGACTGAGTAAAGAAGATCACTTTCATCCATGTTCCTGGGTATCAACTAATTCATTGAGGGCTGTAATGGAACAGAGAAAGCAGAGGAACAGTGAATGTGTTCTCTATAGTTGAACTGAGACATTCACGGACATCAGTGGTCCTTGCTCATGAGCTTTTCAACTTCGCAGTTCTGAAGGACTTCCACTGAATAGGGGGCAAGATGGCCAAAGAGTAGGGACCCCAAGTTGCCTGTCCTCACCAACTTACCTAGATAACTTTCAAGTCATCCTGAAAACCTATGAATTTGGCCTGAGATTTAGAGAGAACAGCTGGATGATACAGTGAGAAGAGTTTGCACTTCCATCAAGGTAGGAAGACAGAAAAAATAAAAATATAAAAGCATGGGGGGAGGGCACCCGCGAGGAGCTGGGCTAAGGCCAGGTGGTGAAAGCCTCCAGGACAGGGAAGCCTGGTCCAGAGAAGCAGAAACTTTAAGAATCTTTCCGGAGGGAAAGGCGCTCGCAGAGAACCAGGTTCCCAGGGTCACTAACAGAGGAAGGGTGCCCCAGGGGGAAAGTGCGCCAAAGACCGTGGGCTGAGCTCGGTAAAGGGCTGGAGAGGTGCCCAGCAGGGCCTCGGGAGCAGCTCCGACCGCGGCTCTGCGTGGAGCGGGCTGCGTGGGCCAGGAGCGGGATTCCAGCAGCACAGGCCTTGGAGCCCAGGGCACCGGGAACACAGTCCATGATCCTGCACTCCCCGAGGGACAGGTGGAGGTGGGGAGGGCACAGGACAAAGAGGATTCTCCTGCCTCTAGGTGCCCCCAAGCTGTGAGCAGCGCCCCCTGCCCCCGGAGCATCCAGGCCAGTGCGGACTGAGAGCTGCAGTGGTTACTGTGGGAGCTGACTCCAGGGATGGAGAGCTGGCTGCCACCAGTATGGTGGTTCTCCTTCTGTCACCCTGTGCCAGGGACAGAGAGGGGCCGCCAGGGAACAGGGGCCTTATGGGGTAAACAGCTCCCACTGAGCCGTGCACCTGGCAGGGGGCGGGCCAGCTCCCCCAGGTGCACACACCTGAGAATCAACACAGCAGGCCCCTCCCCCAGAAGACCAGCTGGAAGGACAGGGTAAGAGCAAGTTCTGGACCAACCAGCTCTGTAAAGCTTCAGGGTAAGTCGAGGCATTTACAGTATGTAGAACCAGAGGATACCCCTCTTTGTTTTGTTTTTGTTTTTGTTTTGTTTTTTTGTTTGTTTTTTTCCTTTTTTTCTTCCTTTTTCCAGTACAACTTGTTTTTAGCCACTCTGCACTGAGCAAAATGACCAGAAAGAAGATCTCACCACAAAAGAAAGAATCAGAAACAGTCCTCTCTCCCACAGAGTTACAGAATTTGGATTACAATTCAGTGTCAGAAAGCCAATCTTGGTGACTCTGGAAAAATCCTGGTGGCTCTGGAGAAAAGCATAAAGGATTTAAGAGACTTTGTGACTGCAGAATTTAGATCTAATCAGGCCAAAATTAAGAATCAATTAAATGAGATGCAATCCAAACAGGTCCCTAAGGACAAGGGTTAATGAAGTAGAAGAACGAGTGAGTGACAGAGAAGGCAAGTTAATGTCAAGGAAGGAAGCTGAGGAAAAAAGAAAAAAGATCATGAGAAAAGGTTAAGGGAAATAAATGACAGCCTCAGAAGGAAAAAAATCTACATTTAATTGGGGTTCCAGAGGGTGCCGAAAGGGACAGAGGACCAGAAAGTGTATTTGAACAAATTATAGCTGAGAACTTCCCTAACTTGGGGAGGGAAACACATTCAGATCCAGGAGATAGAGCAATCCCCCCCCCCCAAAAAAAAAATCAATAAAAACCGTTCAGCACCTTGACATTTAATAGTGAAACTTGCAAACTCCAAAGATAAAGAGAAAATCCTTAAAGCAGCAAGAGACAAGAGATCCCCAACTTATATGGGGAGAAATATTAGATTAACAGCAGACCTCTCCACAAAGACCTGGCATACCAGAAAGGGCTTACAGGATATATTCAGGGTCCTAAATGAAAAGAACATGCAGCCAAGAATACTCTATCCAGCAAGGCTCTCATTCAGAATAGAGATAAAGAGCTTCCAAGAGAGGCAGAAACTGAAAGAATATGTGACCACCAAACCAGCTCTGCAAGAAGTATTAAGGGGGACTCTGTAAAAGAAAGTGGAAGTCCAAAGGAACCATCTACAAAAACAGGGACTGAATAGGAATTATGATGGAAGGACTGCCACCAATGGCCCCTCAGTTATTGGGCTTTTGGATTCATACTGAATTACACCACCAGCTTTCCTTGTTCTCCAGCTTGCAGATGCTAGGTAATGGGACTTTTCAGTCCTCATCATGTGAGCCAATTCCTTGGTTGAGTCACAACCAAGGAATTATATATTATATTATATATTATTATATATGATAATTATATATAATATTATATATATAATTGATATTTTGTGTTGTTGTTGTTAGGGGTACTGTGACTAATGCATTCATCAAGGAAAGCTATCTGCAACTGGTCTGGGTGGGAGGGTGGCTTCACTAAGGTGTGAAGACATTGAAGCAGGCATCAAATTAGTCCAGTGGGAGGACAAAGCGTAAATGGCAACAGGGGATAGCAGAGCTGCATACTTTGAGGAGCATTGTAGGCCTCAAGGGCTCTGGATGCTCGCTGTGGATTGGAAGATCAGAGGGATGACAGGAGTAGCCAGTGTCAATGGCTGGCTCTCCATTTAGTCCTTGCTGCAGCCCTGTCAGATGTACTGCTATTCACCTTATTTTGTTAGTTGGACACCAAAGTTGGTGTGAGTTCAAAGAAATGTAAAAGTGGAGACACTGTTCACTGATAAACTATAAATGGCTTACAAACTGTTGAGAGCTCATCAGGTGCCTGAATCATGCTATGGACTGCACTTACTCCTTCCTTCACCCAATGCAGACCAGAAGCCAGGTTGAGTCAAGAGAGAAGGGAGGAAAATCATCCAGTCATGTTCCCTGCCTGCAAAGAGCAGCCGAGATGGCTCAAGGCTGAGTTGAAATGACATTTCTATAGAGATTTCCTGGTCCCTTCTAGTCAGAATTGATCTTTTTCCCTTTCATGATGTCAGATCACTTCACTTATTTACAGGTTGCTGCTAGGAAGATTCAGAAAGATACACAACTTGGGATATAAGAAGAGAGTTCAAAACTGAACTTACGCCCTCTAATTGTGTGAGCGCATGAATGCCACCACACCTCTTGGATCCTATCCCTTAAAATAATAATACTTCCTGTGATAATGTTACAGTACTGTTGTAGGTAGTAATACTTTTTAAAATTTTGTATTTTTGTTAATATAATTCTTGAACATAAACACTGAAATAGATCTCATATGGCTTATTTATATACCTGCCTCCATTTGCAGCTCCCAGAAACAACAGCGTTAAATTCTTAGCTGTTTCTTTGAGATTTACATCTATATCGCTAAATAAAATCCTTGTTATAACCACTACTTTTTGGTTTAGTTATGTTCAATGTCTAAGGACTTCCCAATACTAAAGGTGAAGATTTATTTCTCCATTCACTCCCCACCCCCAAATAAGTAATATGCCTCCCCTTTAATTCTCATTTTCTCTTCATGGAATTATATCACCAATTTTGGTTAAGTTAATGTGTACAGTATGTATATCAATATAATTATGAAATTCTTCACATTTGAGCCATGTAGTAGACTATGATTATATTTATTTTCCAGCATAATTTTTTATTTTCCTCAGGGCTAATGCTGTTATCTTTTTCACTTGTTGAATATTTCATGTAAAAAATAAATTTCATTCTGAAACTTTTTATTAGAATTCTAACATATGAAGTATTGTATTTTTCCAGTTCTTAGTGACATATCTTTTGAAGAATTTTGTCTTCCTGTGTGAAACAAATTCATTGTTCCTTAGGTCTGCTACACAGCTGTCAAACTGATATTTTCTTTTACCATTGGGTTCCACCAACAAATCTCTGATAGCAACTGGGTGTCCTACAATTCAATTCAATTCTCACCCCAACTACCCAGAGTTAGCATTAGATCTGACAAGATAAAAGGCACAGAGCCCAGCAAGACTGCTCTTCCAATAGATGCCAGCCCAAGTGGGGTCTCCGGATACCACACTTCTGCCTGGTTAACTGCAAATTCAGTGCTTTCCAAAACCCCCTCAGGTTTGTAATTGACTAGAACAGCACATACAACTCAGGAAAATTCTATATTTGCAATTATCTTATTATAAAGGGCTCAAATGAGTAGCCAGATAAGGTGGTTATAGGGCAAGGTCTACGAAGTCCCCAAGCACAGAAGTCAGAATATGCTACCTTCCTGGTACACCAACCAGGAAAGTCTTTCAAGCTTTGTTGTCCAGAATTTTTAATGAAATTCTGTTTTGTAGATATATTTGATTAAATTATTTGCCACATTATTAAACTCAGTTTCCAGCACCTCCTCCCTTCCCTGAAAGTTTAACTGAAAGCTCCAGGCCTTTAATCTCATCTAGGATTTTTTCTGATGACCAGCTCCTATCTTGAAGCTTTTCAGGAAATCCCTTGCTATTGCCTTAATCACTTCATTAACATAATGAAGTTATTCCTATCTTTAAGGAAATTACAAACATTTTTTAAACTCTGTGTAATTTCAGGAACATGGAATGAAGATTTTGTGTGTGTGTGTGTGTGTGTCATATTTTTTACTATACCACAACTATCAAGTAAAGAATACGTGTTGCTGTTCTCTAGTTATGTCCTTTTCAGAGACCCATGACATCAAGTTTCTGTTCTCATTCTGGTGGGTGGTGTCCATCAGTAGCAGTCTGAGAAATGAAGCATAGAAGAACATGTTTTCAAGGTCTTATGTGACTTGATTTCTTTTCTTGTACTTGATGGATAGTTTGGGAATAAGCTCAATAATAATTACCTCAGAATTATTTATTTATTTATTTATTTATGATAGTCACAGAGAGAGAGAGAGAGAGAGGCAGAGACACAGGCAGAGGGAGAAGCAGGCTCCATGCACCGGGAGCCCGACGCGGGACTCGATCCCGGGTCTCCAGGACCGCGCCCCGGGCCAAAGGCAGGCGCCAAACCGCTGCGCCACCCAGGGATCCCTTACCTCAGAATTTTTGTTGTTTGTCTTCTGTTTTCCAGTGCTCCAATTTCCAAGAGCTGTATTTTGCATTCTGAATATTCCTTGTTGGTAGTACCTGCTTCCTATTGACCCTTGTTCTTTTTACATTGATACCATAGCTTCTCTTCCATCTCTGAAGTTTTTTTTTTTCTTTTAATAATACATTTATTTTTCATTGGTGTTCAATTTGCCAACATATAGAATAACACCCAGTGCTCATCCCGTCATGTGTCCCCCTAAGTGCCGCCACCCAGTAACCCCCACCCCCTGCCCTCCTCCCCTTCCACCACCCCTAGTTCATTTACCAGAGTTAGGAGTCTCTCATGTTCTGTCTCCCTTTCTGATATTTCCTACCCATTTCTTCTCCCTTCCCCTCTATTCCCTTTCACTATTATTTATATTCCCAAATGAATGAGACCATATAATGTTTGTCCTTCTCTGATAGACTTATTTCACTCAGCATAATACCCTCCAGTTCCATCCATGTCGAAGCAAATGGCGGGTATTTGTCATTTCTAATGGCTGAGTAATATTCCATTGTATTGAATTTATTTTTTTGAGGTTTTAATCAGCTCCCCAGATTGTCTGTTTCTTTAAGGTCTCTTCTTTGCTTGTTTTGTTTTCTATTTTTTACATTAGAGGCTTTCCCATAATGAGAGATGATCCTTGATATGAGTGGTGTTTGTGTTCAAATATCTCAGTGATGGTGATGGAGTGGGATTCAAAATAGCATGATCTGGCTGGGAAGATATTTTGGGGACCTTAGTATTTTTACATATTTTCTTCAGGATGATCAGTTTGCTGAGAGAAAGTATTGCTATTCTGAAGCCTGGACAGTATAAGCCTGACCAGGTTTTGGGAGCCAAGAAGGGACAAGGGCTAGAGAGGTCAATGCTCTTAACCCCATGTTTGTTTTCAGCATGTTACCTGTGTTGTAGCAGTACCTGTGTCTCTCATACAGAGTCTAGAGAGTAAAGTTCTAGTACTCTGCAAGGGTAGGCGGAGCAGTTGCCATATGTGCATGTGAGTATATTGGGGCATTTAAGTGATTCTTATACTTTGTTCTAATCCAGCTGTTTTAACCCCATCTGTACGTTTACTGTCACAGTTAGCTGCTCTCTTTAATTTGTAAGCTATTGTGGGTTCTGTGTCAGCATCCTCTGTGTTGACTTAGATTTGTACTTTGTAAATTCTGATGAGTCATTATTTCTTCATTTCTATTCAGATTCAAAGTCATTTATGTTGTATCCTTTCATATTTGTCTTTTTTTATTTTTTATTTTTTTTATTGGAGTTCAGTTTACCAACATATATCACCTAGTGCTCATCCCATCAAGTTTCCTCCTCAGGGGATCCCTGGGTGGTGCAGCGGTTTAGCGCCTGTCTTTGGCCCAGGGCGCGATCCTGGAGACCCGGGATCGAATCCCATGTTGGGCTCCCAGTGCATGGAGCCTGCTTCTCCCTCTGCTTGTGTCTCTGCCTCTCTCTCTCTCTCTCTCTGTAACTATCATAAATAAAAAAAAAATTAAAAAAAAAGTTTCCCCCTCAGTGTCCGTCACCCAGTCACCCCAATCCCCCACCCACCTCCTTTTCCACTACCCCTTGTACATTTCCCAGAGTTAGGAGTCTCTCATTTTCTGTCATCCTCACCTATATTTTCACTCTTTTTCTCTCCTTTACCCTTTATTACCTTTCACAATTCTTTATATTCCCCAAATGAATGAGACCATATAATGTTTGTCCTTCTCCGATTGACTTATTTCACTGAGCATAATATCCTCCAGTTCCATCCACGTTGAAGCAAATGGTGGTATTTGTCATTTCTAATGGCTGAGTAATATTCATTGTATACATTGTATACATTCATTGTATTCATTCATTGTATACATACCACATCTTCTTTATCCATTCATCTTTCAATGACACTGAGGCTCCCTCCACAGTTTGGCTATTGTGGACATTGCTGATATAAACATTGGGGTGCAGGTGTTCTAATGTTTCACTGCATCTGTATTTTTGCGGTAAATCCCCAAGCAGTGCAATTGCTGGGTCATAGGGTAGTTCTATTTTTAACTCTTTGATGAACCTCCACACAGTTTTCCAGAGTGGCTGCACCAGCTCACATTCCCACCAACAGTGCAAGAGGGTTCCCCTTTCTCCAAATCCTCCGCAACATTTGTTGTTTCCTGTCTTGTTCATTTTCCCCATTCTCACTGGTGTGAGGTTGCATCTCATTGTGGTTTTTTTTTTTTAATTTTTTTTTTAATTTTATTTATTTATGATAGGCACACAGTGAGAGAGAGAGAAACAGAGACATAGGCAGAGGGAGAAGCAGGCTCCATGCACCGGGAGCCCGACGTGGGATTCGATCCCGGGTCTCCAGGATCGCGCCCCGG
This sequence comes from Vulpes lagopus, assembly GCF_018345385.1. NCBI lineage: Eukaryota > Metazoa > Chordata > Mammalia > Carnivora > Canidae > Vulpes > Vulpes lagopus. The sequence goes on along the minus strand of NC_054827.1, from coordinate 97,073,597 downwards.
GCCAAAGGCAGGCGCCAAACCGCTGCGCCACCCAGGGATCCCTCATTGTGGTTTTGATTTATATTTCCCTGATGGCAAGTGATGCAGAGCATTTTCTCATGTGCTTGTTGGCCATGTCTATGTCTTCCTCTGTGAGATTTCTGTTCACGTCTTTTGCCCATTTCATGATTGGATTGTTTGTTTCTTTGCTGTTGAGTTTAATAAGTTCTTTATAGATCTTGGATACTAGTCCCTTATCTGTACGTCATTTGCAAATATCTTCTCCCATTCTGTAGGATGCCTTTGAGTTTTGTTGACGGTAACTTTTCCTGTGCAAAAAGCTTCTTATCTTGATGAAGTCCCAATAGTTCATTTTTGCTTTTGGTTCTCTTGCCTTCGTGGATGTATCTTGCAAGAAGTTACTGTGGCCAAGTTCAAAAAGGGTGTTGCCTGTGGTGTCCTCTAGGATTTTGATGGACCCTTGTCTCACATTTAGAACTTTCATCCATTTTAAGTTTATCTTTGTGTATGGTGTAAGAGAATGGTATAATTTCATTCTTCTGCATGCGGATGTCCAATTTTCCCAGCACCATTTATTGAAGAGACTGTCTTTTCTTCCAGTGGATAGTCTTTCCTGCTTTGTAGAATATTAGTTGACCATAGAGTTGAGGGCCCATCTCTGGATTCTCTATTCTGTTCCATTGATCTATGTGTCTGTTTTTGTGCCAGTACCACACTGTCTTGATGATCATAGCTTTGTAGTACAACCTGAAATCTGGCAATGTGATGCCCCCGGCTCTGGTTTTCTTTTTCAGTATTCCCCTGGCTACTCGGAGTCTTTTCTGATTCCACACATATCTTCAGATGATTTGTTCTAACTCTCTGAAGGTCTGTGGTATTTTTTTTAAGCCTATGGTATTTTGATAGGAATCGCATTATATGTGTAAATTGACCTGGGTAGCATTGACATTTTCACAATATTAATTCTTCCAATCCATGAGCATGGAACATTTTTCCATATCTTTGTGTCTTCCTCAATTTATTTCAGAGGTGTTCTGTAGTTTTTAGGGTATAGATCCTTTACCTCTTTGGTTATGTTTATTCGTAGGTATCTTATGCTTTTGGGTACAATTGTAAATGGGAATTATTCCTTAATTTCTCTTTCTTCAGTCTCATTGTTAGTGTATAGAAATGTCACTGACTTCTGGGCATTGTTTTTGTATCCTGTCACACTTCCAAATTGCTGTATGAGTTCTAGCAATCTTGGGGTAGAATCCTGTGGGTTTCTATGTACAGAATCATGTCATCTGTAAAGAGGGAGAGTTTGACTTCTTCTTTGCCAATTTGAATGCCTTTTATTCTCTTTGTTGCCTGATTGCTGAGGCTCGGACTTCTAGTACTCTGTTGAATAGCAGTGGTTACAGTGGACATCCCTGTAGTGTTCCTAATCTTAGGGGAAAGGCTTCCAGTGTTTCCCCATTGAGAATGATATTTGCTGTGGGCTTCTCATAGATCGCTTTTAAGATGCTGAGGAATGTTCCCTCTATTTGTACACACTGAGGAGTTTTGATCAGGAATAGATGCTGTATTTTGTCAAATGCTTTCTCTGCGTCTGTTGAGAGGATCATATGGTTCTTGTTTTTTGTCTTGTGGATATGATCTATCACATTGATTGCTTTATGAGTGTTGAACCAACCTTGCATCCCGGGGATGAATACCACTTGGTCATGGTGAATAATCTTCTTTAATGCACTGTTGGATCCTATCGGCTAGTATCTTGTTGAGAATTTTTGCATCTGTGTTCATCAGGAATATTAGTTCATAATTCTCGTTTTTGGTGGGGTCTTTGTCTGGTTTTGGGATTAAGGTGATGCTAACCTCATAAAACAAGTTTGGAAGTATTCTATCCCATTCTATCTTTCTGAACAGCTTTAGTAGAATGGGTATTGCTTCTTCTTTAAACATTTGATAGAATTCCCCTGGGAAGCCAACTGGCCCTGGACTTTTGTGTCTTGGGAGGTTTTTGATGACTGCTTCAATTTCCTCCTTGGTTATTGGCCTCTTCAGGTTTTCTATTTCTTCCTGTTCCAGTTTTGGTAGTTTATGGTTTTCCAGAAATGCGTCCATTTCTTCTAAATTGCCTAATTTATTGGTGTATAGCTAGCTGCTCATAATATATTTTTAAAATCATTTGTATTTCCTTGGTTTTGATTGTGAAGTCTCCTTTTTCATTCATGATTTTATTAATTAAAGTCTTTTCTCTTTTGTTTTTAATAAGACTGGCTAATGGTTTATCTATCTTATTAATTCTTTCAAAGGACCAACTCCTGGTTTTGTTGATCTGTTGTACATATCTTCTAGTCTTTATTTCATTGAGTTCTGCTCAAATCCTTATTAACTCTCTTCTGCTTGGTGTAGGTTATTCGCTGTTCTTTCTCTACTTCCTTTAGGTGCAAGCTTAGCTTGTCTATTTGGGTTCTTTCCAATTTTTTGAGGGATGCTTGAATTGTGATATATTTCCCTCTTAGGACTGCTTTTGCCCTATCCCAAAGATATTGAACAGTTGTAATCTTCATTCCTATTAGTTTCCATGAATCTTTTTAATTCTTCTCTAATTTCCTGGTTGACCCTGTCATCTTTTAGCAGGATGGTCTTTAACCTCCACTTTTTGGAATTTCTTCCAAATTTCTTCTTGTGATTCAGTTCAGGTTTCAAACATTATGGTCGGAAAATATGCAGGGGACAGTCCCAATCCTTTGGTATCAGTTAAGATATGATTTGTCACCCAGTATGTCATCTATTCTGGAGAAAGTTCCATGTGCACTTGAGAAGAAATTGTATTCAGTTGCATTTGGATGTACAATTCTGTAGATATCTGTGAAATCAATCTGATCCAGTGTATCATTTAAAGTTCTTGTTTCTTTGGAGATGTTGTACTTAGAATATCTGTCATTTTCAGAAAGTGCCATGTTGAAGTCTCTGAGTATTAGTTTATTATTATCTAAGTATCTCGTTACTTTGGTTATTAATTGATTCATATACTTGGAACCTCCCACATTAGGGGCATAAATATTCATGATTGTTAGGTCCTCTTTTGGATAGATCCTTTAAGTATGATATAGTGTCCCTCTTCATCTCTTACTACAGTCTTTGGGATAAACTTTATAATTTATCTGATATGAGGATTGCCACCCCTGCTATCTTTTGAGGACCATTTGAATGGTAAATGGTTCTCCAACCTTTCATTTTCAGGCTGTAGATGTCCTTCTGTCTAAAATGAGTCTCTTGTAGACAGAAAATAGATAGGTCTTGCTTTTTTATCCAGTCTGAAACCCGGTGCCTTTTGATGGGATCATTAAGGTCATTCACGTTCAGTTTCTATTGAAAGATATGAATTTAGTGTCATTATAATACCTATTCAGTCCCTGTTTTTGTGGATTGTTTCTTTGGACTTCCCTTTTCTTTTACAGAGTCCCCCTTAATATTTCTTTCAGAGCTGGTTTGATGGTCATATATGCTTTCAATTTCTGCCTATCTTGGAAGCTCTTTATCTCTCCCTCTTTTCTGAATGAGAGCCTTGCTGGATAGAGTATTCTTGGCTGCATGTTCTTCTCATTTAGGACCCTGAATATATCCTGCCAGCCCTTTCTTGCTTGCCAGGTCTCTGTGGAGGGGGTCTGCTGTTAATCTAATACTCCTTTCCATATAAGTTGGGGATCTTGTCTCTTGCTGCTTTAAGGATTTTCTCTTTATCTTTGGAGTTTTCAAGTTTCACTATTAAATGTCGAGTTATTGAATGGTTTTTATTTATTCTAGGGGGGGGAACCTCTGTATCTCCTTGATTTGAATGCCTTTTTCCCTCCCCAAGTTAGGGAAGTTCTCAGCTATGATTTGTTCAAATATATTTTCTGTTCCTCTGTACCTCTCAGTGCCTTCTGGAACCCCAATTAAACGTAGATTTTTCCTTCTGAGGCTGTCATTTGTTTCCCTTAACCTTTCCTCTTGGTCTTTTAACTGTTTTTCTCTTCTTTCCTCAGCTTCCTTCCTTGACATCAGCTTGCCTTCTCTGTCACTCACTCTTTCTTCTACCTCATTAACCCTTGTCGTTAGGATCCCAGTTTGGATTGCATCTCATTTAATTGATTTTTAATTTCAGCCTGATTGGATCTGAATCTACAGTCATGATGTCTCATGATTCCTTTATGGTTTTTTTTCAGAGCCACCAGTAGCTTTATAATTGTGCTTCTGAATTGGCTTTCTGATATCAAATTGTAATCCAAATTCTGTAACTCTGACAGAGAGTAGTGTTTCTGATTCTTTCTTTTGTGGTGTGTTTTTCTTTCTAGTTATTTTGCTGTATGCAGAGTGGGTAAAATGAGTTGTAGTGGAAAAAGGAAGAAAAAGAAAAAAAGAAAAAAAAAAGGAGGGGTATCCTTTGATTCTATATACTGTAAATCCCTCGACTTCCCCTGGAGCTATCCAGGGCTGCTTGCTCAAGAACTTGCTCTTCTCCTGTCCTTCCAGCTGGTCTTCTGGGGGAAAGGCCTGCTGTGCTGATTCTCAGGTGTGTGCACCTGGGGGAACTTTTTGCCCCTGCCGGGTACTGGGCTGAGTGGGAGCTGTTTAGCCATGAGACCCCTGTTTCTTGGCAGCCCCAATCCATCCCAGGCACTGCGTGACAGCAGGAGGGACAACAACACTGGCCGAGACCAGGTCTCCATCTCTGGAGTCAGCTCCTGCAGTAACTACCAGGATCTCCCAGTCTGCACTGGCCTGTATGCTCTGGCGGCAGGGGGCGCTGATCTGCACAGCTCAGGGGCGCCTGGTGGCTGGAGAGTCCTTGGTGTCGTGTGCCCTCCCTGCCTCCACCTGTCTGGGGTTAGTGCAGGATTACTGGCTGTGTCCTCTGGTGCCCTGGGATCCGGGGCCTGTGCTGCTGGAATCACGTTCCTGGGGCCGAGGCTCCTGAAGGCAGCAGAGCACAGCCCTTCCTGCCCGGAGCCTCCGCCTGAGCTTCTCCCTTGGCCTTGCTGTGTGTGCGTTCCAGCCCTTTACCAAGCCCTGCACGAGGTTTGTGGTGTGCTCTTCCCCGGGAGGCGCACTTCCTCTATTAGTGACTGAGGGAGACTGGAGGCTCCACTGCCCCTCCTGAGGTTTGCTGGAGTTCCTGCTAAGCGCCTTTCTGTCCTAGAAGAATCCAGTGCGATTTTTAAAGTTCTTGCTTCTTGGGGGCTGGGCTCTCCTTTCCCGTGAGGGTTTCCCGGCCTGGCCTTAGCCTGACTCCTCGCAGGGGCTCCTCCACCACTTGAATCTTTTTTCTCTGCCCCCCCCCACACCCTGCCTTCCTGCCTTCATATCTTGTTAGAATTGCAAACTCTTCTCTCTGTGGCGTTCCAGCTCTTCTCTCTTTAAGTCTCAGGTTGAATTCATAGGTTTTCAGGATGATTCGAAAGCTATCTAAGTAAGTTGGTGGGGCCAGGTGAGTTGGGGACCCCAGTCCTCTGCCATCTTGCCCCGCCTCTCTGTACCATCTTATTATTATTTGTTGGTTGTTTCAAAGATCTATTTTTATATCCTGTTTTATTCTTTATTTTGGTTGTGTCTTCTCTGTCTTTGTTTGGTATTGCTAAAAGTTTGTTAATTTTATTGGTCTTTTAAAATAATTAGCTCATTGTTTCATTGATTTTTCTCTATTTGTTTTAAATTTTATTAGTTTCTGCCCTTTATTTTGTATTATTTTTTCTCTGGGTGTTTTTGCTCCTTTTTTTAGATTCTTCAGGTGGTAATTTAGACTATTGGTTTGAGACTTTTCCTTTTTTCTTATGTATGCATCCAAGTGCTATAAATTTCCTTCTCAGCACTGTTTTATTTCACTTCTACAAATTTTGATCTTATATTTTCATTTTCAACGTATTTTTAAACATTTCTTTTGTGTCTTCCTGTTTAAACCATATATTATTTAGAAGTAAGTTTTTCAGTATTACAGCTTTTGAATAGTTTCTTGTCCTACTGATACAGTTTTCTATAAATTTCATTTCATTTCATTTCATTTCATTTCATTTCATTTCATTTTCATTTCATTTCATTTCATTTCAGTTGGAGAGCACATATTTTGTATGATTTCAATTATATTACATTTGTTAAGGTTTGTTTATGGCCCAGAATATAATCTATCGTGGTATTCTTTCAGTGGGCACTTGAAAAGAGTATTTTGCGGTTGTGGGGGAAATGTTATGTAAATGTCATTATATCCTGTTGGTAGGTGTTCTGTTAAGTTCAATTGTAAATTTGTTGATTTTCTTTCTTTTTTTTTAATAAATTAATTTTTTATTGGTGTTCAATTTACCAACATACAGAATAACACCCAGTGTTCATCCCATCAAGTGTCCCCCTCAGTGCCCGTCACCCATTCACCCCCACCCCCCGCCCTCCTCCCCTTCCACCACCCCTAGTTCATTTCCCAGAGTTAGGAGTCTTTATGTTCTGTCTCCCTTCCTGATATTTCCCATATATTTCTTCTCCCTTCCCTTCTATTCCCTTTCACTATTATTTATATTCCCCAAATGAATGAGAACATACACTGTTTGTTGATTTTCTTTCTGCTTGTTCTTTCGAGTACTGAGAGAGAAGTATGTAGAGCTCCAACCATAATAGTGAATGTTTATATTTCTCCTTTAAGCTTTTTCAGGTTTTCTTGTTGTGTATGTTTTGAAGTTCTCTGGTTTTGAGCATACACATATAGGATTGCTATGTCTTCTTGGTGAATTGACCCTTTTATCATTATGTAATGTGTTTATCTATGGTAATTTTCTTTGCTCTGAAGGCTACTTTATCTGTTACAAATATAGCTTGTTCTGATCTATCTGGATAACATTTGCATGCTATTTCTTTTTCTGTCTTTTTACCTGCCTATACTGTTATATTTGATGTCAAGTTTCTTGTAGACGGCATCATTGAGTTATGTTTTTTCATCTATTTTGCTAGTCTCTATCCTTAAATTGCTATATTTAGGGCATTCACATTTAATAAAATTATTGTTATGTTAAGGCCTAAGTCTGCCATTTTGTTTTTGTTTTCTGATTCTTCCGTCTTCCTTTTTTAATTTTCTTCTTTTGTTTTATCTGCTTTCTATAGGTTATTTAAACTTTTTTAAAAAAAATTTCCTTCTTGATTTTTCAATAATGTTTTTGAGTGAAATTCTTTGTATAGATTTTTAATGGGTCTTCTAGGTGTTGCTTTACATATAAATAGCTTATCATTATCTGCTGAAGTGGTCATTTTATCTACTTGAGTGCAGAGCAGAAATCTTATCCCTGTTTGCATCCCTTACCATCCCTTGTTTATAATATAATCATCTTTACTATTTCCTCTACATACATTTAGAATCACCTCAGACCATTTTATAATTTTTGTTTCAACCATCAAACACAATGTAGAAAATTCAACAGGAGAAATAAAGCTGATCATATTTACCCATATTTTTGCTTGCTCTATTTTTTCCTCTTTTATGTTCAAGCTTTCTTCTTTTATTGATTCCTTTTTGCTTATTAGTAAACTTTCCTTATCCATTCTTTTAAGGGTCACAGGCAACAAATTCTTTTACTTGTCTTCATCTGAAAATGTCTTGAGTTTACCTGCATTCCTGATCAATGTATTTCACTGCTTATAGGATTCTGGGTTCACCCTTCTTTTAACACTTGAAAGTGTTATTCCAAGTTCTTCTGGCCACTATGGTTTCTGATGAATGATAAACTATCATTTGATTGCTTTTTCTCTATAGATAAGGTATTATTTTTCTCTTGCTGTTTTTAAAGGTTTTTTCATTGTCTTTAGTTTTTTACCGTGATGTGTGTTGGTGGGGATTTCTTAAGATCTATCTTGTTTGAGGTTTGCTCACTTCTTGAAACTATATATATGATCTTTTGTCAAATTTGAGAAGTGTCAGCTATGATTTCTTCATGTACTTTTTCAGTTCCACCTTCTTCTTGGTTCAAGACTCCAATAATATGAGTATTAGGTCTTTGTTGTAGTCATATAGGTCCCTGAGGCTCTGTTCATTTTTTCTTTTTAGTTTAATTTCTCTGTTTTTCAAATTGGGTAATATCCATTGTTCTCCCCCCAGTTCACTAATTTTTCAATCATTCTGCTGTTCAGCCTATCCATTTAGTTTTTATTTAGGCTATTTTATTTTTCACCTCTGAAGTTGTCATGATTTTTCTTTATATCTTGCATTTCTTTTTCTAAGACTCTCTTTTCATTTATTACTATCATGTTAGCAATTGTTCTTTGAAGCATTTTTATGATGTTTGCTTGAAAAATCTTTATTAGATCATTCTACATCTTATAGTTGTTCATCCTGTTGTTGGCATTTATTGATTGTCTTTTTAAATTCACTGTGCGATCTTCCGGGTCCTTTGTATGATAAGTGGTTTTCAATAGTAACCTATAAATTTTGTTCATTATGTTATAAGAATCTGAGTCTTACTTAAACTTTCTGGCTACCTGTCTTTCTCTGACACCACTATAGCAGAGGAAGAGGGGGCATTGCCTAACTGCCAGGTGAGGGTGGATTTAAGATTTTCTACTTGGCTTCTGTTGACATGAGGGGAGGGGAAAGGAATGAGCACCTCCTAGATATGGATTTCTGCTTACCCCTACATTACTGCCTATTGGAGGTGGAGGTCATGGCTTTTAAATTGTCCTTCTGGGACATAAGAATCAAAAATAAAACCCAGGGAATTCACTGCAGTGTTGTTCCTTGGGTACTAAAGTCTATAGGCAGTCTGCCTTCTCCTGTACACATTTTAGTCTTTTTGCCTTATATATAATATTCCAGAGGTCTTAATTGTTTTAAGTTGTATTTATTTATTTATTTATTTATTTATTTATTTATTTATTAAATAAATTTATTTTTTATTGGTGTTCAATTTGCCAGTGTACAGAATAATTAATACCCAGTGGTCATCCCATCAAGTGCCCACCTCAGTGCCTGCCACCCAGTTAAGTTGTATTTAATGGTAAGAATGGGAAAAGGTATATCTACTCCATCTTTCCGGAACTTAAGTATTTTTATTGCTCTTGCAGTGAGGATTTAAAAATTCTCTAAGTCAAAATGTATAGTATCAAAAATGAGATAGGAATCATAACTCCTAAAGTTATGTGTACATTAAGGTCAGTGTCACATCATGCATGTATTTTATTTAGAGAGGTAAAGATACTTGGTAAAGCAGGTTGGATGTGAGAGAAGATTTTATAGAGCAGTTTGGTATTGAAAGAGTCAAATCATATTCACGACTAAACAGGGGATGAGAAATAGGAGGATCACCAGATTAGAATTTAAACAATGGATAATACTAAAGTGCAATTTTATGCTTTTCTCTCAAAACACATTTTACTGTGTTTTTCACACACATTTTAATGTGTTTTACATTATTTTAGAAACATTTCAGTAATTACATAGTGTTCCCTTTTATGGATATGCTACAGTTTATTATTGGGCAATTAACTTGTTTATAATATTGTTGGCACTATAAGTAATATAATGAATACCTTTGGATTTCCTTGTTTATTCTGATTCCTGATTATTTCTTTAAGGTCATTTCTTAGATGTGGAATAAGCCCAAAAAGTTAATTTTTTTTTAAGTCTCAACATAAAGTAAAATCTAAAGGTTGCTTTGAAGAAAGTATGTAGCAGTTTATACATTGACTCACAGTGTTGGAAACTACCAGTTTTGCTATTACCATTGTCAGCTTCTGAACATTACCACTTTAAAATACTTAAAAGGTTACTTGGTTTATTTTATATACATACACCTTTACATTAGTACAGATTTAAGAAAAAGGTCTATAGCTGTGGAAGCCAATCGTTCTTTCATTTTCTCAGGATCATTTCTTACTATGCATGGTGAGAAATCCATGAGCCCATACCCAGAGGAAGACAAATCCAGAATGTGGAAATGTAGCAGTATTTCAGAGTTTTGTTCATTTATAAATTTGATGTCAAAATCAATCCAATAAAATGAGAGAAGACAAACCATATTCAATGGCAATCTGTCACTTATTTTCCATTTGTATATTTTGAGAAGTCTCATTTTACCCCTTTCACCCAAAGCAGCTATACATATTCATAATCTTTGCGGTATTCTTCCTTTCCTTTTCATTTGTGAATTTATTGGGCAATTTTTTCTTATTAGTATCTTTATTCAGTTTGTAAGAGCCAGAAGAGAAGGTGTGTTCTGATGATCTTATCCATCATTCACCTGTGCCTTTCTGATAGAGTTCGCCACTGTCAAAGATTATAAGGACAACTGAGAACAGGGCGTGTCTTTAAACTCCTGGCAAAACAACTTAGGTGGCATCTTGAGAAGGTCTTACTGGGGGCAGAGGGGGAAGTGAGTGCTGCAACATGTGGTTAGTCAGGGGAGGTTAGGAAGTATCTTTGGGAGCTAGAAAGAAGATAGAGAGCAACTCACTCTGAAAGTTGGTGAAAGTTCTTAAGAAATGTCAAGAAGCACCTCTTTCCCTGGGAATCTCTCCTAATTTCATAACCTAATCCATTATAACAATCTGTCTATGGAATCCAAGTTGTTAGGACAAGTTCATCCCCTTGTTAAAATGAAGAGAAACCAATTGTTGTTCTACATTATGATGAATATAAAAATAGGTGCAATTTATTCTGATCCAAAGGTGAAATATGATTATAGAGGGGATTGAGAAGGTGGGAAGTTGTAGAAGAGAGATTCAGCCATAGTTGTTGTAGACTTAAACTCAGGCATCCCCTGCATAAGCATTTTTCTTCTTAGCAAATTCAGGGTTTATAAGGAAAAAAATTTGCTGAAATATTAAGCAGCTGACACATAACAAAAGGTCATTTATTAAGGAAGGGCATACTTTGGAACTTCATGCAAACTATTTAATCACTGGAATCATGAAAAAGTTCCAAAGTCATTCTGTTCCTGATTTTGTGATAGGAACATTTTTCTTGGTAATTGGTATAGTGTGCTTTATGACATGAATCACTTCATTGTACTACCCAGAAGAAGAAATGAGGTCTGTGAATAGTCTGAATTTGGCTTATTTAGCTCCTCATTGTTCCATGTAGAATAGGGTATCTGAATATGCTCTGTATTAGATGGGAAATGGACTTTTGAGCTGAGGAAGGGAGAGGTATAGAATTTTCCTTTCTTAATGTGAGAATTCTGCGGTGGTTAGAATGAATTGCCAAGTTATTTCTGGGTACTGGCAATTTATTAGCTTTCTACAAGTCCATAAGAAAAGGATTAAAGCCTAAAGACCTGTAGAGGACTCATTATTTATAGATTGTATAGAAGAGCAAAAAAGATCCTGTAATTCCACTTGGGAACCACAAATTTAATAAAGTTCTTTGAGATTTCTCAGAATCCTTGTGATAATAGCACAAACTGGGAATCTGAGAGGGCATCATAGTGCTTTCTTTTCGTTGATGTACATCATTTGGGTAATACTTTTTAGCATTCAGGTTTCCAAGGTGACCCCAGCCTGGTTTCTTTAAAGGGTAGAACCTTAAATACAGGCTTCTCTGCTACTGTATTCCTAGGTTTGGAGTTCGCACTAGGGGCTTCCTAGGTAGCTGCATGCATGAGAACATCAAAACCTAAGAACAGGCATGCTGGGCCATGTTGGGCCACCTTTAGATCAGGATGGGACCTGTGGAACCCCTGTAGAGGATGAAGTGTTGCCATGTAATGCTCCTGCCTCTCCATATTGGCAGAAAGCAGGGCCTTAATAAAAGTCTATCACCAGTGGTGGGCATTTGGTCACATAATTAGCTTGAAGAGAAAGAACTTTGGGTCAGCTGCTATGAGAAAGTCCTTTGGACTACTTCAGTGGTGCTCATCACCCCCAACATGCACCTGTGTCAGGTTCCCATGCACAGATTGCACCCACACCCGTGCTCAGCCACCAACTGACCTCAGACTTCTCTGAAGGGGTTCAGTGGTAGATATTGGCTTATCTTTTTACAGAAGCCCCCACCATCTGGCCTCTCCTTTACTAGATCTTTGGTTGCTTTAAATGCCCATCTTTTCCTTTCCTGTTGTATTTTTTTGAAATATTTGGAAGAGGGAAATATTCCCATATTGCTTCTTATCTTCTTGATTAAGATGTTCAGGGTAGCATGCTATTTGGAAATGTGTGACAGGGACTCTCAACTTCTTTTCCTCAGTTGCAACTGTTAGTGCTCTGAAATTACCACAATGAAATTCAGTTTTTCTAATTCCTATAGTTTAGCAATATGTTCCTATAGATCATTCCCATTAGCCTTCTCTGTTTGAATGAGTTTAGTAACATTTGCAAACTTAGAAATGTCTCTGCCTTTCAGATAATGTGTAAAAATCTCATGTTGATTCTGGAGGAAATGCCTGTGTAGGCTCTTTGCCCCCACTTGTGTTTTGAACATTGGAATGAATGATGTTGAGATGGATCATTAGAAGTCTCTGCTAATTCTCATACCTTCTTTAACTTTCATTATCTGTAAAAATACACTTTACACCATAGTCCATCAATTCTGATTTTTTTCACATTTTAACATTTTTGGAAAATACATGTGTCTTACAGTTGAATGGGATTTCAGACTTGATGTCAGTGTCTTGTTCTGATGCTTGCTTTGTCTCCTCAGATTATTTTTTCTTGTCTTTTAGTTGCCTTGTGGTTTTTCTGTCATAAGCCAAAAATGATTTTTAAGGTAATAGGAATTGAGGCAAACACCATTAGTATGAGAATTCTATTAGTTTAGCTAGTGATTACATGTTACTGTTTGCTGTAGCTTGCCAGAGGCCTCACATTCCTCTAGTGTCTTTATTTTTGTTTCCCTTGCTTGACCTTGACCTGCCCTTGGTACCCTTGGTCAGGGAGCTTTCAGCTTTACCCATTGGTGTCCTACTGGAACCTTGTGGTGTTATGGCAAGGTGAGGAGAAGAAGCATGCTAGGATGAAATCTCAGTCTTTTGGAGGGTCTGTGCTCTGGGGGTGTGAGCTCCTCAAGTGTTTCCTGGTGATACAGCTCTTCCCTTCCCCATTCTGTAGAGTCAGAAAGACTACAGGGTACTGGTATGGGTGGGATGCCCTCTCCCCAACAAGAATAGATCTGACAAAGTCTGAAGGGTACGCCTTTGCTAAGGAGAAGGCTCTAGGTGGCCTGTTCCCCTAGAGTTGCTCCTTCCCTCTCCATGTCAGAGTTATAAGTTGATCTTTTTTGCATATTTTCCATGAGAACTTGGGGGAGTGCTGCTGGAGATAAAATCCATGAAAGTGTAGGGGTGTCCACAGGACTGTGGCCTGTGTCCTGTGGATGGATGTGGTGTGGAGTTTGGTTCAGTTCCCCTCACCTGTGGAATCAAAGCTTTTTCTTCAGTCCCACCAAGGGATTGTTCAAGCTCTCTGTGAATATAACTGGCCACCACAGTTCTACCTCCAAGGCTCTTCCAGTATCAACTCATGTACTCATAATGTTCATTTCAGTTTGCTCTTGTATTCTTTGTATTGAGGGATTTCTCATATTTTTTTATGAGCTTAAGTTTTATATTTAAAAAGCTTTGATTGATTCCCCCCCCCCCCCTGTATTTCTAGGTGTTTTGTGGCATGATGGTATTCATGTTATGGAATCTACTGTTTTACCAGAACTTGTGCACTTAATTTTCTCATGTGTCTATTCTCCATTTCAGCTCCAGTTCTATCTTCATGTGTCACCTCTGTCTCTGACCTCTTCCTTAATTGACTTAATCTTTTTGTGTTTTTCCTCTGCACAAACTGTGATTATCTCATGCCTTGCTTTCATGCCAGTAACTCAGTTTTTAGCTGGGTCTATTTTGTCCCTTTTTCTGTCTAACTTATTAGATAATGTGATCGTGTTGTTTTGGTTCTCAGTTTATTTATTAACTCTGAAGTTTCCCTTTTATTTCATTTGGTTATTTTGTAATTTTGCCTTTGAAATCATGTTTAATTTGACCCAAGGCTTCATTAAGTTATATAGTATAGAGAACTCATGTGAAGCATGCCCTTCTTGTTTGGGTTTTTTTTTTTTAATTATTTATTTTTGATAGTCATACAGAGAGAGAGAGAGAGGCAGAGACACAGGCAGAGGGAGAAGCAGGCTCCATGCACCGGGAGCCCGACGTGGGATTCGATCCCGGGTCTCCAGGATCGCGCCCTGGGCCAAAGGCAGGCGCCAAACCGCTGCGCCACCCAGGGATCCCTGTTTGGGGTTTTTTCCAGGCTATGTTTTATATTTTAGTTATTCCTATCTTGCCTTCCTTTCTTCTTTGTATTTGCTATTTTAAAAAATACATCCATTCATTCATTTATTACCTTAGTTTGTTTATGCAGCTGTCATTCCAATTTTTTTTCCTCTTGCCCAGGCCTTATCCTCATAATTTCTCTACTCATACTTTTTAATTTTCTGAGTTGCAATGGTGGTGAACTTTTTTTAACATCATTTTTGTCCCTTATTAGAAATATTAGAAATATTTCTGTAAATAGCAACAAAGAAAGAAAATGTTACTGCTTTGTATTCTGCTCCCATCTTCCCTTCACATACTTCCTCCCCTCCTCTCTGGCCTTTTGAACCCACCTTTGCACTGGTTACACATGGGGTGTTCTCTTGGGATGCCCATATCCCCAGCTCGTGTCTTTAGAGGACCCTCAGTTATAATGAGATGTGCCGTAGCCAGTTCCCACCAGGGTTCATCGGAAGGCTTGGTGCTGAAGTTGCACACATTTCTGTAATTTCTCAGGCCCATTTGTGGGGGTCTGGAGGTGTATGTGATTTTTCTTAGCCTAATTGAAGATAATGTGTCATGTGTGCTGTGTGTGTGGTAAACAGTAAAGGCAATGTTTGGACACTGATTCAGTTAGGATGATGGTTAAGTGTAAAGGGAAAATTATTGTGTCTGTTCAAGGAGAATTGAGATAAGCTTGATTCCTGGATCACCCAGGGCCACTGAAGCCCTTCTGACCTCTCCTGCACTGCATAATCTCCCCTGCTCCCATTGTCACACCTTCCACTTCCCGGCTCTGCTAACTCAAGATGTGATGTCTTCTTTGTTAGGTTCTACTCTCATGATCCCCTTCATGGGCTTCATTATTCCAGTTTTGGTTCTTCTTGGGGAGATAGGGAGGCCCTCTCTCTTATAGAAGTGGAAAGAAGGCCTTTCAGTTCCAATTAAAAACGTATTCTTGAAACCTCCCCCTCCTTGGGGAACCTGAGCAGTGCTGGGGCTGGGGTGCTCTCAGCAGGAACCTTACAAGGTCAGAGCCAGTAACTTCCCCGGGGAATCCCTCTCATATCTGTACACATAGGCAGTTGGACTGGCTTGATGATGGGCTCCAGTCCCTTCAATATTGGACTGGGAAGTGGGTTTTGTTCAGGAAAGAAAATCAGTTGGCATCGGTCAAATCAAGGACTTAAGCTTAGGACACACACTTACCCTTAGTTCACCTGTTACGAATACTTTCCAGGGAGTCAGCCTGATGGGCCACTTTGGTTATGATATGTTGTCTTACCTGGGATTAAGTCAGTAAGGAATTACACACTGACCTATTAGAAGGAAAACAAAAATTATGTGTGTATGTATGTGTGTGTGTGTGTGTGTGTGTGTTATACTCTGACGTGATTTTACAGAGTTCTTCAAGTCTTTCTCAGCATTACTCCTGAAAACAGTGTTGTAGAGCTATGCAGAATTAACTTTGATAGTTAAAAATAGAATAAAAGATAAAAATCACTTTGGGTAGTTCTAAAGGCAGTTTTCCAAGTCTGTTTCAGTGGAGTTCTTTGGAGCATTGTCTACAGTATCAGGCTCTTCAGAGTGCTGTGTTTTATTTTTTTTTATTTTTTAAAAACAGTTTATTCATAAAGAGAGAGGGAGGCAGAAACATAGGCAGAGGGAGAAGCAGACTCCATGCAGGGAGCCAGATGTGGGACTTGATTGCTGCACCCCACGATCACACCCTGGACTGAAGGCAGACACTCAACCACTGAGCCACTCAGGCATCCCAAGGGTGCTGTGTTTTAAAGGACCATAGCATAACACATTTCCATTGTTAGTAGTTAACAATAATGTTAGAAATAAGTATATATCTTTAACCAGGTCAGTGATTAAGGAGTTCCAGAGCCTCAGTAGGAAAATAGGTTCCTGGGCCAAGCTGGCCATGAAGCTGGGTAGCTGGCAGAAGGAGACACATCTATATCATGAGGGAACTGTGTTACACACATTCTGTTTGAAAAGATTCACATTTTCTCATTCATACATCACAGAATACACTTAACACATTAAGAAAATTAAATATTGATGTCAAGACATTTATCTGTTAGGCCTAGATTTCAGTGAGAATAAAACTAATGTAATTATGTGCCACCTCCAAAGATAGGCAGTCAGATAGAGAGGAGATTTTGCCTGTGTGGGCCAACCTTCTAAGCCTCCCCAGTACCTGTGTCAGAGGAACTTGTTTCTGATCATTGAAAAGTAGAAAACCTTATTATGTTATAGGCACTTTTTGTGTGCTATTCATTTAATCTTTGCAACTTTCTGGAGAGATGGCAATCAGTTTCCTATTTTTATGTAGAGGAAACCAAGTCTGGGTAAAGCGCAGGGACCACCCCAAGTTTACACAGCTTGTTAGTAATACACCCAGTCTGCCTGTGATATCTAGACTTTTCAGTTGTATTCCTAAGACATAGACCACGAGCAACCCCAAAATGGTAACAGAGATGGAATAGGGCTCTGCACCCTTAGAGGGCCAGGTCTTTAGGTACAAGAAACAGAATGTTTCACAAATGCTGAGCCCTTTGCCAGTGTCTTTCAAGCTTTTAAGCTTCAGGACCCTTTTACTTTCATAAAAGTCATTGGGAATTCCCCCCCCCCCCCAGTTTTTTTTATGTGGGTTGTATCAATCAATATTTACCATGTTAGAAATGAAAATTAAGAAAACAGTTTAAGTTCACTAATTGACTTAATATTATAATAAACCCATGCCATGTTAATGTAACTAATATTTTTCTGAAAAGTAACTGTATTTACTGAAGCAAAACAATTTTAGTGAGAAGGGTGGCACTGTTTTATATTTTGCAAATATCCTTAATGCCAAGCTTAATAGAAGGCAACTGGATTCTCCTATCTTCTGTATTTAGTCTGCTGCTGACATCATATGCCATGTGCTCTCTGCAAAGCTCTACTCAGTGCTCATGAGGAAATGAGGGGGAAAACAGCCTAATAATATCTACTGATTATGAAAAAGGTTTTGACTTCACTGATTCTCTAAAGCATCTCAGAACCTTAGAGGTTCCCAGACTATACTTGGAGAACTGTATAATAGAAATACCAAAGGGAACCACTTTTCATTAACATCACCAAGGTGCTCACTGTTATGACATTGGGAGCAGAGTCTCATCGTGGCTCAAACACAGGTGTTGAGATAAACAGGTAAAGGTTGGATCTCAGCTTCCACACTGAGCTGTGTGACTCAGGGCCAAAAGCTTGTTTTGTTTCACAGTTGATAGTTTAATGCACTCCCCTCCCTCCTGATTATAAAGGAGATATACACTCACTTCAAACAGAACAGTCATATTAGGTTAAATTTGGGCTCTCTGATAATCCCCATTGTTAAATGAGAATAATAGTAGTACTGGCTTTCCTGAGTTGGTACAAGACTGAATGAGTTGAAAGAAAAGTGTATGCATGTATGTGTGCACATGTGACATTTGAAAGAATGCAAATGTCTACTGAAGTTTTAGCTATGCTATTTTCAGATATTATTTGCTGATATTCTCTGTAGTAAAAATCATGTGCTTGTTCGCCTTTTGCCTGTCTTTCTATTAGATTGTCCGCCCCTTTCTTACTGATGTATAGGAGTTTATATCTTATTCTGGATAGGAGTAGAGTTTTGTTTTGTTTTGTTTTGTTTTTGTTTTTGTCAGACCTACTATCTCGCTGACTCAGGAAAAACCACAGACTCTCAGTTTATTATTCTATAAAACTAGGACAAAATATGTTTGGTGTAAAATTAAATTAGATAAAAGAAGTAATCCTTGGTATAAACTATAGAGACTACACAAATAGGAATTTATGTTATCCAACACTTTTCTCTGCAGACAAGAATTTAGATACAGTGAGATGTATTGTTGTCTACTTTTTCCAAGCATCTATACAAAAGCAAAGGAAAAGTGTTGGGAGCTCTGCAAAATAATGTTGAATAATGTTGCTGTACAACTTCCAGAAGAATAATTGCTCTATGAAATGCAAGATAGCACATTACACATCGTCAGAACTGTTGTACTCAAAGAAAATACATGATTATTCTGGGAGATTGATTTAAAAAGCATGGCTCCTTAAATCAAAATATATTTAAAAAACTTGTCCCTTTATTGGGGTACAGTTGACCTAGAAAAAGCTAAACAGATGCAATGTATACTACTTGACGGGTTTTGAGGTGAATATATACACGTGAAACCCTCCCCACAATTTAAACCATAAGCTATCATCTTAAAAATTTCTTTCTTTCTTTCTTTCTTTCTTTCTTTCTTTCTTTCTTCTTTCTTTCTTTCTTTCTTTCTTTCTTTCTTTCTTTCTTTCTTTCTTTCTAACATATAATCTTCCCTTTTAGCAGATTTTATTTATTTATTTATTTATTTTTATTGGAGTTCAATTTGCCAACATAGAGAATAATACCCAGTGCTCATCCCATCAAGTGCCCCCCTCAGTGCTCATCACCCAGTCACTCTCACCCCCCGCCCACCTCCCCTTCCATCATCCCTCGTTCATTTCCCAGAGTTAGGAGTCTTTCATGTTCTGTCTCCCTTTCTGATATTTCCCACTCATTTTTTCTCCTTTCTCCTTTATTCCCTTTTACTATTTTCCACATTCCCCAAACGAATGAGACCATATAATGTTTGTCCTTCTCCAATTGACTTATTTCACTCAGCATAATACCCTCCAGTTCCATCCACGTCGAAGCAAATGGTGGGTATTTGTCGTTTCTAATGGCTGAGTAATATTCCATTGTATACATAAACCACATCTTCTTTATCCATTCATCTTTCAATGGACACCGAGGCTCCTTCCACAGTTTGGCTCTTGTGGACATTGCTGCTATAAACATCGGGGTGCAGGTGTCCCGGCGTTTCATTGCATCTGTATCTTTGGGGTAAATCCCCAACAGTGCAATTGCTGGGTCATAGGGCAGATCTATTTTTAACTCTTTGAGGAACCTCCACACAATTTTCCAGAGTGGCTGCATTTTTAGGCATATAATATAGCATTGCTAAGTATAGGCTCCATGTCTCACAGGAGATCTCTAGGAATTATTTATCTTGCAGAGTTGAACCTTTTTTTCCTATGAACTAAGACCTCTCATTCCCCTGGCAGCCACCATTCTACTCTGTGCTTCTGTGAGCACAACTATTTTAGATTCCTCATAAAAGTGGAATCATGTAGTATTTATTTTTCTGTGTCTGGCTTATTCCACCTAGGATAGTGTCCACTAGGTTCATAGGTTCATCTGTGCTGTCACAAATAGCAGAATTTCCTTATTTTTTTTAAGGCTGAATAATATTATGAAGTGCTCATATTAAACAAAACAAAACAAAACAAAACAAAACCAAAAACAAATGAGGCATTAGGCTTGTTGGCGTTGAGGATGCTTTGCTGCAAGGGCTTCCTGTGACTCCATGGCAACCACAGGTCCTGTTTCTTCCTTTGTGGTCCCAGGGTCAGGAAGCAGTGTAAGTCTTACAGTAGAGCTCTGTGGTGAGAGTAGCCCCACAGGGATAACCACTGGCACTGAGTCACATGTCATGACTTGTATGATGCTCTCTTTGCCTCTTCCACTCTGGGAGGTGTTCAGGGCAACTGTTAATCTCCTTGTTCCTAGGAGAGAAAATTGAAACCCACAGAATCTGAGTGCCTGAGATTGAAAGCCTGGAGCCTGGTGGGTCTTCTGCTGGTATGGGATCTGCCCCTCCATGCCATCTGCCAGGTTGGGTCAGGACAGAAATGGCCAAGTGGCAGCCTAAGAGTCTGGAATCACTGAAACCCATGTTCAGATCCTGTGCTGCTTGTTGGGTCAGGGTTTGGGACTAGGGTTTGGAGATAGCATTCCCCCTTCGCACAGGAATCCTAGTGTTTGATCAGTGTGTCATCCAGCTATTGAATGGAGCCTCATCAGCTAATTCAGGATTTAAACCAGCTCAAGTGCAGTGCAGGAGGCTGGTGGCTTTACTGTCAGTGGAGGATGTTCAGATGAAAGGGAGGGATATTTCCCTCTTGGGTTAAGTAAGTAGATTCTGAACGATGGGGGTGGAGCTCCTATATATACTGCCAGGAACATCCTAATGCCTGAGGCCAGAGAGGCATCTGGGGACCACAGATCCGTCTGCCAACTTTCCAAACTAAAGGCTCGGTCTCTGTGCCTAGTTCTCCACATTACCTCGGCATCTGCAGCAGTATGCAAACCCTGAGGCACAACTACTGAATGCAGGCTGGAATTATGCCTTAGGCTCTCTGGCAGAAGGCTCTGGAAGCAGGGCACTGTGGGTGTGCTGGGAGTGTCAGGAAGGGAGGGCTAGAGGCTGGTATGGGCTTGGGCACCAGGGTGTGTAGGAGACTTGACCACTGTAGACTATCTGGGCTCTGAGTCACCTGAGCTGCAACCCTGAAGGGCTACCGAGGGACGTCCATGTCCTCTTCAGACATGTGGCTGTCCTCTGTGTTTATAACTCCAGGAGCTGGTTGCCAGGTATTTCCTGAAGTAGGCTGGACTGTAGTAGGCCAGGGAGGTTCTTCCTCATGCTTAACTATAATCTGTCTCCCTAATGCCTCGCCTCACTGCTCCGCATTCTCCTATGTAAAGACAAAGTCTGCCTGAGCCTCTGGTGAGCCAGGAGTCAGCCTCAGGGCGGAAGCAAGGAGGAAGGTGTGGGGGAGAGCAGGCCTCACCAGGAGGTGAGGAGAAGTGAGGTCTTGAAGGGCAAATGGTACAAATGATGGCATGAGAGATCCATGTCTTTTGGTCTTCCAATATCATAGGGCATAAAAATGAAGGCTCATCCTTGCCACTCCACCTTGTCATCTTCTCTGAAGGTACTCTGCTCTCTTCCTGTCATCTTTTGTAATTATATCACTATTGAGTTGTGTAATCCCAGCCCCAACTCACATTTTTACATTCTGTGAGCTCAAGAGCAATGTTCATCTCTTACCATTACAAGTCTAGATGGAGTAATGCCAGAGACAGGAAGTGTTCTGTAAACACTTGTTGAATGAATGAAATGAATGAACACTTGAACACTTGACAGGACTATGAAAAGGCTATGTACTTCACTAGGAACCTTAGACTTTATTCTTCCAGCAGTGCAGCTGGATGAGGGCAGAGAGGCCCCATCTGGAGCTGAATAAAGTCAGACTATGTGTGGTGGTGTACTGTCTTCATCTTGGGTTACTGTAATGAACATACCACAGACTGGGTAGCTTAAACAACACACATTTATTTCTCACAAATGTGGATGCTGAGAAATCCAAGATTAGTACATGGGCAGATCTGGTTTCTGTTGAGAACCTGCTTTCTGGTTCATAGACTATATTCTCTCTATGTCCTCACATGGCAGAAAGGGCAGGAGAGCTCTCTTGGGTCTCTATTATAAGGCACTAATCCCATTCATGGAGGGCCTGCTCTCATGACCTAATCTTCCAAAGCTTCAGCTTCCAGATACCATCACTGTGGGGGTTAAGTTTGAACCCCAAACATTCACTGTGTGATGGAGAAGGGACACTGCTCATGGGAATGGGAAAGAGGTAGGATACCTTGTTGCTGTGCAGACTTAGAGAGCCCAGAGTCTTAGCCAGCAGGTGGCCCTGGGATGGAAGCTGAGGAAAGAGATCCACCCTGGGAATGCACATAGCAGCCTCCTTGCCAATCTGCAGGCTGGTCCTTCTGAGTCTCCAAGGAGGACTCCCCTACCTGGCATTGTGCTCCCAGGCAGTGGCTGGCTGCTGCTCAGTGTTGATTACAGTTTGAAACGCCGGCACTTCAGTCCCATGCTGCTACATATGCAGAAATTCCGTTTCACTCTAATGAGGTTTCAGTTGGAATGTTGGAAAGAAGAAAGCCTTTTAATTAGATTGGTAGTAATTGAGCTCCCAAACCACAGAAGCCTTTTTCTCAGAAGCTGAGACACAGATGCAATTAAAAGAAGGAAAACCACCCAAATGGAACACTGGCTAATTTTAAGTCCATTAAAAATAACAACTCCTTAATAAGTTGATGCAATGAATATATGTCCTAAAAGAGTTCACTGATGCTTTCAAATAATATTGGAGATTGAACTGGAACTAGAGTACTCATGCAGTTCAAATATATGGTTCTATCGGGGACCATTTGTTCAGTATGGAGTACAGAGAAATGTTAGCTATATAACTTTTTCCACCAAAAGACTACCATGTTTTATTTTGGAAAATAGGATATATTTTCCCTATCACCAAAATATTTATTTTGGAAATATTTATTTTGGAAAATAGGATATATTTTCCCTGTGCCAAGAAGTGGCAGCTTCTTCTGGACACAACTGTGGTCTAGGACTCTACTGGGATGTTGTCCACTGTCCATTCCCAAGCAGCTCTTTTCTTTCTTTGGGATTCACATACCTAGACCTGCCAATTTCACCTCTCAAATTTGCTCAGAGTGTGAGCTGCTGAGCCAGGGGGCATTGATGCATCAAAGAATCTTTGCCAATTCCTTACATGTTCAACACATTTTTATTTTAATGAGAAACAACATTTATTTCTCATTAGTATCCCTGCTCTCTGACCACGCCCCAACAGATGCCATGTTCTTTCTGCCATTGGGTCTGTTCTCATGTATGCCATCAGTTAATGGGGCCAGATAATTCCTGTTGGAGGAGCTCACAGTCTCCGCTTCTAGGCACGTCTGCTTGGGGGCATTAATAAATATTTTTTTCCTAGAGAGAATGGCAATTGTGAATTTACAGAGTCCTTTAGTTGGGAATTGAGTGCCAAATGCTGAATAACACCATTTCAGTATAAGTATTGCATGAAACTTACTCATTACTCTTGCTGGGCCATGTTGGGCTTGTCCAGCTGTGATAAGACACTGCTTACATCCCAGTTGGAAAGGCTGATGTTGATTAGAATTTTCTTTAGGTTCCTATGCTGGAGCAAAGCTATGGTTAGAGCACAGACCTGCTGGACCCCATCCTTAGGTGGTTTGGAAATGTGGGGAAAAAGACTTTGAGTCAGAAAGATCCAGGTTTGAATAGCTCCTTCATAAAGTTGTGTTACCGTTCTGAAACCTGGTTTACTCATTAGGGCAGAATTTACCTTGCAGGTGTGTGTGGCTAGGCATGCTTCCTGGTAGATGGAAGATGAGAGAAAAGGCAGGCAGATCCACAGTGACCAGGGAGAAATGTAACCCAAACAGCACCATTGGCATACAGCATGGCAGCTTTAACAGGTTATGTTCCCTTTCCTGGGGGAGGGAAGCATGAGATATTTATATTTGTTTAAAACTGTATACATTCTGGTAATAAACTTGACTTTAAAAAAATGGAATTTATTCCCAATTTTATTTTCTTAAGCATATAAATTATTGTAAAGGGTACAAAGGAAAGTAAACTAAATCATTAGCAAGTGTCATCTCTGGATTGTGGGGCTGTGGGGTTTTAATTTTCTTCTTTATACTTCTTCATGTTTTGTAAGTGCTCTATAATAAATGTGCATTACTTTAGAATAAAGAGAAAACCTTAACTCTGGGAAATGCTGCTTAGTGTATTTGGAAGCACTTGGTACCTCCTGATTCCCACACACTCCAGGAGTCCCAGCAGTCCCATTCCTGCATGAATAATGATATCACTCCCTCTTTTGTAAACCATATAAACCATATTTATGGTTCTTTCTTTTTCTTTGAAGGATGAGAAGAACCAAGTTTTAACCACCAACATTTGGCTGCAGATGGTAAGTTGAGACAGTGGCAGTCCTCTCCTGTGGGTCTTTCTGCTCTTGCTTTCCAGATGCCAATTCTTGAAATGCAAGGGAAGCAGAGAGCCTCTGATAAAAGCCAGGGCAGTCCTCGCACTCAAACTAGTGTATGTAAAATAAAATGTCCACTTTTGGATGTTTCTCACTGCATTGTGCAGGGCTCAGTACATGCTTGTATTTCACTCTAGGTTGATTTAAGGAAATTTTATTATTTAATTTTTTTAAAAGATTTTATTTATTTATTTATTCATGAGAGACACACAGAGAGAGAGGCAGAGACATAGGTAGAGGGAGAAGCAGGCTCCCTGAAGGGAGCCCAATGTGGGTCTCGATCCTGGGACTTCAGGATTGTGCCCTGAGCTGAAGGCAGATGCTTAACAGCTGAGGCACCCAGGCCTCCGGACTTAGAGAAATTTTAAAAGCACTTCATGCAAGAAAAGTAGTAAGATTAAGATCTGCATTGTCTGTAGCAAATCTGTAGCATTTCTGTAATCTGTACTGACTGGTCCTAGGGCTCAGGAGACTGCCTCACTCCCCATGCCCTCTGGATGCAAATATGGGTATCCTAGAGAGTTGCCTAAACTAGAGGTCTCCACACTTAGTTTTCTAGTGGCCCCTTCAAAAATTGTGAAGTACTATATTCCATTCATGGATTTTTAACTTGACATCTTAAAATTCTCACCTCAATTTAATGAATTGCAAATGATGTCTCTTCCAGCAACTTATAAACATAGACCTTTGAAAGTAAAACTGTTAGTCTCTATTTTAAGTGGAACCTAAATAACATAATAATTTATGTCTATATTATTCACTTAAGAAATACATGAAGAAGGCCTTCTTTTAACTGCTGGATATTTCACACAGTCCCTGTCTTTGCACTTAAATTGCGATTCCACTTTTCACATAAAATTTTATCCTACTGTAATATAATTTTGTTTGCAGGTCTTTTATTAATCACTGTCTTGATTTTCTCAAATGTAAATATTTACATAAAAATTATTCCTTTAGACAATAAGTGTTAATTTTTTTCTTCTAGATTGATTTAGGATTATGGTGATTCTTCGTACTTAATTAATCAAGGTGACATTCATCTCTCTACCAAAGATGGGGCTTTGTTTTTAATCAATTCATAGATGACTATTTTTTATTACCAGAAATGAGACCCTGATGCAGATTTCATTGTAAATTCTATGACTTTTAAAAATAGATGTAGTAATGTGTTGTTCACAATGAAAGACATTTTGTTACAGCAATGTCAATTAATTCCTTGAACTTCTTCCAGATGACATGCCAAAAATCATATAGTTTTATCAGGGTGTATCAACTGACAGTTTGACTAGTTTCTCTCTCATTCAATTTTGTTGAATGCAAGGAATTAAAGGAATTATAACCCACCTGATCTTTGAAAGTTTTTGTCACCCAATTTTTAGCATAGAGACATTGGTATTTTTCATTGACCTTTTGTTTGCTTCTTGGGTGAGTGTCCCAGGATAGGAGCTGAGATATGGGAAAAATGTCTTTCTTTAGGACAAGACAAGCATGTGGCAATGGAGAGAAAGAAAACATTCGCTTAAATGTGTCCCAGGAGGATGCTTCACTATACATGAGATCCCTCACAGAACCTTTGAGAGATTTCCCTGCAGTATTTAAAGTAACATTCTAGTGAGCACATCCTACCCTAAAGCCTGTGCACATCTGCTTTAGCTTCCCTCCTTTGGTCATGGGCACAGGGTCTGTACTCCTCTTAGAGGTAGGCCCTCCCTCCTGGGAGGAGGTTCCTTCCTGGTCCCTGCCAAGAGCCTTGCTTTCACAACTGTCCTTGTGGCCCCATAATAGTGTCTGCAGGTCATTTTCATTAGCATACAGACAAACCTCAGTTGTCCCCATTAACCCTCAGCAGTGACTCTGGTTTCCTTCTCACCGTTACAGCAAAGTTCCTTTCCCAACCCAGGCCTGCCCCGGACTGTCACCAGTCTATTCACATGCATTCTCAGTTAAACTCAGCCTTGGGGTGAGCAAACTACTAACTCTCAGGTTGCTGAATGCTATCCTATGAATAACATTTTCCCCCAATTGTTTTGTTGAAAATTTTCAAATATACTTAAAAGTTGAATTTATGGTGAGTCTGTATCCTCACCTCTTAGATTCTGTAATTAGCATTTTACAATTCTTGCTTTATTCCATAGTTGGCCATCTATCCATCTTTCTATAGATCTAGCTTATTTTTGAGTTCAGTTCAAAGTAGAATAGCAGACAGTGGTCACTTTCACTTATATGTTTCATGAAGCTCTTTGACTAGGGTGTCTTTCAAGGCAAAAACTTTACATACAAGGCAATGAACAGATCCTAAGTGTACAGCTAGGGAATGCTTTCAGCTCTTGAGTACCATCTCCCTCAGGAAACAGAACTTTGCCATAACCCCAAATGATGTCTGATACCTGCCCTATTCCCACACTCCCTACCAGGGGGTAGAACAACAGTATTGTTTTGCCTTTTCTAGGGATTGATTTTTCCCTCTTATCTTACTGGGTCTCTCAGGAGTGTTTGGGTAGAGTTGATTGGCCCCTCTTTCTTAAAATCGTACTTCACCTAGTGTCTGGAAACCTCTCCTTAGGTTTTTCTCCTAACTCACTCATGACTCCTGAGTTCTCTCTGCTGTCTCTCTTTTTGTTTAAAGATTTTACTTATTTATTCATGAGAGAGAGAGAGAGAGAGACAGAGACATAGACAGGGGGAGAAGTAGGCTCCATGCAGGGAACCCAACGTGGGACTTGATCTTGGGTCTCCAGGATCAGGCCCTGGGCTGAAGGCAGCGCTAAACCACTGAGCCACCTGGGCTGCCAACCTCTGCTGTCTCTTGATGTCTGTCCAGCCATGCCTTGCTCAGGATTTGGAGGGCCCAGTATCCAGACTGAAGACACCATTCAGGAGCTAACAGCACCAACCCAACTTCCTCCCTGGTGTTCCCAATGTGGGCATCTAGTAGGCTCTTGATCCCAGTGTGTTCCAGACCATCCCTTCTTTCCCTTTTACACTTTTCCCCTCCATAGTTAAGAGAAGAAAAAATTCTTCTCTACCCTTTAAAGTTTTCCAGCTGGACTAAGATTGAATTTACTTGAGACAGATTAATAGGAGAAAAACAATAAAATTTTGTTATATGCACATGGAGGCCCAATAATGACATTGAGACATACAGAAATGACCAAAGCAGATAGTTTTTGAACTTTTTAGGCAAAGAGACAATAAATCTGTGAGGAATTGGCAGGACAAAAACCCTTAACTTTGGGAGCTTTATTTAATAAGGAATTCTGAAAGGAATTTGGACTGTGCTAGGAAATTAGTAAAAAGTAACAAGGGTTGTTTCTATTGCCTTTCTGGCTCTAAATTTCCTATCTCTGGTGATAAGGAAGTCTCTTTAGCTTCTGGTAGGGAGACTAACTTTCAGGGGAGAAATTTATTTCCTGCGTTCAGGGGGACAGAGGAGGGTCTGAGTGTCCTTCTTGCACAGACTCTTCTAAATAACTTTTATTTAAAATAATCAGTATGCCCAAAGTGGTACATTTTGGGCAGCCTGCCCTTCAGGCCTATAATAGCTGTCTCTATTTTGATAATTGGTAACTCCATGTATTCATTTGTTCAGATTAGAAGCCTCAGAGTCACCCTTAACTCTTGTCTTTCATGCCCACACCTGATCTGGTAGTTTGACCTTTAGAACAGATCTATACTGACCACTGCATGTGAATACCATTGCTTCCACCCTGGAAAAATTTTTCTGGAATTAATGAATAAAACAAAAAACTCAACCTAGGAACTGAGGGAGGGCTAAGGTATCATGATACAAAATGGAGCCAACTCCAAATAACATCTAAATGCTGTAGTGAAGGTGAAGCTCTGGGAATTCTGAGAGATAATGCAAATGCTTCCTTTTTAGCATAAAACCAGACATTCCCCATATCCTCTATGGTACATAGTGAGAAATACCTAATATGCTCACTGCATGTTAGGTCACAAACAGATTTGTCTTCCTGATGCCTACATTCCTTATCCCCCAGTAAGCAAATGATCTTCAACAGTGTATATGATTTGGAAATATTTTTTCAAAGGGTATTGTTTTCCATGAAAATAGTAACTGCATTATTATTTGTTGCATTGAGTTCGGGGGCACCATAAATAAACATGCTTGCTTTGGAGGATGTCACTGGAGACTTCTAAATTTCTTTCAAGCACAGCTTATTTTTAATTAATTTTTATACTTGCAGAAGTGTATGCAACTTCATTTGTTCTAAAACTCAAATTTGTTATCTCACTTACCTATTCAACTGATCTTTTTGAGTACCTACTATGTAGAAGGCATTGAACTGGGTCATGTGAGAAGGATCCAGAAGTAGATGAGACCCAGTTTCTTCTCCTAAGCCATTTATAATAAGGGTGTGAAATTCACATTCTAACCAAAAGGTTAAAATACTGTGACCAAATGACTCCCTAGAGATATGGCAGGAGGCAAGCTGGTGGTGTGGACCGTGGAGTTCACAGGTGGGGAAAATCTCTGCTTTATAGAAATGGAAGGGAAAGAAGGAAACACTCTTCTAAATGTGAAGATCAACAATATTGTTGTATCCTATTGGCTAATATCTTGTTGAGAATTTTTGCATCCATGTTCATCAGGAATATTGGTCTGTAATTCTCCTTTTGGTGGGGTCTTTGTCTGGTTTTGGAATTAAGGTGATGCTGGCCTCATAGAACGAGATTGGAAGTATTCCATCTCTTTCTATCTTTCCAAACAGCTTTAGTAAAATAGGTATGGTTTGGTTTCTTCTTTAAAGGTTTGATAGAATTCCCCAGGGAAGCCATCTGGCCCTGGACTTTTGTGTCTTGGGAGTTTTTTGATGACTGCTTCAATTTCCTCCCTGGTTATTGGCCTGTTCAGGTTTTCTATTTCTTCCTGCTCCAGTTTTGGTAGTTTGTGGGTTTCCAGAAATGTGTTCATTTCTTCTAGATTGTCTAATTTATTGGTGTATAGCTGTTCATAATATGTTTTTTAAATAGTTTGTATTTCCTTGGTGTTGGTAGTGATCTCTCCTTTCTCATTCATGATTTTATTAATTTGAGTCTTCTCTCTCTTATTTTTAATAAGGCTGGCTAATGGTTTATCTATCTTATTAATTCTTTCAAAGAACCAACTCCTGGTTCTGTTGATCTGTTCCACAGTTCTTCTGGTCTCGATTTCATTGAGTTCTGCTCGAATCTTTATTAACTCTCTTCTTCTGCTGGGTGTAGGATCTATTTGCTGTTTTTTCTCCAGCTCCTTTAGGTGCAAGGTCAGCTTTTGTATTTGAGTTCTTTCCAGTTTTTGGATGGATGCTTGTATTGCGATGTATTTCCCCTCAGGACTGCTTTTGCTGTATCTCAAAGATTTTGAATGGTTGTATCTTCATTCTCATTAGATTCCATGAATCTTTTTAATTCTTCCTTAATTTCCTGGTTGACCCTTTAATCTTTTAGGAGGATGGTCCTTAACCTCCACGTGTTTGAAATCCTTCCAAACTTCTTGTTGTGGTTTAGTTCTAATTTCAAGGCTTTATGGTCTGAGAATATGCAGGGGATGATCCCAATCTTTTGGTATCAGTTCAGACCCGATTTGTGACCCAGTATGTGGTCTGGAGGAAGTTCCATGTGCACTTGAGAAGAATGCATATTCAGTTGTGTTTGGATGTAAAGTTCTGTAGATATCTGTGAAATCCATCTGGTCCAGTGTATTATTTAAACCTCTTGTTTTTTTGGAGATGTTGTGCTTAGAAGACCTATCGAGTGTAGAAAGCGCTAGATTGAAGTCACCAAGTATAAGTGTATTATTATCTAAGTATGTCTTAACTTTGGTTATTAATTGATTGATATATTTGGCAGCTCCCACATTCAGGGCATATATATTGATGATTGTTAAAAGTCCTCTGGTTGGATAGATCCTTTAAGTATGATATAGTGTCCCTCTTCATCTCTCACTACAGTCTTAGGGATAAATTTTTGTTTATCTGATTTATGGTTGGCTACCCCTGCTTTCTTTTGAGGACCATTTGAATGGTAAATGGTTCTACAACCTTTTATTTTCAGGCTGTAGGTGTCCTTCTGTCTAAAATGAGTCTCTTGTAGACAGAAAATAGATGGGTCTTGCTTTTTTATCCACTCTGACACCCTGTGCCTTTTGATGGGGTCATTAAGCCCATTCACGTTCAGACTTACTATTGAAAGATATGAGTTTAGTGTCATCATAATACTTATTCAGTCCCTGTTTTTGTGGATTGTTCCATTGGACTTCTTCTTTTTTTTTAATTTTTTAAATTTTATTTATGATAGAGAGAGAGAGAGAGAGGCAGAGACACAGGCAGAGGGAGAAGCAGGCTCCATGCACCGGGAGCCTGATGTGGGATTCGATCCCGGGTCTCCAGGATCGTGCCCTGGGCCGAAGGCAGGCGCCAAACTGCTGCGCAACCCAGGGATCCCCATTGGACTTCTTCTTAAAGAGGAATTTTAAGAGTCCCCCTTAAAATTTCTTACAGAGCTGTTTTGGTGGTCACATATTCTTTCAGTTCCTGCCTATCTTGGAAGCCCTTTATCTCTCCTTCTATTCTGAATGAGAGCCTTGCTGGATAAAGTATTCTTGGCTGCATGTTCTTCTCATTTAGGACCCTGAATATATCCTGCCAGCCCTTTATGCCCTCCAGGTCTCTGTGGAGAGGTCTGCTGTTAACCTAATATTTCTCCCCTTAAAAGTTAGAGATTTCTTGTCTCTTGCTGCTTTAAGGATCTTCTTTTTGTCTTTGGAATTTGCAAGCTTCACTATTAAATGTCAAGGTGTTGAGCAGTTTTTATTGATTTTAGCGGGGGGGATCTCTGTATTTCCTGGATCTGAATGCCTGTTTCCCTTCCCAGATTAGGAAAGTTTTCAGCTATGATTTGTTCAAATACATACTCTGTTTCAAATACATCTCTGTCCCTTTCGGCACCCTAAGGAACCCCAATTAAATGTAGATTTTTCTTCCTTACGCTGTGTTTGATTTTCCTTAATCTATCCTCATGATCTTTTTTTTTTTTTTTTTTCCCTCATGATCTTTTAATTGGTTTTCTCTTTTTTCCTCAGTTTCCCTCTTTGCCATCAACTTGTCTCCTATGTCACTCACTCGTTCTTCCACCTCGTTAACCCTCGTTGTTAGAACCTCTAGTTTGGATTGCATCTCATTTAATTGATTTTTAATTTCTGCCTGATTATATCTAAATCTGCAGTCATGAAGTCTCATGATTCCTTTATGGTTTTTTTTCAAAGCTACCACTAGCTTTATAATAGTGCTTCTGAATTGGCTTTCTGACATTGAATTATAATCCAAATTTTGTAATTCTGTGGGAGAGACGACTGCTTCTGATTATTTCTTTTGAGGTGAGGTTTTCCTTCTTGTCATTTTGCTCAGTGCAGAGTGGCCAAAAACAAGTTGTACTGGGAAAAGGAGAAAAAGAGAGAAGAGAAGGAAGAAAAAAAAATAAGGAAAAAAAAAAAAAGAAAAAGAAAAGGAAGAAAAGAAAAAAGAAAAAAGGAGGGGGGCGGAGGCAAACAGAAATCAAAAAACAAAAAACAAGGGGAGTATCCTCTGATTCTGTATACTGTAAATCCCTCGACTTCCCCTGGAACTTTCCAGTGCTGCTGGGTCAATAATTTGTTTTTACCCTGTTGGTCGAGCTGGTCATCTGGGGTAGGGGCCTGCTGTGCTGGTTTTCAGGTGTTAGCACTTGGGGGAGCTGCTCAGCCCCCTGCCTGGTGCAGGGCTCAGTGAGTAATGTTTACCCTGTTTATTTGAGGCTCAGTGGGGGTTGTTTACCCCGTGAGGCCCCAGGAGGAGCAACCACAGTGGTGGGGCCAGCTCTGGAGCCCTGGATTCAGCTCCTGCAGTAACTTCGGAGCTTTAGGTCTGCAGGGGCCTGGAGGCTCCGGGGCGGAGCCGCTGATCTGCTCAGCCTGGGGGCAGGAGTGTCCTTGCTGTCCTGGCCCTCCCGGCCTCTGCCTGTCCCAGGGGGGAGGCCGGATCCTGGGCTGTGTCCCAGGCGCCCTGTGCTCCCGGGCCTGCGCTGGTGGAATCACGCTCCCGCCCGAAGCCCCTTTTGCTGGGAGCCTCTCCCGGAGCCGCCTCTGAGTTGCCCCCGGACCTGCAGAGTGCCAGCTGCAGCCCTTTAGGGAGCTCGGCACACTCTCCCCGGGGTACAGGTGTCTGTTAGTGTCCCAGGGAGCCTGAGGGCATCCCCGCCCTCCTGGGGTCCTGCTGTAACTCCCTGTGAGCCCCTTTCTGTCGGGATGGTTGGTGAAGCTCCTGCTTCTCCAGGTGGGGCTTTCCTGTCCTGGGGACACTTGCCCTGGCCTTAGCCCGGCTCCTCGCAGGGCCCTTCCCCCTTGGAGGCCTTTTGTTTCTTCATTTCTTTCTTCCCCATCTTCCTACCTTGATAGAAGCGTGAACTCTTCTCACTGTAGCCTTCCAGCTGTTCTCTAAATCTCAGGCCACATTCGTAGGTTTTCAGGATGATTTGAAGGTTATCTAGGTAATTTGGTGGGGATAGGTGACTTGGGGACCCTACTCTTCTGCCATCTTGCCCCGCCTAGAAAACATTTATATTTACTGATTTATTATAAAGAATACTGGCCAGGAAACATTATATGGTCTCATTCATTTGGAGAATATAAAAAATAGTGAAAGGGAATAAAGGGGAAAGGAGAAAAAAAAAGTGGGAAATATCAGAAACAGAGACTGAACATGAAAGACTCCTAACTCTGGGAAACGAACTAGGGATGGGGGAAGGGGAGGAGGGCAGGGGGTTGGGGTGACTGGGTGGTGGGCACTGAGGTGGGCACTTGACGGGATGAGCAGTGGGTGTTATTCTTTATGTTGACAAATTGAACACCAATAAAAAATAAATACATTAAAAAAAAGAATACTGGTCAGGAACAACTGAATGGAAGAGATGCATAGGGCAAGGTGTGGGGAAGGCACAGCTTTTCTGCTCTCCATGGGCTAGTAACTCTCCTAGCACCTGGATATGTTCACCTTGTTGTTCAGGAGTTTTTATAACACAGTCTCCATTCTCTCCCTGGATATTAAGGTTGGGTGGGGCTGAAAGTTCCCACCCTTTAATCAAAGCTTGGTCTTTGTGATGACCAGCTGCATGCTGGCAACCTGAGGTGATCTAGAGGTCCCTTCCTAAGTCACCTCATCTCATTGGAATAACTTTTAGTATGCTCAGAAGGGGCTCTGTATGAATAATAAGAGACACTTCTATCCTCAGGGAATTCCCCTGGTTTTAGAAGGCCTGTGCCAAGAACATGTGTACTTAAAAAGAAAAAGCAAAGAAAATGTTCCCTTTCTTCTCTCTCACTCCCCTGCTATAAATATCTCATGCATGTGCATTCACACATACTTCAAAAGTTTCCTTGGGTTCAAGGCAGGTGCTAATGAGGCCAGTTCTCAGATCCATGGAAGAATTGGGGTTCCTGTGGTGTGTTTCAGATACAGGGCCCCTTCCTCCCTTGTGTATCCCCATAATAACCCTATATAATTAGGTCTTGAAGATTTAATGAGGAAAGATCCCACAGAAATGGGAAGAGAAAGAAAAGAATAGACTCTTCTAGGTGATCTGGGAGTATTGCTCTGATAATAACTCCAGGTAGAGGATCAAAATAGAACTGAATGCCTAGACACCCAGTTGGTGTCCAGAGAATCAGATAATTTGTTTTTGGTGTAAAAGACAGCATGTACTTAGTGTCAGAAAACTCCATACATATGTGTTTTGAAAATTCTTCCAGTCAACTATTTTGATCTTAGATGAAAAAAAATGGGCCTCATTTCTAGGTTGACACTTATTATCAGGTACCAAACAGTTTGGTTGATGCCCAGGCATTCCTGCAAACCAGTTTCAACAATTCTGGCTCCCTGGTACTGTCCTTTCCCTTCTCATCCTTCTCCTCCCCTGTCCTCCACTAACCAACCACATCAAGTAGAAATATCAGTGGGGTGACTTTCCATCCTAAATGCCCCAGACGATTCTTCAGCACATTATACATCAACAACTCTTCTTTCGCAGAAGCTCATGGCTGTAAAGTGACATTACTCACAGGCTGTTGGCTCTCATCTGACTTCAGATGGCCCCAGAAGTGGGACAGCCTTTCCGGATGCTTTTCTGTTCTCTCTAAAGGATGGTGAGATCTCTGGGACATGCACTGTGATCCACTGCCTGTGGGCTGCAATTCCCAAATCTCAACAGCTTTGAAAATTAAAGGGTTTTTGTTTTCCTTGATGTTGTGTTTGTAACTTTGCATCAAACTCATGGGGTTTAAAATCAAACTGAAATAGATATTAGTGGGGGCATTTATTTTTCTGACTTAGTGTCAGTATGCATGTTTTCCTGCAGAAATAATAGTATGTTTGATTATGGAGAGTTGCCTCAGTCCTAACTAGATATGTTGCATCACATACCTTTCTAAGTCTGAGAAGGTCTGAGCTCCAGAGTACAAGTGGCCCCAAGGAGACCACATATAGGATGGGGCCTTTACTGGGGTCTGCCCTGATTGTGGCATATTTATAGGAGCTGCTGAGTCCAAATGGGCCAGCCTTGCAACCCTGGCTTGGTGATGCTATTTGTATAGCAGCTGTAGGTGGGAACCTTTACAGAGCTAGTGGACCCCAGGTCGGACTGGGGTGTGTGGTCCTGGGACAAGGGACCCCAGGTATGGAAATGCACCTGTGCTGGTGTATTTATGTCTATTTCCTCAGTCCTCATCTGCACCCTTGTCTTGATTCAGTGTTTTACCATCAAACGAGTGTTTGCATTTTGGGGTTGTGGCATCAGAAGCACTATTCCTACATGAAAATAAGAACTCCATTCCAAAAACACACCCTCCTTAGAAGGTTCTGAGAGGTTCCCTAGCAGCTGTACAAAATTGTTTCATGGAAATAAATATTCTTCATTTTTCCAGCTTAGTTCTTTTCCTATGGAAATACGTGAATTTATTTTTCCTGAGTGTCCCTTCAGTGGAGAACTTTGAAAGCAAAACAGTTACTCATTTGGCTAGGAAAAAACCCATCTGCTGTGGGAGGGGAAGGCTTGGGGGCATGCAGTGGACCGGAATTAGCTTTAATGCTACTGTCTGAATGTGGTCATGGTGACAGCAGGATCTTAAATGTGGTTTTTATGCTATTCATGGTCATTTAAGAAGAGATTATTTAATTCCCAGTTTCCTTATATTTTGTAGATAACAATTCACTTATGTAAATAAGTATCTGGATCTTTTTTTGGCTTTGAATGTAACTAATAATCTCCCTTAAGAAACATTAGTAGACAGGAAAACAAAGTGCTACTAATGTCATTTGTCTGTGTCAGTCTTGGACAGATCACTATTTACAATGGAATATGTCAGAATATCCAGGCGTGAAGACTGTTCGTTTCCCAGATGGCCTGATTTGGAAGCCAGACATTCTTCTCTATAACAGGTAAGCACATTGGACAAAAGGAAGAATGATTTTATTCTTGCATACATGTAACAACCAAGTATATTTGAGTATTTTATAGAAACATCAGACACATTATCTGTAATTTGGGATCATTGCTGCCCATGATGCTTTGTGAATGGCCAGGCATTTGAGAAGCATTCTGTCCCCTTCTCCCATGTTCTCTGCCTTGGCATGCAGGCTTGCGTTACTTAGCACTCTCCCTGTGATGGCCATGTTTATGGGGCTGTGCATTATAGGTACATATATACTTTTATGCATAATGACACTGAGGCATTTTTGCATGTGTAAGTACCTTTGCACATGAATGGTAGGATTATTGTCACAACATAAGTTTCTGGCCCATAGCATGCATGACTGGAATCCACTGTTTGAACACAAGTTCTTATTTAATGCATTCCCCAGTGTGCATTGGGAAAGCCCTGCTGCCTGTAGCTGAGTGCATGAGGATTGTCACCTCTAGCTTTGCTTGGAAGCTTGTGACGCAGGTCAAGTACTTGACCAAAAGGCATATGACAGTCATATTCTAATAGTCCTGCTCCTGATGTCAAGAAATGAGGGGTTCATCAGTAATCCAGTAGAGTCTGATTTGTAGACCAGATGCCCAAAAGGCAAATATACAGGCAGGGTAAATTTCTAGAAGCACTAAGATTTTTGGCTAAATTACATATTCAAAATAAGGGGATCCAGACCATCCCTTCCCAGTAAGATCTAGAATCTGATGACAAACTTAATATAAAAGAAATATATTTCCTAGTAGTGACTGCTGTCTTTGGTCCTACCTGGAAGAGAAGACAGAAGCCCCATGCCTTCTTGATTTAGGAAATAGTGTGACCATTAGCCACTCCCCATGATTTTCAGGGACCAGCTGATGTGTTTGTCCTACACTGCTTTTAGGGGGCTGGGTGATTCTTTATCTTGTACTGACTTTTAATTCTCTTTCTTACTGGTGATTACATTTCATTGGGATCATTGGGCCTGTTTCTAGAAGAATATTATTCTCTCCTTATTTGCTGCCACTTTTCAGCTTCTTAAGTTCTGATGCTTGACCTTTGCAATATGTATAAAGTCCGAGTCAGTGATACCCTACTGAATAGGTGGAGCACATGGAATCCCATGGCTCACTTTGGATCATCAGTTTGCCAGTGCTGCCAGAATAAAATACCACAGATTGAGTGACTGAAACAACAAAAATTTGTTTTCTCACAGAAATGTATTTTCTTTTGGAGGCTGGAAGTCCAAGATTAAGGTGTTAGCAGATTTGGTTTCTTTTGAGTCTCCTCTCCTGTAACCTGTAGAAGTCCATCTTCTCCCTGTGTCTTAACATGGTCTTCCTTCTGTGAATGTCTGTGTTCTCTAATCTCTTCTTGTGAGGACAACTGTCATATTGGATTAGGGCCCACCCTAATGACCTCATTTTAACTTAGCTTCCTCTTTAAAGAATTTCCAAATACAGTCACACACTCACATACTGAGGTATGCTAAGATATGAACTAGGCCTTCAGCATGTGAATTGGGGGTGGGGGACAAGTTCATCCCCTAATAAGTGGCATTGCTGTTGACTGCTTAAGGACAACGAGCTCTTACAATGAGAATTGGAGAAGTCTGGGTGTGATCTTAGCTATAATATTTACTATGTGTATAACTGTTAAGTCTCAGACTTCTCCTTTGCAAAATGGAGGAGATGCCAGCTTCACAGAGTTTGGAAAGGATAACCCTGAGGATGTACTTAGCATGCTTAGAGTGAGTGGTACTTGGCAAAGATCAAATGTCAGTGGTACATTTACAGGCATGGTATTGAGCATCTCTGCTTGGAGTAAGATGGTATGACAATTTAGAAAGAACTGTCAGTGGTTTTGCATTGTTAATTTAGTTCTTTTTCATTTGAAGTCGAGAATAAATACTACAATGTGGTAAAATCTTAATGGGCTAGAGAGATGGTTCTTATGGCTTATGGGACTTCACACCCTAATAAATACAGTGTTTGTTGATTCTAATGTTCTAGCTAATGAAGAGTTACCAAGTATTCTATATAAACTGAATTTCAATGAGCAAAGGTACAGTCTCCACCTGCTGTCCCCAGGGAGCAGGCCCTCAGAAGTAATAATACCCCCCACATGTCTGACCCACCCAGTGGTCCCAGAACCCGTTTCCTCTCATGTTTCCCCTTGAGTTCTGACTTTTTTTTTCCTTCCTCTTTTCCGCATCTCCTTATTGGCCACATCTGTTGGCTTCCATCATG
This sequence comes from Vulpes lagopus, assembly GCF_018345385.1. NCBI lineage: Eukaryota > Metazoa > Chordata > Mammalia > Carnivora > Canidae > Vulpes > Vulpes lagopus. The sequence goes on along the minus strand of NC_054827.1, from coordinate 97,035,825 downwards.
GAATCTGTAGAGGCTGCCTCTTGTGATTATTTTTTCTGAGAAATGGGATGTAGAATCTCCTTTCTGAAGTAACTGCTAAATATATGGCTTGCATGTCCACAAAACCGTGGTGTAGCATAAGCAGGTTATAGAATGTATTCGAAGCCAGTCATAGACATGGTGTTATTTATCTTTTGCTGCTTGACAGACTACCCTGAATTTAGTGTCTTAAAAAAATGTATGCATTATTACTTCTCACCATGCTGTGGGCTGATTGGACCCATGTGGCTGCCTGTCTGTGTATGTGAGTTGTTGGCCAAAAGCAGTGGCCTGGGAGCTGCAGTGTGGAGGGTTGCACCCCCATGGCTGGCAGTGATGGCAGCTGTTGGTGGGAGCTCCACTGGGGCTGTCACTTGTGCCACTCAGCTTCCTCTAGGAGCCTTTTCCACTTGGCACAGGCATCCCTCAGTGTGGTGTCAGGGAGTACTCAGAGAGGAAGGAAATGAGGGCCACCAGGCTCTGTAGGCCTTCAGACTTAAGACTCCCATAGAAGCCCCTTCACTACACTCTGTTAAACAGAATAGGCAGGGACACAGCCTGGATCAGGGGAGCAGAAGTCAACCTCCCCTCTCCAGGGCATATAGGGAGAGAGGGAAAGGAAGACAAAGATGTGCTCTATGGAAGGAAAGTGATGAAGCAGGAAAGCCAAATTAGAGAGTTGGGGGAAGGGATGAAGGACCAAAACAGACATTTGTAATGAAGGAGCACTCAGCACCGTGGAGGGACCTGTAGGAGGAAGAGAGAGCACAAGAGGCAAGCATAGAGAGTTACTAAACACAAAGAGATCACCTTTCTCCCTGCCTCCATTCACTGGTTTTTCCCTGTGTCTAGACACAAGTCACATGGCCTTGCCCCAAAGGTGGGAGTGGCCTGGCCCACCCCCTGCTGCTGCCTCTTACACCTGCTGCTTCAGGGCTCTTTCCTACTAGTAGGACTGAGCCCTACTACTGTCTGGGCTCTTTCCTACTACAGGACATCTTCATGAGCTCTCCCCTGTTAAAGTGGAATGCTGTAATTTGGGATCATTGCTGCCCATGATGCTTTGTGAATGGCCAGGCATTTGAGAGGCCTTCTTTCATCCCTTGGACCTCATCTTGGCACCCTATCCCACTGAGTTCTTGGTGTGTCTCTCTGTCAAGCTCTGTCACAAAAAGAGATTCATGTCCCCCGTAGCACATGGGGTCAGCCACTTCTCCTGGGGGTCTAGAGAGTGCTTAATATTTGTGCATGGACAGGATGGAAGGAGGAAGGGAGGATACAGGAATTAAGAGGAGGAGGGAAGAGGTCAGGTGACATGGGTACTGCTAAGTGCAGCAAGAGAAGAAAGAAATTATATTGGCAAGCTGGAAAACATGAACCTGTGACTGAGCCAAAAAAATTGACACAGGAAGTAGAAAAAACAGGCTTGAATTTGATAGGATCCTGACCTTCTGATAGTCTGTTATTGGGGATTTTGAAAGATGTTGAGCTTAATATTTTCTGCCAGCTTCAGGCACTCTAAATGGTACATTCTCTCAGTAGGCTTTTGTGATGGTTCATTAATATGTTGTGTTTGCAGCGGGAGCTTTTCCTTAAGAAGGGGGATATGCCATCACTCTGTGTACACCATGGTTTTGAAAGGAGCATTGATTCAGGTCAGGGGAAGAAGCATCACAAACATGTCCATCACATTTCTTGCTCTTTTTGGCTTGATAATGGAGTCCAAGTGTGAGCCACTAATGGTTTTGGGGATATAATATATTTTCTGTGCTTTCAGGAGGCTGGGTCATTGTAAAACAGCCATCTCTGCATCGTTTCTGGGATGGGCTGCTTTATTTTCCTGATGGATGGTGAACAAGTTTCAATGCTGCCAGCCAGCTGGCCAGGTTCCTCTGAGGAGAGGACGGGTGCTGATAAAAGCATCCCTGCCAGATGATGATTCCAGTGTTTTCTTGGTTGTTTTATTCTGCTTTACTTTAAGCCTTAGATCAAGGGTTTTTCTGAACATGGTCTTACTCAGAGTGAGTAGCATTGTGGCTAGCTTTTCATGATTTTCCCATTTGGACAGAATGAAAGGCATCATTCATATCAGCAGGTGGCTGGTGGAAGAAAGCCTGAGCCACAGTGACACCTCGGTTTTCCCTGCACTGTGTAGCCACAGGCCAGTACCTCAGCCTCTCTGGGCTTCTCCATTCTTGAGCTGTTCATTCAGTAGTAATAGTAGAATCTTTGTTATTCATGGACCAAGTGTACACTGATAGCCAGAGCCTCAAGCCTCAAGCCAGGCTGCTAATGCTTAGTATAGGCAGCTATCAGGGCCTTGGGCCTGAGAAGGACAGCTGTCGACATGTTTAGCTACAGAACAGATGAGTTGAACACTCACATTTCAGTTGTTGTCACCTTGGCCTGATTGAGGTTCCAATCCTGGCTGTTGATGTGGAAGACAAAAGTGATGTGAGTAGGAAGGAGAGCATCATAAAGACTAAGTGGGTTTCTCAGTGAAAGCAGAGAGGAGACAGGCAGGTAGCAAAGGTAACAGAGAAGAGCCAGGATCTACATCCTTGTGAGTGACCATAGCCCCATTGTGGGCTTCATGTGTTATCATATCAGTGCACATATGGAATGGGGTCTTAGGGAGAAAATCTCTTATTCAGTGTTGTCATGTTAATGCCTTTTGAAGAAAGTTAATGACTTGGTGCTCAAGGGCCATAATGCAATCATGGCTGGCCTAGGAGTGGGGCTCAGGGCAGGAGGCCATGAGTAGCAGCTCTTGGATGCAGCAGGAATCTCCAGTTGAGCAAAGGTAATTTTACAGCTTTGGACCTCCTAGAGAAGGAGGTTTTAGGATGTGCTGTTATAGCATTATCTGCATCATCAAACATTGAGACCTAATCTGGAGGGAGGCTATTTCTAACAAGGTGTGGTAGGAAGAAAGTAAAGTGGTTACCTGGTTTCAAGAAGTAAGTGGAACTGGGTAACCTATGTGTGTATATCCAAAACTATCCTCTGAACTGTCTGCCCAAACCTCCCCTCTTTTACACCTGTCCCTTTGATGTTTGTTTTTAATTTGTTCATTCACTGAACCAATATTTAGCAAAGGCTTATGTGCTGCTACCACACCCTGACCTAGGATCCAAGGACACAGCAGCAATTAAGCCAGACAAAAATCCCTGCACTCTAGAGAAAGGGAGAGAACCATGGGTAGGACATGAGGCTAACAGAAGGTCCAGAAGGAGGTGGAGGAACAAGTCATATGGCATCAGGGAGGTTCTTGACAGAAAGAACAAGTGCACAAAGCCTGTCAGGAAAGGTGAAAAGCCTTGATATTTGAAGACAAGACAGACAAGAGAACAATGACCGGGTGGCCTATGGCATGCTATGTGTGTGGTCACATGCACCTTCCAAGTTAGCAGAAACTGTCTGAATCTGTCATGGTCTTTGAACTACTTTTCAATTCTGTAAGTTCTAGGAAATGTATAGTAATGCAAATGACTCCAGTGTATAGGGAAGCAGATGGGTTTTGTCTGGTAGTCTGATTCCTCCGCTAACAGATCTGATCTGCATTCATGATTGCCTTTGACATGTCCACGTTTTGGATGTTCCTTGGAATTGGTTTTTGACACCTTGCCTTTTCCCTCATTAATTAATGACTTAAAAACTTTCACACATGTTCATTTTATGTTTTGTGAAAGTGTCATACTTTAATCTTTGAAAAAATTGTATCTTTTTTGATCACCCTGAGACAGGAACATATCATCTGGGTCTGTCCAGCAACACAAGGAGTGTTCTAGTGTGGCTGGAGTATGTGGGTAGAGGAGGTCAGAGACACAGCAGGGTGTGGCCCAGGTCTTGGAGGTCTTGGCTTTTATCATGAGTGAGATGGAAGAGGCTCTCATCCTTTCTGTAGAATTTCATTTCTTTTTTACCCTGAATAATTGTCAAAATACTTATTCATATTCTCCTTCTGACTTCTCCTTCTGTTATCAACTGATTCCCAGCCCATGGTTATTTTGTTCAGAAGTTACCTGTTCTCTACTTGTGCACTGTTCCCAGCTGATCACAGTAGATGTGTTTTGCTTCCATTATTTCCTCTAGCTTCTTGGTAATGTTGAGGGACAGAGGACACATGAACATATGTTGTCATTCTGCCACTATCAGCCCAGATACTTGTCTGCCCTAAGCTGACTCAGAGGCCAGCCTGTCTGCACTGGGCAGCATGGACTATCCGTACTGGACCTTTCAACACCTCCACCTGGTTCCACGCTTTCTGCAAATGGCTGGATGGCTTCAAAGTCAATCGTTAGCACCCACATTGCTCAGGACATGAAACTGGGGCTCAAAGAGATTCAGCTTCTTGCCCAAGGTCATCCAGTAGGATGTACCTGACTTCAGAGTCCAATGTAACTCAGGCTGATCTACCTCTGGTCGTCATACTTTTAGAGCTCTTTTATTTTTCTATGAGTTAGACAAAACAAAATAATTCCTCTTTTCCTCCCTCCAAGTTGACTCTACTTTTAGAACTCTTGGCGTCTCTTTTGTCTTTCATTCTGGAAAGGTGAGTCTGTCTCTTCCTAGTTTCAAAGCATCTGACATCCAACTTTTCTTTTTCCAAATCCCTTGCCAGCCATAGTGGGATGACAAAATGCAAACCACTATGCAAGGATTTGAGCAGAATTTCAAACAGAGGGCCAGGTGCTGCGGTGAGCAGAATTTTCTAGGGACGGTTTTGAATCCAGATGGCTGAAGCAAACTGTCCTTCTGTCTGTGGCACAGGGCCAGTCCACTGAGCACCTGCCCTCTCCCTATACCCTGAGGACCCTGTGAGACTGATTGTGTCCAAGAGCATGGCTTTTGGAGATGAGCTTATTGATCTTAGTAACATCGGACACAGAGCCAACATGATTGTAAGCGTCTATGTAATAAATATGTGAGACAGGAATTCGATGGGAAGTTCAGTCATCATCATGAACTGCCTGAGGGGAGGAGTGGGGCAGGTAGCACAGTGGCAGCGGCCAAGGTCTGCTCTTCCTTGCTCTCTTTGGCCTGCTGTGGGAACCCAGGCAAATTCCTACTGCCCTTCCCTACCCCCCACCCACCCCACCTAGGCTGTGCTTAAGGCTGCCTGCATGGAGGACCTCATAGGGTTTTGTGATTCACAGGAAGAGATGCATGAGAGAGAAACTGGTCCTGCTCAGCAAGCCCTCACAACCTCATCTACAGAGTGTGGGGTTCTGGTGCTCCATGGAGCATATGAAAACTTAGAGTAATGGGGACTCTACTTATGGGGCAGCACCACAGGCCTGATGTGGCTGCTGCTGTCACTTCAGCTCAGGAGAATTTTCTGAGGACGCTCAGAAAATATATATGTGAGACGCTATGCTTCTAAAAGGACACATATGACTGGGTGACGGGCACTGAGGTGGGCACTTGACGGGATGAGCACTGGGTGTTATTCTATATGTTGGCAAATTGAACACCAATAAAAAATAAATTTATAAATAAATAAATAGATAAATAAATAAATAAATAAATAAATAAATGGACACATATGCAATGCCCTGAAGGCACTTGTAATCAGTAAAAAAAAAAAAAAAAAAACCTCACCCTGGGTGGTCTCATCTGATTTGATTTGATGGCCAGGAATTATGGTCCTGTTCAGTTTTTTTCTGAGATTAAATAGCCTGTTCATGCAGAACCACAGCCTTGACTCCAAATCCTTTCATTTTTCCCAATGCCTGACACCTTTGTATTGATAAGGGATCAAAAGATCATCTTTCAAGGAGAAATGCTGTGTCACAAATCTGGCATCTTAGAAAGATCTGGAAGAGGGAGATTGTCATCCAGAGGGAGGAGGGGAGTACTTATTTGTGGGAGGCTGGTAGTACCAGACCTGTCTGCCTGGGAGCTTGGGACAGTCCTGGGTTCAGCCTACTGTACTGGTGTAGCTATTAATAAATGCCCTGTTCAATTCTAAGAGTAACTCAGTTTAGACAATAACGTATGTGGTTTCCTCACTCTGGGACAATGGCTACCTAGAGAGAGTAGTTAGATGAAGACATAGGAGCCAAGATAGGGCATTTTCATGAGAAAATATGAAAGTAGGCCGTGGCATGCAGAGAGCTCTTAAAGAAGTAGGGGCGGACAATCTTGGAAGGGATCAAATGTCACCAGCATTTGCTTTTAATGCAAGCGTGAGGTTGAAGAATTAGATAATGTCAAAGAACTACAATGAGGAATTCAGATCAACCTGGCCAGACTTCTACTCTAGGACTGTGCCTGCCTGGGCCACTGTGTGCCATGGAGGACTTGCTGTTTCTAAGCAGCATGTCACATGGAAAATCAGGTTTCACACTCTCCTTCCCCACTGGCAAGTGATCTCTGTCAGGCAGACTGTGTACTGAACACATGTTTTATCCCCAAAAGTTAGTGTAGCAAATAGCACTGGAAAGCATCAAATTACCATGAGGAGGTGTACTACGAGGGCCATTATGTGAGTCCAGTAGGGAATTGCTGGAGGCCACAGCTTGGGTAATAGCACTGGGAACTCACAGTGTCTGGATTGACCGATCACTCTTTCCAGCACCAAATACATATACACATACATTACATACATACATACATATGTAGATTTTGATTGTTTGGGGTGGGAGTGTTGGGTATGGGTCATAAAACATACATGGACTTAGCCTGAGAAACTATTAACCTAGCAATGATTACATTTTCTTTTCTCCTTCACTTTCCATACTAATCTGTCATGAGGATTATTCAATTTAGATTACTCAGGTTGTCTTGTAGAGCATGATTTATGGTCTTTTATTTAAGATAAATTTTGCACTCTCAGTAAATCAGATCTATTTTGTTATTTTTTTTTTATGTATCCTCTAAGACTTTGAGATTCCATGCTAGGAGATTACACATACATTCTATTATAGCTTCTTGTAATACTTTAAAAAGTTTGTAATAAACTAAACTACTAAAGTAAACCAAGGAGTTTTTCTTTTGTTTTTCTGTTTGTTTGTTTTGTTTTGTTTTTATTTTGTGGGGCTTTTGTTCTTGAAATTTTCCTGTATGGTATGAGGTTAGAATCTAACTTTATTTCACTTTAAAAAATAGGAAATGATTAACATGGTTTAGTGAGCGTTCCATCTTTTGCCCAGTGAATTGAAATGGGATGGTTGTATTTGTCTGTTCATGTACCAACAGTGTACTGAATACAAAGTAGGGTAAATAAAAAGAGACTTACGTCTTGATTATCATGCTGAATTTTAAAAACATTGAGGATGAAAGGAAAACCTTTCAAAGCTCTCAAAGTGAAGGATCTTTGTGACAAGAAACAAACTTGCCAAAGCTAATAGAGCATTACTTTTTATTATTAAGAATAAATTCTCTTCAAAATAGGATATTTTGCTGAACTGAACTACTCAAGGCAAAAACTAAGGTAGTTTCAAATTTGTGAAGACTTGAGTGATTTACTGAAGGATGTATTTAACAAAATGAGATGAAACTAAAAAAAGAGTCAAGCATGGAATACAAGCAACAGTTATTACTGAGGAAAGCACTAGAAGTCATAGTTAAGTTTAAATATTTGATAATATTTTTAAATAAAATAATAACTAAGAGGTTTGAGTCAGGAGATTGAGGCATAGAGGAATGAGGTGGAAGTTTGCTGTTCCCTGGTTCATGTAGGATAGAGTTACCCTAGTTAAATGTACAAAATGAACGAAAAGTACAAGTAAATTTGTGTGTTGCATATTTCAGTAGATGTGAGAGGAACAGACATGGTATTATAATTTCTAAATCACTAGATACAAAGTAAAGAATTCAGCCAATACACTAAAATGCAGGAACAGAAAAAGAAAAAATAAAAGAAAGTATGGTAAATTGACAATTAATAGAAAAGCATGTAATACTATATGTTGGCAAACTGAATTTAGATAAAAAAAAAAGAAATGTTAAAATAGTCACTAATAACAAAAATGCAAATAGATTTTTCTCCTATAACAATTCCTAAAAAAAATTAGACTCTCTGATTGGGTTAGAAAACAAACAAAAACACAACTGTATGATATATACAGAGGACATATTTTAATCAAAATGCTGCAACAGAATGAAAATAAAGGAATTGAAAAAGTTATGTCTGGAAAATGCCAGAAAAAGACACCTGATTTAACAGTGTTCTTATTGAACAAATAAAAAAATAAAACATCAAAGGCATGGAAAGGAACAAAATGAATCTTTTTATATTGATTAAAGGCAAATTTACTGAGTACACAAAGTGGTTATGAACAGGTAGGTGGCAAACAATGTAGCTTCCAGATATTTGCAACTAATACTGATGAAATGCATAGAAGAAGTGGACAAAACTAGAATCTCAGGAAAAAGTTTGGTTAATAGGATGAAATAAAATAGTTGATAAGACTGAACCAAAAAATACAAAGAAATACAACAAACAGAAAATACTTTTAAACACACTTGAAATATTTACCAAAAATTATTTTTGAACCATAAATAATATGGTTAAATGGTTCTAGTATATTATAAAGTAGATCTCATATAGCACATATTCTCTGTTCAAATGCTATAGAAGTAGAAATAACAACAGAGGGATTGTGGTGCAGTATTATGTCTGCATAGATATCTATAATCTGCACTTAATTAAAGAAAAGTTTTTTATTTATTTATTAATGAGAGACACAGATAGAGAAGCAGAGATACACGTAGAGGGAGAAGCAGGCTCCCTCCAAGGAGCCTGATGTGGGACTCGATTCCAGGACCCCAGACGTCCCTGTACTTAATTTTTTAAAAGACATTCTCAAATTAATCTTGGTTCATTGGGCCTTTCAAGAAACATCTTTTAAGGAATGAATGACAATGAAAGTGAACATCTCAAGACCAGAGAGATATTATCAAAGTACAAATTAGAAAACAAAGTTTGAAATTTGGTTAGTAAGCCTGTATCTCAAAAAGTTAGAAAATTGCATATAAAAATAAATCTGAAGAAAGCAGAAGGAAGAGGGACGCCTGGGTGACTCAGTGGTTGAGCATCTGCCTTTGGCTCAGGGCATGATCCCGCAGTCCCAGGTTGGAGTCCCACATAGGGCTCCCTGCATGGAGCTTGTTTCTCCCTCTGCCTCTGTCTCTGCCTCTCTCTGTGTGTCTCTCATGAATAAATAAATAAAATCTTAAAAAAAAGAAAGCAGAAGGAAGGAATTAGTGAATAAATAAAGTATTTTTAAAAGACACAAACATGCACCTTTAGACACAAGAAAATCAAAAACTAAAATCTTGTTCTTTGAAAACATAAAAAAACCCTAAGTGAATAAATGAACATATATATATTGACTACCTGGTTGAAATGGGTGATTTTCTAGGGGAATAAAAATTACTAATTATACATAAAAAGTAGAACATCCAGGATAGATTTAGAAATACATAAAAAAATGGGAAAAGTAGGCAAAGATTTACATTTTAAAAGATATATCTTTACATTTGAATTTTACACCTTTAAGAATAGATAAATCTACATTATATCAATTATTTTAGAATGTGAATAAAAGATGGAAAATATATAACACTGATAAATTACCATGGTAAAGATATCTCAATAGAAAAGAACTATCAACAAGTCTTGCATGTGAATATGGATGCAGATATTCTAAATGAAATACTGGCAGATGAAATCCAGCAGTGCCTTAGGTAAAAAAGACCAAATAAATTTTATCCCAGGTATGCAGAGATTAATTAATCTTCTTGCAAAGATTAACTAATTAATTTATTAGGCTTGCTAATGGAATTCACTCCATATCCATGTTAAACAAGGAAACAAAGACAAAATCTCAATTTATAGAAAAAATATAAATTCAGCTATAATCCTTGATCAAAACACATTACAGACTAAGACTAGAAGAAAACTTTCACAATTGGATAACTATTATCCACAAGAAAACTCCCACAAACATAAAGTTAACTGTTGAAAACTTGGATTTACATCCAAATCAGAGATAAAGTGAAGATGCCAGATATTTCTATCAGTGGAAGGCCCTAGCCAGAGCAAATTAAAAATAAGAGATCTAAATATTACAGAGGAAGATATAACACTGTCATTGCTCCTAGATGATTATTTACCTAAAAATAAAATTAGCTGACAAACTTTGAGCTAATAAGAGAGTAGAGCAAGGAAGACAAGATAACAGCTGAGTGAATAGCAACATGAAATAAAGGATCTCATTTACAGTAGTGAGGATAACCCTGAGATAATGAGGAATAAATCTGGTACAAGTGCACCTTACCATTGTGAGGAGAACTACAAAAGTTCACCAAAGCACTTCAAAGAGAGCGAAACAGCCATAAGTGACATGTGTGTTCTTTCCAACCCTCTTCCCCATATGGCCACCCAGATGTTGGAAGTAGGATGGAGCAGGAGGACTGCTAAGGAAGGTTCCTGGCTCTCGCTCTAGAACCACATTGGCAGCCTGTCTGCATCAGGTCAAGGGGGTCTATAAGGAGACAGTAGATTAGCTTTGAAAATTCTGTTTGTTCACTGGTTTCTTTGGTGGCCCTCTGAGTCCTTGTGGCCCATAAAGGTGTTCTACATCCTGCTTCCCATTTTGATTCTTCTGTTTTAATTTCCTGGCTTCTGCTCTGCCTTAAGAAGCTCCTTGGGTATTTGTTGACAATGGGACTTCTTCTTTAGCTCCCCTGGGGTCTAACAGCAGTTGTGAACTACAGCTCAGGACTCTGCCACATGTGCATTCCAGACCAAACTTTGAAAGACTCTGCCTGCTGAACTCTAATACCAGTTTTGTGTTTCTTTAATTAGATCGAAGCTAGCAGGAATTTGGTGGCTGGAAGTCCTGAATTTCAGCCCATGTGCTTACCTCAAATATATTATTGTCTCCCTCTTGCTGTCCAGAGAAAGACCACCTGAATGATGAATTATGTTCATGCCATCAGAGGCCATGGCAAAAGAACCAGTGAGAACCTGAATGAGAAACATCAAACAATCAATCATTTGAATGTTTCTCTTTGGTACTTACCTAGTGAGTGCTTCTCATTTTTCCCAGGGATTCATTAATGCTCGACAACTTTAGTGAATCATTTTTCATGCATTTGGTAATCAGCAGGCAAGCTGTGTTATGATTATAACATAGTACTTTGATGATCTTGGTAAGCAGAATATTGTATGGGACCATTTTATGGTCTTCCAGATCGTGCCTCCAGAAAAGGCTTACTGAAGATCCGTGGCATCTGGGTTTGAAGGTTAAAGTACCTTCTGACCTTCCAGTAGATGTTGTCACTTTTTATCATGTTGTTATTTACACTTAGTTATTATGAAAGCTGTCTTTAGATTGAGGACAGGTAAAGAAAGAGCTCTTTGTATTTCAAAAGACTAAATGGTTAAGACAATGGTTAAGACATGGTTAAGACAGAGTAAAAATGCTAATTTCTGTCCCTCCTTCTCTATACAGCTAAATTTCATTATATCTGTCTTTCAGTCCATCCACTTAATATACTTTTATGTGATTATAATGACTATTTTTCAGTCATGATAAATATTTTCCATGTTTCCATAGACTTTTCCTAATCATCATTTTAATGGTGACATAATAGTCCATTGAGAAGATGTATTTTAATTGACCATTATTTGGTAAGTTTCTAATTTTTTAAAAAAATATTGTACCTTTATTTTGAAATAATTGTAGATTCACAAGAAATATTTTTAAAAGTGTACAGGGAGGTCTATCTTCCTATCCTTCACAATTTTCCCCAATGGGTAAGATTTTAAATAACTCTAGTACAATATCATCACCAAGAAATTGACATTGGCACAGTCCAGTTTGTTCTGATTTTACCAGTTTTACATATGTGCATTTGTGTTTGTTTGTGTATAACTCATGTTTTATAATAACAAATTTATTTTTTATTGATGTTCAATTTACCAACATACAGAATAACACCCAGTGCTCATCCCGTCAAGTGCCCAACTCCGTGCGCGTCACACAGTCACCCCCACGTCCCCTTCCACCACCCCTAGTTCATTTCCCAGAGTTAGGAGACTTTATGTTCTATCTCCCTTTCTGATATTTCCCACACATTTCTTCTCCCTTCCCTTCTATTCCCTTTCACTATTATTTATATTCCCCAAATGAATGACAACATACAATGTTTGTCCTTCTCCGATTGACTTACTTCACTCAGCATAATGCATTCCAGTTCCATCCACGTTGAAGCAAATGGTGGGTATTTGTCGTTTCTAATGGCCGAGTAATATTCCATTGTATACATAAACCACATCTTCTTTATCCATTCATCTTTTGATGGACACCGGGACTCCTTCCACAGTTTGGCTATTGTGGACATTGCTGCTATAAACATCGGGGTGCAGGTGTCCCGGCGTTTCATTGCATCTGAATCTTTGGGGTAAATCCCCAACAGTGCAATTGCTGGGTGGTAGGGCAGAACTATTTTTAACTCTTTGAGGAACCTCCACACAGTTTTCCAGAGGGGCTGCACCAGTTCATATTTCCACCAACAGTGTAAGAGGGTTCCCTTTTCTCCGCATCCTCTCCAACATTTGTGGTTTCCTGCCTTGTTAATCTTCCCCATTCTCACTGGTGTGAGGTGGTATCTCATTGTGGTTTTTTTTTTTAATTTTTTAATTTTTATTTTTATTTATTTATGATAGACACAGAGAGAGAGAGAGAGAGAGAGACAGAGACACAGGCAGAGGGAGAAGCAGGCTCCATACACCGAGAGCCCGATGTGGGATTCGATCCCGGGTCTCCAGGATCGCGCCCTGGGCCAAAGGCAAGCGCCAAACCACTGTGCCACCCAGGGATCCCTCTCATTGTGGTTTTGATTTGTATTTCCCTGATGGCAAGTGATGCAGAGCATTTTCTCATGTGCGTGTTGGCCAAGTCTATGTCTTCCTCTGTGAGATTTCTCTTCATGTCTTTTTCCCATTTCATGATTGGATTGTTTGTTTCTTTGGTGTTGAGTTTAATAAGTTCTTTATAGATCTTGGACACTAGCCCTTTATCTGATACGTCCTTTGCAAATATCTTCTCCCATTCTGTAGGTTGTCTTTTAGTTTTGTTGACTGTAGCCTTTGCTGTGCAAAAGCTTCTTGATGAAGTCCCAATAATTCATTTTGCTTTTGTTTCCCTTGCTTTCATAGATGTATCTTGCAAGAAGTTGCTGTGGCCAAGTTCAAAAAGGGTGTTGCCTGTGTTGTCCTATAGGATTTTGATGGACTGTTGTCTCATATTTAGATCTTTCATCCATTTTGAGTTTATCTTTGTGTATGGTGCAAGAGAGTGGTCTAGTTTCATTCTTCTGCATGTGGATGTCCAATATTCCCAGCACCATTTATTGAAGAGACTGTCTTTCTTCCAGTGGATAGTCTTTCCTCCTTTATCGAATATTAGTTGACCATAAAGTTCAGGGTCCACTTCTGGATTCTCTATTCTGTTCCATTGATCTATGCGTCTGTTTTTGTGCCAGTACCACAGGCTTGATGACCACAGCTTTGTAGTACAACCTGAAATCTGGCATTCTGATGCCCCCAGCTACGGTTTTCTTTTTTAAAATTCCCCTGGCTATTCGGGGTCTTTTCTGATTCCACACAAATCTTAAATAATTTGTTGAAACTCTCTGAAGAAAGTCCATGGTATTTTGATAGGGATTGCATTAAACGTTTAAATTGCCCTGGGTTACATTGATATTTTCACAATATTAATTCTGCCAATCCATGAGCATGGAATATTTTTCCATCTCTTTGTGTCTTCCTCAATTTCTTTCAGAAGTGTTCTATAGTTTTTAGGGTATAGATCCTTTACCTCTTTGGTTAGGTTTATTCCTAGGTATCTTATGCTTTTGGTGCAATTGTAAATGGGATTGACTCCTTAATTTCTCTTTCTTCAGTCTCATTGTTAGTGTATAGAAATGCCACTGACTTCTGGGCATTGATTTTGTATTCTGCCACGCTGCCAAATTGCTGTATGAGTTCTAGCAATCTTGGGGTGGAGGCTTTTGGGTTTTCTATGTAGAGTATCATGTCATCAGCAAAGAGGGGTAGTTTGAATTCTTCTTTCCCAATTTGAATGACTTTAATGTCTTTTTGTTGTCTTATTGCTGAGGCTAGGACTTCCAGTACTATGTTGAATAGCAGTGGTGAGAGTGGACATCCCTGTCTGGTTCCTGATCTTAGGGGAAAGGCTCCCAGTGCTTCCCCATTGAGAATGATATTTGCTGTGGGCTTTTCATAGATTGCTTTTAAGATATTGAGGAATGTTCCCTCTATCCCAAAACTCTGAAGAGTTTTGATCAGGAATGGATGCTGTATTTTGTCAAATGCTTTCTCTGCATCTAATGAGAGGATCATATGGTTCTTGGTTTTTCTCTTGCTGATATGATGAATCACATTGATTGTTTTACTAGTGTTGAACCAGCCTTGTGTCCCGGGGATAAATCCTACTTGGTCATGGTGAATAATTTTCTTAATGTATTGTTGGATCCTATTGGATAGTATCTTGTTGAGAATTTTTGCATCCATGTTTATCAGGGATATTGGTCTGTAATTCTCCTTTATTGTGGGGTCTTTGTCTGGTTTTGGAATTAAGGTGATGCTGGCCTCATAGAACAAATTTGGAAGTACTCCATCTCTTTCTATCTTTCCAAACAGCTTTAGTAGAATAGGTATGGTTTCTTCTTTAAACGTTTGATAGAATTCCCCTGGGAAGCCATCTGGCCCTGGACTTTTGTGTCTTGGGAGGTTTTTGATGACTGCTTCAATTTCCTCCCTGGTTATTGGCCTGTTCAGGTTTTCTATTTCTTCCTGAGACAGTTTTGGTAGTTTGAAGCTTTCCAGAAATGCGTCCATTTCTTCTAGATTGCCTAATTTATTGGCGTATAGCTGTTCATAATATGTTTTTAAAGTCGTTTGTATTTCCTTGGTGATGGTAGTGATCTCTCCATTCTCATTCATGATTTTATTAATTTGAGTCTTCTCTCTCTTCTTTTTAATAAGGCTGGCTAATGGTTTATCTGATTAATTCTTTCAAAGAACCAACTCCTGGTTTTGTTGATCTGTTCCACAGTTCTTCTGGTCTCGATTTCATTGAGTTGTGCTCGCATCTTAATTAACTCTCTTCTTCTGCTGGGTGTTGGATCTATTTGCTGTTTTTTCTCTAGCTCCTTTAGGTGTAAGGTTAGCTTTTGTATTTGAGTTCTTTCCAGTTTTTGGATGGATCCTTGTATTGCGATGTATTTCCCCCTTAGGACTGCTTTTGCTGCATCCCAAAGATTTTGAATGGTTGTATCTTCATTCTCATTAGTTTCCATGAATCTTTTTAATTTTTCCTTAATTTCCTGGTTGACCCTTTAATCTTTTAGGAGGATGGTCCTTAACCTCCACATGTTTGAGGTCCTTCTGAACTTCTTGTTGTGATTTAGTTCTAATTTCAAGGCATTATGGTCTGAGAATATGCAGGGGACAATCCCAATCTTTTGGTATCAGTTCAGACCCGATTTGTGACCCAGTATGTGGTCTATTCTGGAGAAAGTTCCATGTGCACTTGAGAAGAATGTGTATTCAGTTGAGTTTGGATGTAAAGTTCTGTAGATATCTGTGAAATCCTTCTGGTCCAGTGTATCATTTAAAGCTCTCGTTTCTTTGGAGATGTGCTTAGAAGACCTATCGAGTATAGAACGAGCTACATTGAAGTCACCTAGTATAAGTGTATTATTATCTAAGTATGTCTTAACTTTGGTTATTAATTGATTGATATATTTGGCAGCTCCCACATTCAGGGCATACATATTGATGATTGTTACGTCCTCTTGTTGGATAGATCCTTTAATTATGATATAGTGTCCCTCTTCATCACTCACTACAGTCTTCAGGGTAAATTTTAGTTTATCTGATATAAGGATGGCTACCCCTGCTTTCTTTTGAGGACCATTTGAATGGTAAATGGTTCTTCAACCTTTTATTTTCAGGTTGTAGGTGTCCTTCTGTCTAAAATGAGTCTCTTGTAGACAGGAAATAGAGGGGTCCTGCTTTTTTATCCAGTCTGAAACCCTGAGCCTTTTGATGGGGTGATTAAGCCCGTTCACGTTCAGAGTTAATATTGAAACATATGATTTTAGTGTCATCATGATATCTATTCAGTCCTTGTTTTTGTGGATTGTTCCACTGAACTTCTTCCTAAAGGGGAATTTAAAGTTTCTTGCAGAGCTGGTTTGGAGGTCACATATTCTTTCAGTTTCTGCCTGTCTTGGAAGCTCTTTATCTGTCCTCCATTTTGAATGAGAGCCTTGCTGGATAAAGTATTCTTGGTTGCATGTTCTTCTCATTTAGGACCTTGAATATATCCTGCCAGCCCTTTCTGGCCTGCCCGGTTTCTGTGGAGAGGTCTGCTGTTACCCTAATACTCCTCCCCATAAAAGTCAGGGATTTCTTGTCTCTTGCTGCTTTAAGGATCTTCTCTTTATCTTTGGAATTTGCGAGCTTAACTATTAGATGTCAAGGTGTTGAACGGTTTTTATTGACTTTATGGGGGATCTCTGTATTTCCTGTATCTGAATGCCTGTTTCCCTTCCCAGATTAGGAAAGTTTTCAGCTATGATTTGTCGAAATACATATTCTGGCCCTCTGTCCTTTTCGCCGCCCTTGGGAACCCCAGTTAAATGTAGGTTTTTCTTCCTCAGGCTGTCGTTTATTTCCCTTAATCTATCCTCATGGTCTTTTATTTGTTTGTCTCTTTTTTCCTCAGTTTCCCTCTTTTCCATCAACTTGCCTTCTATGTCACTCATTCTTCCACGTCGTTAACCCTTGTCGTAGGACTTCTAGCTTGGATTGCATCTCATTCAATTGATTTTTAATTTCTGCCTGACTGGATCTAAATTCTGTATTCATGAAGTCTCTTGAGTCCTTTATGCTTTTTTCTAGAGCCACCAGTAGCTGTATAATAGTGCTTCTGAATTGGCTTTCTGACGTTGAATTGTAATCCAGATTTTGTAACTCTGTGGGAGAGAGGACTGTTACTGATTCTTTCTTTTGAGGTGAGGTTTTCCTTGTAGTCATTTTGCTCAGTGCAGAGTGGCCAAAAACAAGTTGCATTGGGAAAAGGAGAAAAAGAGAGGAGAGAAAGAAGGAAGGAAAAGAGAAATAGAAAAAAAAACAAAAGGAAGAAAAACGAAAGAAGAAAAAGAGAAAGAAAAAGAAAGAAAAAAGAAGGGTGGGGGAATCAAATAGAAATAAAAAAAAAAAAAGAACCCATGGGGGAGTATCTTCTGATTCTGTATACTTTAAGTCCCTTGACTTCCCTTGGAACTTGTCGGTCTAGCTGGTCTTCTGGGGGAGGAGCCTGTCGTGCTGATTTTCAGGTGTTAGCACTTGGGGGAGCTGCTCTGCCCCCTGCCTGGTGCCGGGCTCTGTGGGGGTTGTTTACCCCTTGAGGCTCCTGGAGGAACAACCCACGGGCCGCGGCCAGCTCTGGAGCCCTGGAGTCAGCTCCCGCAGTAACTACAGAGCTCTCCATCTGCAGGGTCCTGGATTTTCCCGGGCGGGGCCTCTGATCTACTCAGGTCGGGGCAGGAGCGTCCTTGCTGTCCTGGGCCCTCCTGGCCTCAGCCTGTCCCGGGGGGAGGCCAGATCCTGGGCTGTGTCCCGGTTCTTGTGCTCCTGGGCCTGTGCTGTTGGATTTGCACTCCGGCCGGCAGCCCCCTCTGCGGAGCCGCTGCCCAAGCCCCTCCGAGCTGCTCCCGGGGCTGCGCAGCCCCCTCCACGCAGATCCGCCGCCCGAGCCCCTCCGACCTGCTCTGGGTCCAGCCGAGCGCACTGCAGCCCTTTAGGGAGCTCGTTGTACTCTCCTGGGTGCACAGGTGACTGTTAGTGTCCCAGGGAGCCTGAGGGCATCCCCGCCCTCCTGGGTCCTGCTCTAACTCCCTGCGAGGCCTTTCCACCCGGGAAGGTTGGTGCAGCTCCTGCTTCTCCGGGACGGGGCTCTCCTGTCCTGGGGACACTCGCCCCGGCCTCAGCCCGGCTCCTCGCGGGGCCCCTCCCCCTTGGATGCCTTTTGTTTATTTCTTTTTCCCTGTCTTCCTACCTTGATAGAATCACGAACTCTCTCACTGTAACATTCTAGCTGGTCTCTCTTTAAATCTCAGGCCGAATTCGTAGATTTTCAGGATGATTTGAAGGTTATCTAGGTCATTTGGTGGGGACAGGTGATTTGGGGACCCTACTCTTCTGCCATCTTGCCCCTCCTCCCCTGTTTGTGTATAACTCTAAACAATTTCATAACATGTTGATTTGTGCAACTCCCCACTCATCACAATTAAGATACATAACTTGCATAACTACCAAGTTCCCTCATATTATCCCTTTGTAACTACATCCTCCTTGTCCCTAACCCCTGGAAAACTCTAATAGGATCTCCTTTTCTGGAATTATGGCATTTTAATGATTTTATATAAATAGACTCAATAGTATATAACCTTTTGAGAGTGGCTGAATAGCACTCAATGGTCAGTGGTATGAGTGTACTACAGTTTGTTTAACCATTCGTCCCTTTAGGAACATTTGGGGTTTTTATAGTTTTTAGCTGTTATAAATACATCTCTTGTGAATATTTGTGTACAGGTTTTATGTGAATGTAAGTTTTCATTTAGCTGGTATGAATTATACAAGAGTACCATTGCTGGCTTATATAAGTGGATGTTTAGTTTTACAAGAAATTGCCATACTCTTTTTCAGAGTATTTGTACTGTTTACATTCCCCTCTGTTTACTTTACCCTGAAATGTATGAGTGACTGAATTACTGTGTGTCCTTATTAGTATTTTTTATTGTGATAAACCTGTAATATCTCATTGCGGTTTTCATTTGCATTTCCATAATGGCTAATGAGGTTGAACATCTTTGCATGTATTCATTTGTCATATGTATATCCTCTTTAATCAAATTCCTATTCATGTATATTTGCCCTCTTTTCTAATTGGGTCGTTGCTTTTTATTATTCATTTAATTTTTACTGAGTTTTAATAGTCCTTCATATGTTCTAAATGAGTCATTTGTTAGACATGTCATGTGGAAATACCTTTTGCCTTTCTGTGGGTCATCTTTTCAGATATTAAGTCTCTTACAGAGCATTTTTAAAAAATCTTAATAAAATCTAGTTTATCAAATTTTACTTTAATGGATTGTTTTTGGTCACCAAGTCTAAGAATTTTTAACCCAGGAACACTTAGCCTAGATGCAAGTCCCCAAGATTTTTTCCTAAGTTTTATAGTTTTAAGATTTACATTTAAGTCTGTAATTCATTATTGAATAACAGGAGAAGATTAGGTGGAGGTTCATCTTTGTGATTATTGTTTTCCAATTTCCCCAGCTCCATTTGTTGAAAGAGCTGTATTCCTCCTTGTGTATCACACCTTTGTCAAAATCAGTTGGATGTACTGTAGTCCCTTCTTATCCAGGGGGAATACATTCCAAGTCCCCCAGTGGGGATCTGAATGCCTGAAACCACAGATAGTACTGAACCATTTATATACTGTTTTTTTCCCTGTAGATATATACCTATGATAAAGTTAAATTTATAAATTAGGCACAGTAAGAGATTGACGAAAATAACTAATAATGAAATAGAACAATTATAACAATGTATTGTAATAACATTTATGTGAATGTGGTCTCTTTCAAAATATCCTGTTGTACTGTACTTATCCTTCTTTTTGTAATGATGAGAGACAATAAAATGCCTGGTTGGTAAGATGAAGTGAGGTGAATGATGTAGGCATTGTGACAGAGACTTAGGCTACTATTGACCTTACAGTATATCAGAAGGAGGATGGTTTGCCCCTGGACCCCAGAGGACTGAAACCACAGAGCTAAACCTCGGGTAAGGGGTAGGAGAACTACTATATTCATGCGGGTCTACACTTGGGTTCTCTGTTCTGTTCTATTGATTTCTGTTTCTCTCCCTCCACCAATATTAAACTGTCTTGTTTGCTTTAGCTTTGTAGTAGGACTTACACATTGAGTATTTTCTCCTACTTTCTTCTTTCTTCAAAATTGTTTAAGCTATTTTAATTCCTTTCCCTGTCTGTATCAATTGCAGAATGACCTTATTTATATTTACAAAATAACTTACCGGAATTTTGATAGGAATTTTGTTAAACCTACAGATCATTTTGGGGAGAATTGACATCCTATGTTGAGTCTTCCAATCCATGATCACGGTATGTGTCCTTATTTAAATCTCCTGTGATTTCTGTCATCAGCATTTTGTAATTTTCAGCATAAAAGTCCCATACATGTCTTGTTAGATTTATATTCAAGTTTCATTTATTTGCATAATTATAAATGGTATTGTGTTTTCAGTTTCCATATGTTTATTGCTAGTATATAGACTCATAATTGTTTTTGTTTGTTTCTGTGTTAATGTTGATCTTGTATCCTCTGACTTTGTTGAACTCATGTTCTTCGGAGTTTGTTCGTTGGTTTGTTTCTAGATATTTCTTGGGATTTTTTTCTACATAATCATGTAGATGATTTCTACTGTCAACTTAAATTTTCTTTCTTTTAGATCTTTATATTTTTATTTCCTTTATTTTCCTGGTAAGAACTACCAGTGCTAAATTGAATAAGAGTGTTGGAAACAGGTGACTTGGCTTTGTTCCTGATCTTAGGGGTAAGCATTCAGTTCTTATACCATTAAGTATAATGCTAGTGTTTCTCTAGATATTCTGTATTAGGCTGAGGGAGTTCCTTGCTATTCTAGTTTTCTGAAGGTTTTTATTGTGAATCAGTACTGATATTATCACTCTTTGTGTATCAATTGATATAATCATGTTCTTTAGGTTTTTAATATGGTTGATTCCACTGATCTGTTTTGAAATACTGAACCAGCTTTGCACTCATGGACTTAATTCTTAGTCATATGTATAATTACTTATAGATGCAGTTGAATTATATTTACTAATATATTGTTAAGGATTTTCATATATATTTATAAGGGAATGTAGTTTTTAGCTATTTTTTCTTTTTCTTTCTTTTTTCAATTTTGTATTGTCTTTGTGGCTTTGGTTTCAGAATAATATTAGCCTCTTAAAATGAGATGATAGACATTTTCTCATCCTCTGCTGCCTAGGACAGAGTGATAGAATTAGTATTAATTCTTTAATTGTTTGATAAAATTCTCTAGTAAAACCATCAGGATCTAGAAAACTCATTTTAGAATGTTTTAAATTATTAATTTAATTTGTGTAATACTTTTAGGGCTATTCAGCTTATCTATTTCCTCTTGGTTAAATTTTAGTGGTTTGTGCTTTCCAAGGAATTGGCATATTTCATCTAAACAGTCAAACTTATGTGTGAAGAGTTGTTTATAGTATTCCCTTACCAGCTTATCATTCCTTTATTGTCTAAAAAGCATGTAGTGCTATACTCAAATTCATTCCTGCTACTGGTTTGTCAACTTTATTAATCTTTTCAAAGAGGTATATTTTTGTTTAATTGATTTTCCTAATTTTTTCTTTTTTCACTTTCGTTGATATTTGTTCCTATCTTTATTATTTCATCTCTTCTATTTACTATGGGTTTCTTTTTCTTTTTTTTCTAGTTATTTGGGGGGTGATCACAGATTATAGACTTAAAACTTTTTTCTAATGCAAGCAATTTGCTACTATAAATTCCCCTGTCATCACCTTACCTCCATCTTACAGATTTTTTTTAAGATTTTATTTTTTTATTCATGAGAGACAGAGAGAGAGAGAGGGAGGCAGAGACGCAGGCAGAGGGAGAAGCAGGCTCCATGCAGGAAGCCTGATGGTGGACTTGATCCCAGGTCTTTAGGATCAGGCCTTGGGCTAAAGGCGGCCCTAAACCACTGAGTCACCTGGGCTGCCCTTACAGATTTTGATATATATTTTTTTATTTTCATTCAGTTCAGTGTACGTCTTGAATTCCCTCTAGACTGCCTCTTTGACTCCTAGATTATTTAGAAATCTGGTATTTGATTCCAAGTATTTGAGACACTTCCTGTTATTTGTTTCTAATTTGATTCTGTTGTAATCACATATCAAATTCTATATAGTTTCAGTTCTTTTTGTTTTGTTTGTAAATTTTTTTGTTATTGGTGTTCAATTTGCCAACATATAGAATAACACCCAGTGCTCAACCCATCAAGTGCCCCCCTCAGTGCCCGTCACCCAGTCACCTCCACCCCCTGCCCACCTCCCCTTCCACCACCCCTAGTTCATTTCCCAGAGTTAGGAGTCTCTCATGTTCTGTCTCCCTTTCTGATATTTCCCACTCATTTCTTCTCCCTTCCCCTCTATTCCCTTTTACTATTTTTTATGTTCCCCAAATGAATGAGACCATATAATGTTTGTCTTTCTCCGATTGACTTATTTCACTCAGCATAATACCCTCCAGTTCCATCCATGTCAAAGTAAATGGTGGGTATTTGTCGTTTATAATGGCTGAGTAATATTCCATTGTATACATAAACCATATCTTCTTTATCCATTCATATATAGTTTCAGTTCTAATAAATGTTGTCAAGATTTGTCCTGTGTCTCAGGATATGGTCTTAGTATATGTTCCATGGAGTCTTGAAAAGAATGTGTTTTTGTTGTTATTGGGGGAAGGATTTTCTGTCTGTTAGGTCCTTTTGGCTGAGGGTATGTTAAATTCTTTTGTATCTTTGCTGATTTTATGTCTATACGTTATGTCTTCTATTGTTGAGGAAGGAGTGTTAAAGTCTCTAACTATAACAATGGATTTGATGATTCCTTTTTTACACTTCCATCTAGTTTTGGTTCACATACTCTGCAACTTGTTTGTGGGAAAGAATGTATGATTACTGTGTCTTTTGGTGGATTGAGCCCTTACCAATGTGTAAATTTGTCTGCCCTTTGTAATTTTTTTCATCTAATGTCTATCTAATGTCTGTTTTATCTGACAATATTATAGTCATTCTTGCTTTTTTGGATACTATTTTCTTGGTATATATAATTTGGTTGGAAGTCTAGAGTCCTCACCTGGCTCTCCTGATGGGGTTGGTGATAGAACACGATTTTTTTCTTCTTTGGCGTTTAGCTGATACATGGATATGGTCTAAAAGTTTTCTGTCTCCCTGCTGCCCTCTAGCCAGTGGGCTAGATAGAGCTTTTCTCAGGGCTTTTTTTTTTTCTTTTGGTCTATGCCCATTGGTGCTTCTCAGGTAGCTAGTTTATAATATAGGAGACAAATGAAACACACAGGTACCTCATGTTGTTCCTTCTACATTCTTCTCTAAACTTTTCATGGTCTCCTTATGTTTATTTACATATTATACCCAGAGTTTTTAGTCATAATTAATGGAGGGAAGAGTGGATTAGTCAACTTGAGCTGTCATAACAAAGTACTATACATTGGGCATGGTGTTTAATTTTGTTTGTTTTTCTTTTTGGTACCAAAGTAGATATTAGGGGGGGGGGGCTGAATCCTCAGGACATTAAATTTTATTTCTTATTTATTTATATACTGTGCTGCTCCCGAGAAGCCTTCAAAGTGGTTTTAGTGGATACATAAAAATGGAGACTTTCACTCCTTGGAGTTCTGGAGGCTGAAAGTCTAAAATCAAGGAGACAGCCAATTTGATTCCTGATGATAGCTTTCCTCCTGGCTTGTAGATTGTTGCCTTCTCATATAGCATATATACAGGGTAGGGGGGAAGGGAGACGGAAAGAGGGATCTCTCCTTTTTATCAGGCTACCAATCCTATAGGACTAGGACCTCATCTTATGTCTTTATTTAACCTTAATTACCTCCTTTAAGCCTTATGCTAAGCTCTGTCTTCAAATACAGTCACATTGGGGGTTAGGGATTCAGTATGTGGATTTGGGGGGTGGGAGGACACAAATCAGTCCATAGCAAATAGGTAATGTTCTGTCTCTCCTTAACTGAGAGTCTGAGCTCTATTTTTTGTTCTATCAAATAGTAATAAACATATGTGACTATAATCATTTTAATCAGTTAACTTTCTGGACAAAACATGGAATTTTTTAGGGTCCTAAATGCTCTTATTATATTTTGTGAAATTTCTTTCCAAGGATGTTATACCATTTTGGTATACTCATAAAGAAAATTAGGTTCCCTTCGTTCCCAGCAGCTGTTTTTATTTTACCTCTCTGGCCTAAACTTTGCATAATTTCAAAAAAAGAAAGAAGATGAAAAGAAAAGAAAAAAGAAAATTAGGCCCCCAGTGTTATATTCCACTTAATCTAAACCTAGTTTGGTATTTAAGTTATTAACCTTTCTGTTTCCATTTTTTGGTGGAAATATTTAGTATAATTATGGGCAGGAGATCTTTAGATTGACTTCTTAAAGACAAAAACAATGTTTTTGTTTTATCATTTTTATAACATGGTATTTGGGGGTGCTTTTTGAAAGCATATGCTTATTTATTTAGACATCATTCATTCATATTAATGCTGATAAATTTCTTTTTTTTAAGATTTTATCTATTCATGAGAGACACAGAAAGAGAGGCAGAGACATAGGCAGAGGGAGAAGCAGGTTCCATGCAGGGAGCCTGATGCAGGACTGGATCCCAGGATCACAACCTGAGCTGAAGGCAGATGTTCAACCACTGAGCCACCCGGGGGCCTCAATGCTGATGAATTTCTTTATTGTCCTCAATCTGAAGAGTAAAGCTCCCTTAAAAAATTAATGTAGTCACTTTTTAGCCTATTACCTTAGGTGCAGACCTGGACCCCCATTTATGTAGGAGGTTCCCAAGCTTGCAGTGAGCACTGGGTGTTAATTATTTTAAAAAAGAGAGATGCTAGAGTACAGGTGGGCAGAATGAAATATTGTTACCTTTTACCATTGTGTTTTCCAGTCACCCTGCATGCATGCACGTGCGCACACACGTGAATTTCTGCATATAATTTACAGTCTTTTAACACATAGTAACACCAGTGCCATAACTTTGTCTTCTACTGGCAGAGGTGATTAGCATTTCTTATCTCCCTTTGTTTCATAGATCTAGAGCCAGAAGGGTATCATTGGTTTCATAGTTTAGGAATGAAAAACTATTTTTTATTTCATTGATGTCTTCCCATCAGTTCATATGAGCTACCTAAAACAGTGCTAAAAGGAACGCCCAGGCTACAAGGCACCTTAGGAGAATGGAGGTCAACTTTATCTTTCCCTCACTGAGCCCTGGAGAGTTCAATGACTTGTTCTGTGTCACAAAACTACCCATCAAAGCAGGAATAATACTGGTGCTTCCTCTCTGTTGTCACATACAAGGTGGGTTGGAACTGAGAAAGCTGGCCTCCTGTGGAGATGCTGTTCTCAGTGAGAAATTGGACTAAAGGGATCCCTGGGTTGCTCAGCGGTTTGGCGCCTGCCTTTGGTCCAGGGCATGATCCTGGAGTCCTGGGATCAAGTCCCGCATCCGGGCTCCCTGCATGGAGCCTGCTTCTCCCTCTGCCTGTGTCTCTGCCTCTCTCTGTGTGTGTCTCTCATGAATAAATAAATAAAATCTTTAACAAAAAAAAAAAGAAGAAGAAAAGAAATTGGACTAAAAAACATTTACTTTTCAGTTCAGGAGGATGAAAAGAAGCTTGCCTGTTTTAGCCTGTGCTGGGGGAAACTGCCTTCTGGGGCTAAAAGAATGAAGGTTCATTCCTGTCTGCCCCATCAGGAAGCTTCAACGTCTTCTGTCCAAGTTCTGTGGGTGCCAAATCTGTGCTTGAGCTAAGGGTTTTCTGCAGCCTCACAAATAGCACAAGGTATGACAAGTAGATAAGTGTCCAAGGTGGAGCTGTACAGCTGTGAGAGGAAAGCCACGGCACTCTTTTTTCCGTTCCCTCACTTCCCTGGCCTCCTCTCCCCACCAACACTATTTCTGGATTTATGCTTCTTGAGCTCTCATTCTTACAGAAAATGGTACAAAGAGTGAAGCAATAAAGAGAGTAAGATGGAACTCAAACATGCACACACAAATTAAAATTTTAAAACTTAGAGCAGTTAGTAAACATGGCAAACAGCAGATTTAGATCTAAACCTTAGATAATAGAAACTAAAAGATAATTTTAAGATAATTGAACATGATAAGAATAGAAAGCAAGGAAAGAGCAGCCCATCCTCTAAAAAGCAGCTTTAAAAAGGTAAAATTAATAGAGGTGAGAAATTTAACCATCAAAATTAAAAACTCAGTAGAGGCATTGTATCAGATGAGACACAGTTGAAGGAGAAGAGGCTGTTTCTTGGATGAATCACAGCAAGCTAAATAGATAAAAATATTAAAGAATAGTGAACAGTTACAAAAATATCTAACACTTCTATGGTGCTTCTGTGTGCCAGGTCCTGGTCTGGATGTTTTACACTTATTAAAAACCTTATGAAGAAAGTACTATTATTATTTCTATTTTCGAAAAAGGCAAAATGGGAACAAATAATCATAATCATAATAAAGCACAGTGTGTCAGAGGTTATGCAGTAAGTAGACACGGAAGCAGAATCCACCTAAGAGACACCACGTACTTAATCCTGCAAGACCTAGAGTATGGGTTCCTCTCATATGGCGAATTAGTGTTCCCATACATGTTTGCTAGTACAATAGGAGGAAATAAAAGAAAGAATGTGGGAAGAAGTGTTAAGAGATTATTTTCAGAAGAAAGACAAAATTGTGACTTGTATACAGGTATAAAAAATGAGCACATGTTAAAGAGTTTATTTTACTCATATAACACAAGGGACCCAGGCAGATGTTAGAGCCAGTTCAAAGGAGAAATCAAATCAGGACAATTTTATATGGACTAGGGATGCTGCGATAAATTATAGGTGGTCACAAAACTTGTTTATCTGCAAGGTACAGAAAGTCAAATCACTACCAGACAATGTATAATTTATACATCTATCAATTGCTTATGGCTTACAAAGAACCTTTAAATAGTTCAAATACAATGACAGGCTAACTCAGAACTGTGTGTTAAAGAGGATGCAGTTTTCCATTAAAACAATACCTTTTTTTTTTTTTCAACAGAAACCATGTTCTGAAAGAATGGCTGAAAATTTAATAATATTGATGAAAATCATAAATCCTCTGATTCAGAACATATAAGTCTGAGGAAAGGTAGATAGTAAGAAACGAGCCCCTAGACATACTATGCTAAAAGCTGCAGAACACTCAAAGCTAAGGAGATCCTGGGAACAAGAGAAGACAAAAGAGCAGCTTTCTAACAAAGAAACAGGAAAGAGACTGCAGACCTTTTAGAGAGTGCAGTAGAAGACAGAAAAAAAAAGTACCTTCTAAATACTGAAGGAAAATAATTATCAACTTAGAAATCTTTCGCCAGCTAAACCATTTTTTATGTGCAGGGCAAAATCAGACATTTTCAAGAAAACAAAGACTAAAAGAGTTTCCCATGCAGTGGAAAACAACCAGAAATACTACTATTAAATAAACTAGCAGGGGCACCTGGGTGGCTCAGTGGTGGAGCTTCTGGCTAGGGGACTGATTCAGGGGTTCTGGGATTGAGTCCATCATCAGGCTCCCTGCAGGGAGCCTGCTTCTCCCTCTGCCTATGTCTCTGCCTCTCTTTCTGTGTCTCTCATGAATAAATAAATGGAATCTTTAAAAAATAAAAAAGAAACTACCAGAAGGAACATTTAGAAATAAAAGATGAGAAGGAATGGTAAGCAAAGCAGTTGGTTGAAAAATCAAGTAAATATAGGGATGCCTGGGTGGCTCAGTTAGTTAAATATCTGACTTGGGCTCAGGTCATGATCTCAGGGCTATGGGATTAAACCCTATGCTCAGTGGGGAGTCTGCTTGTCCCTCTGCCATACAGTCTCTGTCTATCTCCTCTCTCTTTCTCAAATAAACAAAGTCTTTTTTTAAAAAGTCAGGTAAATATAAACAAGTTGGAATATATAAAATAATATTGATGGGCTTGGGAGTATGAAAAACAAAGAGTTTAAATGCCAGAAAATAGTAACATGGAAAGTGGTACTTGGATAGCAAGTGGAGACAAAACATTCCATTGTTGTGCTGACAGGGCACAGAGTGGTCAGTTTTGAGTAAGATACACATGTTAAAAATGTAAGAACAACCATCAGAAGCATAAGAATAATATAGTGAACTTTCAAACAGGTAGGGAGTGAGTAGGAGAAAAATAAGGAAAACATGAGAAACTCCCAAAAAGGAGGAAGAAGTACAATCAAAAGAGAGAGAAATCAAAAGCACAAAATTAAGTAGTAGAGATAAAACCAAACATAGCAACAGAGAAGATAAAAGTAAGTGGATTAGGCAGCTGGTTATATATAACCAGCTATATATATGTGTGTGTGTGTATATATATATATATATATATACACACACACACATACATACATTTGAGATTTCCCAACTATATATACTTTAAAAAATCTAGCTATAGGCCATTTGGATGGAACTAAAGCACTTAAGTACACAAGAAACAAAAATAAACACATTAATTAAAATAAAAAGTAAAAAATGAAAAGATAAGCCTGATAAACTGGAACAGGAATGAGAATGGCTATGTTTACAACAGAAAAACAATGACCAGGAAAAGCAAAAAGAACCCCCAAAAAAACCAGAAAACCAAAAACCACAACACGCACTGCAATAAAAAAAATAAAAGATACAGTTAAAATTAAAGGTCTAGTCAATGATAAACATTTTTTCCTTTAAATATTTTATTTATTAGAGAGAGAGAGAGAGCGAGAGAGAGCACAAGCACAAGCAGGGGGAGTGGCAGAGGGAGAGGAGAGGGAGAGGAAGAGGGAGAAGCAACCTTCCTGATATGCAAGGGGCCAGATGCAGAGCTCTGTATTAGGACCCTGAGATCATGACCTGAGCTGAAGGCAGAAGCTTAACTGACTGAGCCAGCTAGGCATCTCAAAAAGAAACAATTTCTAAGAATATATAACAAATCTCTCATGTATGCACTAAATACAAAATATCTTTGAAACAAAGGAAGAAAATTGGCAGACATCCATAATTTTGGCAGAATATTTTGATGCACTTCTTTTAGTAATTGATAGTTTAAAAAGAAAAAAAATAAGGGTATCTCAGTTTTGAACTACACAGTTAAAAAGACTTATCTAATATATAAATATAGATACAGTTATAGAAATACTCAGAGATATAGGAATAGATTTATCTTTGTTATACTAAAAATAAATATTTGCAGAACTAAGTATTATATATGAATAAAAAATCTTCAGTGTGAGAGTGTGTGTGTGTGTGTGTGTGTGTGTGTGTGTGTCTGCCTCTGCCTGTGTGTAGGGGGAATACATAGCCTTAAATGTTTACATTAGAAAATATTTAAAAAGGAAAATTTGTGAGCTAATCACCAATGTCCAGAAATTAGAAAAAACATTAAGTAGGAGGAAGAAAAAACAAAGAGTAAAAATACATTAAATATGAAAAATAGAAATCAAGAAGGAGTAAGGTGGTTTTTAGAAAGAACTAATAAAATGAACACACTTCAGAATAATTACCAAGAAAATAAGAAGGTACAAAGAAATGTTTATTAGCAATAAAATGGGTTTATAACCACAAATATTTTATTTATTTATTTTAAAGATTTTATTTATTTATTCATGAGAGACACAGAGCAAGAGAGCGAGGCAGAGGAGGAAGCAGGCTCCAGGCAGGGAGCCCCATGTAGGACTCAATCGTGGGTCTCCAGGATCACAACCTGGGCTGAAGGTGGCGCTAAACCACTGAGCTACCCAAACTGCCCTAACCACAGATATTTTATTTTTTTTATTTTAATTTTATTATTTATTTATTTATTTTTGCACTTTGTAACAATAGCACAGATGCTGCTTTATTTCATCAAAGGTGTTCGTTAGGAAATTCCAACCTGGAGAAATTACAGAGTACTGCGTGTCAGTGTATGTACCATGGGTGTGTTAGGGGATGTGTGTGTGTGTGCATTTGTGTGCCGCATATGCATGTGTGTGCATGCCCATGTGTGCTTGTATATGTGTGTGCACGTGTGTGTGTGCATGTGTGTGTGTGTGTGTGTGTGTGTGTGTGTGTGTGTGTGGCAGAGCAGGATGCAGTGCAGTTCAGCAGAAAAAATAAAATGTCATTGTCCCTCAGTGATTTGGTCTCACTCAGGAGCTGCCCTGACTAAAGCAGGGAACACACACACACACACACACACACACACACACACAGTCCCTCCCAATCATTGCAAATACTCCCATATCATAACTTTTGCCCACCTCCATGCTTGTTCCCAGGATGGTGTCCCAGGTGGAGGGAGCAGGTGCTCTGCATCCTCCTGCTGGTCTCTGGATCTGAGCTGACTGGGGTCTGTGGGGTTTGCTGGAGGTCCAGCTGATGTCTATGCCCAGGGGTCACAGGGTCCAGCCTTTCTCTGTTCCCTAGGGGCCTGGGGACCCTTCTGGTCATCTCAATGTCCCTTTTATCCCAGGGGTTCAGTGGATCCCCTGTGGGCCACATGGGGCAGAAGCAGGTGACCACAGATATTTTAAAACAAGTGACATTATTATGGATAGCTTTAGGCCACTAAATTTGGACATTTAGCCAGAGTTATTTTTTTCTGGAAAAATAAAAGCTGGTTCTAGACAAAAATAGAAAAAATAGACAAGAAGATTGAGTCATATATTTCTAAAAATAGACTATTTTTTAGAGAAGTTTTAGGTTCATAGCATAATTGAGTGGAAGATACAGAGATTTCCTCTCTATCCCCTGCTCTCCCATATGCACAGCCTCCCCACATCAGAGTGGAACATTTGATATGATTGATGAACCTATCATTGACACATCATTATCACATAAGTCCATAGTTTGCATTAGGGTTCACTCTTCATGTACATTCTCTGGATTTGGAGAAATGTGTAAGACTATATATTCACCATAGTTATATTATACAGAGTAGTTTCATTGCCCTAAAAATGTTCTGCTCCATCTATTTATCCCTCCCTCATCATAACCCCAGCAAACACTAACTTTTGTACTGTCTTCATAATTTTGCCTTTTCTGGAATGTCATATATTTGGAATCATACATACATAGCCTTTCCAGATTGATCTTTTTCACCTAGTAATAAACATTTAAGGTTTCTCCATGTCTTTTCATGATTTGTTAATTCATTTCTTTTTATTACTGAATGATTTTCCATTGTCTGGATGTATCAAAGTTGATTTATCCAGTCACCTACTGAAGGACATCTTGGTTGCTTCCAAGTTTTAGGAATAATAAAACTGCTATAAACATCTGTGTACAGATTTTTGTATACCTAAGTTTTCAGCTCCGTTAATAAATAGCAAGGAATGTGATTGTTGAGTTGTTGGACTGTATGGTAAGAGTATGTTTAGTTTTGTAAAAAACTGCCTAACTATCTTCCAAAGTGGCTATACATTTTGTATTCCCACCAGTAATGAATCAGACTTCTTTTTTGCTCCATATCCATGTCGGCATTTGGTGTTAGATTTTGGCCATCTAAGAGGTGTATCTCATTTTAATGTGCATTTTCCTAATGACATATGATATGGAGAAGCTTTTCTTGTGCTTATTTGACTTTATATCTTTGCTGAGGTGTCTGTTCAGGTTTTTGACTCATTTTTAAATTTTCAGGTTTTTGACTCATTTTTAAATTAGGTTGTTTTTATACTTATTGTTGAATTTCAAGAGTAGTTTCCATATTTTGGATAATAGTCTCTATCAGGTATGTCTTTTTCTAATATTTTCTCACAGCCTGAAGCTTTCCTTTCATACTCTTGATTGACATGTTTTGGGAAAGAAATCAGAAAAGGTGGGGTTTTATAGACAAGTTTCATCTAGTGTACAATGTCACTTATGAACATACATGTATAAATCTTAACTAAATTTTAGCTCACTAAATCTAGCAATAATTAAAAATAAATTGAATCAAATATAATTTTCTGTTAGGAATACAGGTTTTGTTTAACTTTAGAAAAATATATTTACATAATTTACCCTATCAATGGAATGGAGAAAAATCATATAATAATCTTGGTAAGTGGAGAAAAATCAACTGACAGTATTTGATACCTATTTGTGAAAAAGAATTAAACTTGATTTCAGTTGATGTAAAGTCTTTACCAAAAGCCCATTTAATGCTGAAACATTAGAAGTTTCTGTATGTGGAAAACAAAATAAGGATATCCATTGTCATTGCATATCTTAATAATGGTATGAATTTAAGTAGTAATATAAGTAAAGTAATAAAATGTTAAGGATTAGAAAAAAAACTAAATTACCATCATTCATAGACTATGTGGGGTTTTTTTTACATTAAAAAGGACTCTTAGAGACTATCTAGACAAAATATGTTGGCTAATAAACAAGTATAAAAATACTGAATGTATTTCTTTACCCTTATGACAATTAGAAAATATAGTTTAACAAATTTTATTTTATTTATTTATTTTTTTAAAGAATCACAGCCCACTTAAGCCATGTGTGTTGATTTTTTTAAAGATTTTCTTTATTTATTCATGATAGACAGAGAGAGAGAGGGAGAGGAAGAGGCAGAGACAGAAGCAGGCTCCATGCAGGAAGCCCGATGTGAGACTCGATCCCAGGACTCCAGGATCATGCCTGGACCAAAGGCAGGCACCAAACCACTGCGCCACCCAGGAATCCCAATTTAACAAATTTTATTTCCAATATCTGCAAGTATTAAAAATTACCAATAAAAGGATATAAGAAAGACTAAAATAAATTATGAATTTATATCATATTTAATTTTGGGAATACTCGGTATCACAAAGATGTCCAATTTTCACAAAATGTTCTGTAAATTTACTGTGATTCCAACTGAAGTCTCAGCAGGTTTTCATGGGACTGGACAAGTGGATCCCATAATTTGCAGTGATGAATCAAAGATCAAGGATCAGTAATACAGGAGAGGGGCAAGGTGGCGGAAGAGTAGAGTCCCCAAGTCACCTGTCCCCACCAAATTACCTAGATAACCTTTAAATCATCCTGAAAATTTATGAATGCAGCCTGAGATTTAAAGAGAGACCAGCTGGAATGCTACAGTGAGAAGAGTTTGCGCTTCTATCAAGGTAGGAAGACAGGGGGGAAAAGAAAGAAACAAAAGGCATCCAAGGGGGAGGGGCCCCGCGAGGAGCCGAGCTAAGGCTGCGGTGAGTATCCCCAGGACAGGAAAGCCCCGTCCCGGAGAATCAGGAGCTTCACCAATCTTCCCAGACGGAAGGGCGCTCGCACGAGTTACAGCAGGACCCCAGGAGGGCGGGGTGGCCTCAGGCTCCAGGGGACAATAACAGACACCTGCGCCCTTGGGAGAGTGCGCCGAGCTCCCTCAAGGGCTTCAGCGCGCACTGCTGGACCCGGAGCAGCTCGGAGGGGCTTGGGCGGCAGCGGCTTCTTGGAGGCAGCTGGGCAGCCGGGAGTGCGAATCCAACAGTGCAGGCTCCGGGAGAGGGCGCCGGGGACACAGCCCAGGATCCGACCTCCCCCTGGGACAGGCAGAGGCCAGGAGGGCCCAGGACAGCAAGAACGCTCCTGCCCCGAGCTGAGCAGATCAGCGGCCCCGCCCCGAGCCTCCAGGCCCTGCAGACAGAGAGCTCCGTCGTTACTGCGGGAGCTGACTCCAGGGCTCCAGAGCTGGCCACCGCCACTGTGGTTGTTCCTCCTGGGGCCTCATGGGGTAAACAACCCCCACTGAGCCCTGCACCAGGCAGGGGGCAGAGCAGCTCCCCCAAGTGCGAACACCTGAAAATCAGCACAACAGGCCCCTCCCCCAGAAGACCAGCTAGAAGGACAGCGGAAAAACAAATTATTGACCAAGCAGCACTGGAAATTCCAGGGGAAAGTTCCAAAGGAAGTCATGGGACTTACAGTACACAGAATCAGAGGATACTCCCCAGTGGGTTTTTTTTTTCAGACTTCATGACTGCAGAATTTAGATCCAGTCAGGCAGAAATTAAAAATCAATTGAATGAGATGCAATCCAAACTAGAAGTCCTAACGATGAGGATTAACGAGGTGGAAGAACGAGTGAGTGACATAGAAGACAAGTTGATGGCAAAGAGGGAAACTGAGGAAAAAAGAGACAATTAAAAGACCATGAGGATAGATTAAAGAAAATAAATGACAGCCTGAAAAGAAAAACCTACGTTGAATTGGGGTTCGCGAGGGCGCTGAAAGGGACAGAAGTCCAGAATATGTATTTGAACAAATCATAGCTGAAAACTTTCCTAATCTGGGAAGGGAAACGGGCATTCAGATTCAGGAAATACAGAGATCCCCCCCCCCTAAAATCAATAAAAACCGTTCAACACCTTGACATTTAATAGTTAAGCTTGCAAATTCCAAAGATAAAGAGAAGATCGTTAAAGCAGCAAGAGACAAGAAATCACTGACTTTTATGGGGAGAAGTATTAGGGTAACAGCAGACCTCTCCACAGAGACCTGGCAGGCCTGAAAGGGCTGGCAGGATATATTTAGGGTCCTAAATGAGAAAATCATGCAACCAAGAATACTTTATCCAGCGAGGCTCACATTCAAGATGGAAGGAGAGATAAAGAGCTTTCAAAACAGGCAGGAACTGAAAGAATATGTGACCTCCAAACCATCTCTGCAAGAAATTTTAAGGGGGACTCTTAAAATTCCCCTTTAAGAAGAAGCTCAGTGGAACAATCCACAAAAACAAGGACTGAATAGATATCATGATGACCCTAAACTTGTATCTTTCAATAGTAACTCTGAACGTGAATGGGCTTAATGACGCCATCAAAAGGCGCAGGGTTTCAGACTGGATAAAAAAGCAGGACCCATCTATTTGCTGTCTACAAGACACTCATTTTAGACAGAAGGACACCTACAACCTGAAAATAAAAAGTGGGAGAACCATTTACCATACAAATGGTCCTCAAAAGAAAGCAGGGGTAGCCATCCTTATATCAGATAAACTAAAATTTACCCCGAAGACTGTAGTGAGAGATGAAGAGGGACACTATATCATACTTAAAGGATCTATCCAACAAGAGGACGTAACAATCATCAATATGTATGCCCTGAATGTGGGAGCTGCCAAATATATCAATTAATAACAAAAGTTAAGACATACTTAGATAATAATGCACTTATACTTGGTGACTTCAATCCTGCACTTTCTACACTCGATAGGTATTCTAAACACAACATCTCCAAAGAAACGAGAGCTTTAAATGATACACTGGACCAGAAGGATTTCACAGATATCTACAGAACTTTACATCCAAACTCAACTGAATACACATTCTTCTCAAGTGCACATGGAACTTTCTCCAGAATAGACCACATACTGGGTCACAAATCGGGTCTGAACTGATACCAAAAGATTGGGATTGTCCCCTGCATATTCTCAGACCATAATGCCTTGAAATTAGAACTAAATCACAACAAGAAGTTCAGAAGGACCTCAAACATGTGGAGGTTAAGGACCATCCTCCTAAAAGATGAAAGGGTCAACCAGGAAATTAAGGAAAAATTAAAAAGATTCATGGAAACTAATGAGAATGAAGATACAACCATTCAAAATCTTTGGGATACAGCAAAAGCAGTCCTGAGGGGGAAATACATCGCAATACAAGCATCCATTCAGAAACTGGAAAGAACTCAAATACAAAAGCTAGCCTTACACCTAAAGGAGCTAGAGAAAAAAGACCAAATAGATCATCCACCCAGTAGAAGAGAGTTAATTAAGATGCGAGCACAACTCAACGAAATAGAGACCAGAAGAACTGTGGAACAGATCAACAAAACCAGGAGTTGGTTCTTTGAAAGAATTAACAAGATAGATAAACCATTAGCCAGCCTTATTAAAAAGAAGAGAGAGAAGACTCAAATTAATAAAATCATGAATGAGAAAGGAGAGATCACTACCATCACCAAGGAAATACAAACGATTTTAAAAACATATTAAGAACAGCTATACACCAATAAATTAGGCAATCTAGAAGAAATGGACGCATTTCTGGAAAGCCACAAACTACCAAAACTGTCTCAAGAAGAAATAGAAAACCTGAACAGGCCAATAATGAGGGAGGAAATTGAAGCAGTCATCAAAAACCTCCCAAGACACAAAACTCCAGGGCCAAATGGCTTCCCTGGGGAATTCTATCAAACGTTTAAAGAAGAAACCATACCTATTCTACTAAAGCTCTTTGGAAAGATAGAAAGAGATGGAGTACTTCCAAATTCGTTTGAGGCCAGCATCACCTTAATTCCAAAACCAGACAAAGACCCCACCAAAATGAGAATTCTAGACCAATATCCCTTATGAACATGGATGCAAAAATTCTCAACAAGATACTAGCCAATAGGATCCAAGAATACATTAAGAAGATTATTCACCATGACCAAGTAGGATTTATCCCCGGGACACAAGGCTGGTTCAACACTCATAAAACAATCAGTGTGATTCATCATATCAGCAAGAGAAAAACCAAGAACCATATGATCCTCTCATTAGATCCAGAGAAAGTATTTGACAAAATACAGCATCCATTCCTGATCAAAACTCTTCAGACTGTAGGGATAGAGGGAACTTTCCTCGACATCTTAAAAGCCATCTATGAAAAACCCACAGCAAATATAATTCTCAATGGGGAAGCACTGGGAGCCTTTCCCCTAAGACCAGGAACCAGACAGGGATGTCCATTCTCACCACTGCTATTTAACATAGTACTAGAATTCCTAGCCTCAGCAATCAGACAACAAAAAGACATGAAAGGCATTCAAATTGGCAAAGAAGAAGTCAAACTCTCCCTCTCCGCCGATGACATGATACTCTACATAGAAAACCCAAAAGACTCCACCCCAAGATTGCTAGAACTCATACAGCAATTTGGCAGCGTTTCAGGATACAAAATCAATGCCTCGAAATAAATGGCATTTCTATACACTAAAAATGAGACTGAAGAAAGGGAAATTAAGGAGTCAATCCCATTCACAATTGAACCCAAAAGCATAAGATACCTAGGAATAAACCTAACCAAAGAGGTAAAGGATCTATACCCTCAAAACTATAGAACACTTGTGAAGATATTGAGGAAAACACAAAGAGATGGAAAAATATTCCATGCTCATGGATTGGCAGAATTAATATTGTGAAAATGTCAATGTTACCCAGGGCAATTTACACGTTTAATGCCATCCCTCTCAAAATACCATGGACTGTGTTCAGAGAATTACAACAAATTATTTTAAGATTTGTGTGGAATCAGAAAAGACCCCGAATAGCCAGGGGAATTTTAAAAAAGAAAACCATAGCTGGGGGCATCACCATGCCAGATTTCAGGTTGTACTACAAAGCTGTGGTCATCAAGACAGTGTGTTACTGGCACAAAAACAGACACATAGATCAATGGAACAGAATAGAGAATCCAGAAGTGGACCCTGAACTTTATGCTCAACTAATATTTGATAAAGGAGGAAAGAGTATCCACTGGAAGAAAGACAGTCTCTTCAATAAATGGTGCTGGGAAAATTGGACATCCAAATGCAGAAGAATGAAACTAGACCACTCTCTTTCACCATACATAAAGATGAACTCAAAATGGATGAAAGATCTAAATATGAGACAAGATTCCATCAAAATCCTATAGGAGAACACCGGCAACACCCCTTTTGAACTCGGCCACAGTAACTTCTTGCAAGATACATCCACAAAGGCAAAAGAAACAAAAGCAAAAATGAACTATTGGGACTTCATCAAGATAAGAAGCTTTAGCATAGCAAAGGATACAGTCAACAAAATTAAAAGCCTACAGAATGGGAGAAGATATTTGCATATGATGTATCAGGTAAAGGGCTAGTTTCCAAGATGTATAAAGAACTTATTAAACTCAACACCAAAGAAACAAACAATCCAATCATGAAATGGGAAAAAGACATGAACAGAAATCTCACAGAGGAAGACATAGACAGAGCCAACATGCACATGAGAAAATGCTCTGCATCACTTGCCATCAGGGAAATATAAATCAAAACCACAATGAGATACCACCTCACACCAGTGAGAATGTGGAAAATTAAGAAGGCAGGAAACAACAAATGTTGGAGAGGATGCGGAGAAAAGGGAACCCTCTTACACTGTTGGTGGGAATGTGAACTGGTGCAGCCACTCTGGAAAACTGTGTGGAGGTTCCTCAAAGAGTAAAAAATAGACCTGCCCTACAACCCAGCAATTGCACTGCTGGGGATTTACCCCAAAGATACAAATGCAATAAAACACCGGGACACTTGCACCCCGATGTTTCTAGCAGCAATGTCCACAATAGCCAAACTGTGGAAGGAGCCTCAGTGTCCATCGAAAGATGAATGGATAAAGAAGATGTGGTTTATGTATACAATGGAATATTACTCAGCCATTAGAACGACAAATACCCACCATTTGCTTCAACGTGGATGGAACTGGAGGGTATGATGCTGAGTGAAATAAGTCAATCGGAGAAGGACAAACATTATATGGTCTCATTCATTTGGGGATTATAAATCATAGTTAAAGGGAATAGAAGGGAAGGGAGAAGAAATGGGTAGGAAATATCATAAAGGGAGACAGAACATGAAATTCTCCTAACTCTGGGAAAGGAACTAGGGGTGGTGGAAGGGGAGGAGGCCGCGTTGTGGGGGTGAATGGGTCTTGGGCACTGAGGAGGGCACTTGATGGGATGAGCTCTGGGTGTTATTCTGTATGTTGGCAAATTGAACACCTATAAAAAATAAATTTATTATTAAAAAATAGGATAGGTAATATAACATTTAAACAAAAGAACAAAGGTGGGGGGCTTACTCTGCTAAATACCAACATTTTCATTATGTTTTACTGATTAAGATGATATGATACTAGTGGAGCCTGCTGGATCAATCCTTGGGCATCTGGTCCGTGATTTCAGGTCAGGTAATGATCTCAGGGTCTTGAGATCAAGTCTTGCATCATGATCTGAGTGTGGATTCTGCTTGGAATTCTTTCTCCCTCCCCGTCCTCTCTCTCTTTAAAAAAAATATTGTACTAGGTCAGGGATGGTTATATAATTCAAGGAACAAAATAGGGAGCTCAGAAACTTGATACCTGCTGTGGTAACATCTTATTTATTACATTGTTATAATCCATCCAATGTTACATTCAATTATTAAAACAACATCCATGTTATATGCCATCTAACATGTAAATTGGTGGATAAGGAAATGGATCTTGAATTCATTCTTCTGGAAGCCTCCTGCCCAGATATCTGCTCTTGGGATTTCTGACCATTAAATTTCAGTTCTGCTCAAGACTTTTTGTTCATGGACTATGACTGGCCACATTGGTGGTTGTAGATCCTTAACATCTTAGAGTAAAATGCAGAACTAAATCAAAATATCCAAAAAGAGGACTCATTACTTTCTTATGAAACAAATTAATCTATTGTAAATAGTCTCTTTTCCCTCTGACATCGGGATGTACCTTACATCAGAGGTGTCTTGACAGCTAGTTTTTCTTTGAAGAAATTTTTTTAAAGCAATAAATTCTTTTATTTTTTATTTTTATTTTTTTATTGAGTTCAATTTGCCAGCATATAGCATCATCCCATCAAGTGCCTCCCTCAGTGCCCATCACTCAGTCACCCCCACCCCCCCACCCACCTCCCTTTCCACTACCCCTTGTTCTTTTCCCAGAGTTAGGAGTCTCTCATGTTCTGTCTCCTTTCTGATATTTCCCACTCATTCTCTCTCTTTTCCCCTTTATTCCCTTTCACTATTTTTTATATTCCCCAAATGAATGAGACCATATAATGTTTTTCATTCTCCAATTGACTTATTTCACTCAGCATAATACCCTCCAGTTCCATCCACATTGAAGCAAATGGTGGGTATTTGTCGTTTCTAATGGCTGAGTAATATTCCATTGTATACATATGCCACATTTACTCCTAACTTTGGGAAAGGAACTAAGGGTGGTGGAAGGGGAGGAGGGCGGGTTGTGGGGGTGAATGGGTGAGGGGCACTGAGGGGGGCACTTGACGGGATGAACACTGGGTGTTATTCTGTATGTTGGCAAATTGAACACCAATAAAAAATAAATTTATTATTAAAAAAAGAAAAGTTTTGTGGTATCCCCCCCAAAAAAGATTAAAATAAATGATACCTTAGATCTTTTGAGATAGATTGGATCTATCTTCCTCCTTTACTTTTTTTCTTCCAATATTTTTATTTTAATACTTTTATTGAGATATAATTGACATATAACCTTATGTAAGTTTACTGTGTGCAGTGTGTTGAATTGTGTGTATATTGCAATATGTTTACCACTCTAGCATTATCTAACACCTTATCACATCAAATTGCATAATCATTATTTCATTTTGTGGTGAGAACAGTTGAGATAATTTTTCTTCTCTTCTGCTCTTCTGTCTCTCTTTCAAGGATGATGTGAGCTCAGAGGAGACAGGATGGGCTGCACATGAGTCTTTATTCATTAGAGTGATCATGAGACCACACACCTAGTGCCCTCTTCAGTACAGCACAGTGACCCTGGATTTTTTTTCCTAATCCTTCAGTATTACCTGTACACAAAGTCTTAGTTTAGTGAACATGTGTCCTGTTGGGAGTTGGTCTTTCTGGGCTTACTTGATGATTGGTCATCCTGTTCTCTCTTGGGGCACTGACAGCCGGGGTTTTGGCCAGGTGATTCTGTGAATGGCATGGTCACCTTCTTTTCCTGGGCTTAGGACTGAGCTTCTCCATGATTGGCAGTGGGGGTCAGTGCTACAGGCAGGCTGAGCAGAAGGCTGCACTGAACTGGGTTCAGAGGTTCTGCTTCCCAGGTCAGGAGCCAGGGGTGGAACCAAACAGCCAGGGGGATGGAGGACAGAAAGAAATCTAATCCCAGGATCCCCAGGTTCACCTCTGCCTGCCTGTGCCTTCACTGACTTCTGAAAGCACAGCTTGCAATTAATTCTGTAAGCATTGAACCCTGGGTCCCACAGGCATGGCCACCCTTAGTTTGCTTCCAAGCCTGATGCTAGCCTTACTGCTAAGGTAAGTGTTAAGGTAAGGTGTTAGGCCAACACCTCACTCCACCCCAGTGTCCAGGCAAACCACAGCTTCATGAAGCTTCCTTTTGTCTAGTTTACCTCCAGGTATGTAATCAGACCATGCATTCTGTGGGGAATGTACCAACCTTCCTTTCCACCTGCTGGAGTTAGGCTCATCTTTAGGACCTGGCCAGCTGCCTTTTCTTCCTGACCACCACACTAAGACTGTAGGATCTGCACTCTGGATAATTGGGCTAAATATGCCTCCTTTCCATGGTCAATTTTCATTGACCAAAGCCCCCTTGCCCTTGTTCCCCCATTGGTTGTGGGGGTGCTCCTAGAGTTCTCCCCATATCAAGTGGAAGCTTGTCTGCCCTGGGACAAGGACCCAGGCAGCTGGAAAGAGGAGCTGTCAAAGGGAATGAGGTTGCCAGGTGCCTGAGTCTTCAAGAACTCAGAGGGTACATCATGTCTTAAGTACATAAGCAGTATATATATTCAGACTGCTTAATAGCAGAAAGTTTCACATGCACATCAGAGCAGAGGAGTGAACCAAGTTCTGTGGGCCCACCACAGCTCCCATGATTATCGGTGTTATCATAACGCCCTCATGGTCACTATCTGCTGCACGCACATAGTCCATGAGACAAACAGTACTGATGCTCACCTCCTGTGTCATGGCAGTTTGGTCATGGGGATTTCATCCCCTGCCATGTTCAGCTGTGTTCAGCCTCAGCCTTTAGCCATAGAGACCTTTTACAAACAAACTTTATCTCCAGTTCTAATGGCCAAAGCCAATAAAGCGGTATTAGCATACAATTATTATAGCAGTTTGCTTTTATATCATTTATGTATAAAATAGAAAAGAACCCTAAAACTGCCAAAATGAATATTAAGATTTGAATTTTGATATAGATAACAGTGTTAACAGTTGTGTTTCTCTCAATATTCTGTTTTGTTTTAATTTAAATTCAATTAGCCAAAATACAGTACATCATTAGTTTCAGATGTCCTTTTCAGTAATTCGGTCAGTTACATATAATACCCAGTGCTCATCACATTATGTGCCCTCATTAATGCAATCACCCAGTTACCCTATCCCCCCACCTACTGCCACCCTTCCAGCAACTCTGAATTTGTTTCCCAGACTTAAGAGTCACTTATGGTTTGTCTTCCCCTCTGATTTTTCCCCATTCTATTTTGGTTTAACTGTTTAGAAATCAGTGAGTCACACAGGTAAACTGTTGTTAATGGAAACAGATTTTTATCTTGTTTTTACTCATTTGTCTTGTGATCTCAAGAGTCTCTTCAATTAAATTGATCCAAATGTGTGGAGGAAGAGCTTGGAGGAATTCTTCTTTTTTTTTTTTTTC
Source organism: Vulpes lagopus (assembly GCF_018345385.1). NCBI lineage: Eukaryota > Metazoa > Chordata > Mammalia > Carnivora > Canidae > Vulpes > Vulpes lagopus. The sequence continues at coordinate 96,993,376 of NC_054827.1, read as the reverse complement.
TTTCCAGAATTAAGTCACTGATCTAACAGATGCTCATAGTCTTTGTTATAAATATAAAAATCAGCAAGAAGAAACCCAAGCTTAAAATAAGCAAAACTATGCATCCTGTGTCATGCATCACATGACACTTTCAGTTGTTGCAGCTACAGTGGTGGGAACAGGTGCCAGTTCTGTGCTGGGCAGCAGGGTGCAGGTTCTTTGCTGGAATTGGAGGCTCAAATGTGGATTTCTTTAAAAAGAGCGTGCAAAACTGAAATCTTACTGGATGACTCATTTGCAAGAGGTTCAAATACAGGCACAGGCATGGAAAGAGACGTTTTAGTTTAACTTTCAGCCAAAGAGGAGTTAAATGAGCCACATGTATTGATCCATTGGTTTTCTAGTTTGAAGTTAAAATTTTGTAGAAGTCATTTGAGTGTGTTTGGACTTGTGTTACCATTTTAGAATACAAGGAAAAGAGAATATTGGAATCAACATTTACACTATCAACATTTACACAATCTAAGTTTACATTTATGGAATCAACTCCAGAGCATACCCAGAAAATCTTACGGATCCAGAGAACCTAGTTTGCAAATTATGGTATGATCTAGAGAGATTTTGTGAAGATCCACCTTTTCAGCTATTTTGTTCCTAGTCACTGTTTATCATGTGATTCATTGAGACAGTTGGGTACAGACCACAGTCAAGCAAAGATATTTGCATCTTGAGCCTGCCTCCTCCTCCTTCTCACTGTGTGCTTGCAAGTAAGGAGGTAGGTATATGTCCTTCCTCTCAAAAGATTATCCTTTTAAGGCAGCCTCATATGTATCCCTTCCTTCTTCCTCTGCACTTCATCACATTTTTGTTTCATATTCAAACTCTGACTTTTTTGTATAGTTTTTTTTTTCCCCTGAAGTTTCTGGTTGATTTTTTTTTCTTACTTATTATGGTAACTTAAGAAAAAAAATGTGTCCTTAATAGAATCCATAATGTTTCCCATCTTGTTTTCTCCATTGCTCTAACTCTACTTTGCTCTCCTCAGAGACCCCTCATGTCTTCCTGTAAGACCCCACCTTTTCTAAGCCCTGCATAGCTCATCATGCAAATCCATTATCTTGATCCCTAGGTGTAGTCCAAAAGTTTATTTCCTTTTTTTTTTTTTTCAGTATTCACCTTCATTTTCCTAGCGCTCATCCTCAAATCTATGACCAAGAAAATATACGTTAAATATACACAAACTCTCTGAGGCCTTAGTATTCTTGAAAGCGTCTCCCTTTGCCTTCATGTTCAACTGGTATCTTTCAGCTCTAGCATTTCTCTGTGTGATTTCTTTGCTAGTTTCCTGCCCTCTTGTCTCTCCAGCCTCTGTTGAGTGAGTTCCCCTGGTCTTGTACTCTGGAGGCTTGCCTCATCTCTGTCCTACATGTCATCTCTGTGATTCTTCTCAGCCAAACCTCCCACCTATTGATAAAAAATTACTTCATAAATCATATTTAACTTTCATACTGCTCTTCGTTTTGTCTCAATGCAGTATCCTCTTGAATTTCTGTGAGGATATTACTTTTTTAAGGAGTAAGTTTTTATTCCTTTTGTTGATTGCATCATCTTGGATGGAAAAGAGCCATTGTTGTGGCTTCCATGGACTGGAATTGGCAAGACAGGGTGAACAGGGTTAGGATTGGCTAGTTTGAAGAATTTCAGTGGGCTCTGGATCATAGGGGCTGTCACTAGTTGTTTGGTACCTGGCCTTAAGGTTGTTAGGACGAGGGAGAGAAGGCTGGAGTGTGAGACCTTGATAAAGGAGATGGCTAGGGTATAGGCTCTGGATTATATGGTTTGTATTTGAGAGATGCGCTGGTAAGCAAGTTGTTTCCTATTTCTAGAAACTGGCCACCCTGGCAGGGGCCGGGTAGGGGGGACAGTTTCTCCAGGGTCAGCAAAGCATCAGAATACAGAAGATAAAAGATGTGGATAATAAGGGCTATTGGCTTTAATTGTTCTTTTTTCCTGTTTTGTATCTTCCTCCCACCCCCTTTATTCAAGTTGGTAACTCCTGGGTGTGGGAGGTTCTGAACATGAACACACAGGGGGCTAGGGTGCAACTGTCTAAAACCTGTACCTAATTCTGCTCTCTTCACCTGCCCTCCTTCCTGTCATTGCTAACCATGGAACCCAGGATGCCTCTGGGCTCTGCTGGTGCCCAGTAACCTCCGGTGCTTGCAGCTCAGTCATTCAAGATGCATTGGTTAAGTACAATCAAGAGTTAGATGCATTCAGGAGGCTGGAACCGGAGCTTTGAAGATAGTGGGTCAAAATCCCTGCCCTTATGGGGCTGTCAATGACAGAGTGCCTCTACCCACCCTTTATCTCCTATATAGAGAGAAATTTTTTATCTGCTGATGTCCAATGAAATTGTCTTCAGGTTTAAGTTTGGCTAAGAAAACTTTGTTTTATGTGCATATGAAAATAACAGTGCATATGAAATGGGTGTGTGTGGGGGTGGACATTGGCTGCTACCAACCTGTGCTCTGAGAAGATCTCCCAGGCCAGCTGCAAATGGTGTTGGCATGACCTGAGGATGAAGAATAGCACTTAAAAAAATTAAATATTTTATTTTATTTGAGAAGGAGAGAGAGAACAAGCAAGCACAAGCAGTGGAGAGGGCTAGAGGGAGAAGCATGCTCCCTGCTGAGCAGGGAACCTGATGTGGGACTAGATCCAAGGACCTGGGATCATGACCTGAGCTAAAGGCAGATACTTAAATGACTGAGCCATCCAGACGTCCGAGTAGTACTTCTCAAAGCCATTCTAGCTGCAGTCAGGACAGACCTAAGGGCACTGGGAGTCCACCGCCTGGCAGTGCTGACTCATGAAATCCTTTTCATGTTTCTAGTGCTGATGAGCGATTCGATGCCACATTCCACACCAACGTGTTAGTTAATTCTTCTGGGCATTGCCAGTACCTCCCTCCAGGTAAGATCCACTTCCTTTGTCCTCCTGTAGTTAGTTGAAGTGAGTTCAGGCATCAGTCCTGACATGCTCACAAGAGTGGTGGGCATCCTTTGCCTCATTAACACCCAACCCTTCTTGCTTTCTTCCCCTCTGTGTTCACAAATGTTTCCTGAACATGACAATGCCATCTTCCTTATTTTTGTCTTGGCTCAAAGGGTCTTTGCCAATGTGTGTTATATGTCCTTATTGTGTGCCAACTGTTCTTTAAAGTTAATCCACAGCTAAAGCAGGTCTCCCTCAGCGGATCACTCCTGGTTCTCCTTACAGCCTGCAAGCCAAACATCCTGGCACTTCCCTACTCCATTTCCAATGGCCATTTCACCTCCCGCCAGACCACGTATCATCTTGGCAGTTTCTGCTCCCCAGGTGCTGAGGGCACGATGCTGGACTTGCTGGCTTCTTGAGCATGTGCATTAACAAGTACCTGTGTGTTAGATATAAGAGCAAGTGGTTTCAAAGTGGGGCTCATTAGTGCCTTATTCCTGACTGAGCTTCTCTTCTTTGCCACCAGTTGATGGTTAACTGCTTCCTGGGATCGATTTTTTTCCCACCAGCTCCTCATTTCTCTGAGTTCATTGGGCCCTGGACTGCTCACTGAATAATACAGAGCATGAGGAACCTGGGTTTTAATGCTGTGAGGCAGATATTAGTAGTTTTAAATATCTTATACATGATATTTTTTACATTGTTTTCCAGGATTATCTCCCCCTCTGCAACTGTTTAATTTCCTGCTCCCAGGCAGTCTTCAGCCAACTCCTACCTCAACACCAGTACACACACACACACCTCACACCATATCCACATACCTGTCACCCCCACACATTACACCTCACATATACACCCACATGCCTACCTCCCACTCAGATCCACACACATTCATACACTGACCATACCCCCACATGCACATACTACATACCACACACATGCTACACACCTATACCACACACCTTGCATATACACCTCACACACATCCACACACATTCACAGACTATACCCCCCACATGCACATGCTACACACCACACACATTACACAGCTATACCACACACCTCACATATACCCTCCACACACATATTCACACACATTCACACACCAACTACACTCCCCACATACACATACTATACACCACACACATGCTACACACCTATACCACATACCTCGCATATACACCCCACATACATACCTTCCACACACATATCCACACACATTCACAGTAGCCACACACCCCACATACATACACTAAACACCACACACACACCTATACCATATCCATACACCTACCAACACATTATACACCACATACACCATACCAAATTCACATACCTAGTAACCTCCTCACACCACATATACATTATACACCACATACTTCACATATACACCCCACATACCTATCTCCTACACACACATCCACATACATTCATTCAAGCACCAACCACACTCCCCACATACCACACACACCAGAGCATTTCTGCTGCAGTAAATCCCAGTCCCACACCTTCATTTCACAGTACACTGCAAAGCTGGCCTTGTCTCCTGACTTGTTGCTTACACATTCTTTCTCATTAGCAGATGATAAGCATCCTGTGGGCAGATAGTGTGTTTACAAACCATAGAACCACCACTAGTCAACCAGGTGCCTGGCCCATCTGTTCATAAATGCACGAGTGAGTGATTAAACCCATCAAAGGCAAATACCTCCCAATGTTTGTATGGACTGAAGAAACACAGATTTTCAGTTTTCTGCCTTAAAGCATGTGCTTCCTTGCTACTTCCCCTGTTCCTTCACCCATCCCCCAGGCCAAGCATGCTTTCTGCCACACAGCAGGACCCTAGGGGACTGAGGCTATGGGATGAGTCTTCCATCACACACACACACACACACACACACACACACACACACACACTTACATTCTTCTTCCCTAGCCTGTAAGTTGCAATTTCTATTATGAGGGCTGTTTTAGAAAACAATCTCCGGTGGTCATCAGTATACAAGAATATGGTGCTGCAGATTGTTTTGAAGGCTGAGGCTATTTTCAGCTACAAGAAGCAGCCCTTCTAAGCTCCAGGCTGCCTGGGTACAGCAGTCCCCTCTGTGCTTCATTCCTGTGTCCCAGCCTCTGTGGCTCCAGGAGCCTGGAAGGACAGGGCATGCTGTGCTGTGGGTGTGGGTGTGGCAGTCTCCCCTACACTGGCAGGAGCCTAAGGGAGCTCCTGGCCTGGGGCAGCCAGCGTGTGCCCTAGGTCTGGTAGAACTTATCTGGGATGCTGTTCTGTTCAAGCAACCAAGCACAAGCGAAAGAAAAAAAGGTGCTTTGGGTGCAAGATTTGAAATAGAGACTTTGGTAATGAAATTACCTTTCTTTTTATTTCATATTTTAATTTTTTAATAGCTTTGTTGTACAATTTACATATCATACAATTCACCCATTTTAAGTGCACAGTTCAGTGGTTTTCAGTAATTCACAGAATTGTACAACCATTACCAAAATCTAGTGTTAGAGCATTTTTTTTATCACCCCAACAAGATCCCTTTTGATGATCTGCAGTTAAGCCCCACCTCACTACAAGCCCCAGGCCACCACTGATTACTTTCTATCGCTAGAGATTCTCCTTCTCTGGCTGTTTTGTAGAAATGGAATAATTCAATTAGGTAGAGTTACATTTTCTTTTCTTTTTTTAAGATGTTATTTATTTATTCATGAGAGACACACAGAGGGAGGCGAAACACAGGCAGAGGGAGAAGCAGGCTCCCTGCAGGAACCCCGATGCAGGACTCAATCCCAGGACTCTGGATCACAACCTGAGCTGAAGGCAGACACTCAACTGCTGAGCCACCCAGGAGCCCCTAGAGTTACATTTTCTACAAGCATGTGGGTTTGGGGGGATCTAGCCCATTAATGGGAGGGCAGTGTCTGTAGCTTCCCTATGAACATTGGATGTACATCATATCTACTTAAAGGAACTTGAAAGGGCAGGAAGGTTTTTTAAACTTCCCCAGCTTGGCTGTGGGGCGTGAGGGTTAGTGTTGGCAAGGCTGTTGAATCCCTTCCTCCATTCATTCTTTTTTTTTTAATTTAGTAGTAGAAATATACAGAGCACTGACCCAGTCCCCAGAAGAGAGGAACCATTAGTTCTTTGTCCCTTCTCCTGCCTTCAGGCCTTTGTCTGGACCTCGTGAAGCCCAAGGGCATAAGTTACTGGAGGGGGTTTATCTGTCCTCCTCTCCATAACGTGCCAGAAATTCACCTCCAGCTTGTCTTAGGTTGAAGACACCCTTCTCATTAGAAGCTCCTTGTATCCAAGCACTGTCTTCAACTTAAACCTATCAGTCTTTGTTCTGTTCTTAGTCTAGAATCTACATGAGTTAAAATTATCCTCCACATGTATTTCTAGATAACCAAGAGTTTTCTCAATTTTTAAAAATATTTTATTTATTTATTTGAGAGAGAGAGAGCGAGAGAACATGAGCAGGGGAGTGGGACAGAGGGAGAAGGGGAGGGAGAAGTAGACTCCCACTGAGCAGGAAGCCTGATATGCAGCTCAAACCCAGGACCCCGGATCATGACCTGAGCTGAAGGCAGATGCTTAATGGACGGAGCCACCCAGGTGCCCCTGTATTTTTTTTTCTCAATTTTTTTTCTTCCCACCCTCTCCCCTTTTTTCTCAATTTTTAACCTAAGGAAATGCACACCCAGCTCCTCACTAAACAGAGACACAAACACACACACATACACATACACACATAGACACATCCCTTTTATATTCTGCTTCTAAACCCTTTTATATTCTGCTTCTAAACCCTTCATCATTTTTATCAGTTATTCTGGGATTTTTTTTTACATTCTTTACTTTCTCTTATTGGAGTTTAAAGATGCATAGGCATGGTATGAGCAAGTTTACAGAATTTCTAATTCTTTGCCCAGAAATCCTTTAGAATAGTCTTCAACAAAACATGGTGGGTATTGTTTTTGAAGTTTAAAAGACAAATGAAGCTTCATCTGAGCTTCCTCTTTAGAGACTTTCCAAAAAGACCAAGCTTGTTCTGGACAGGTCTGCCTGTAGTTTGGAGGAGGAGGAGGGGCTGAAGGCCTCTGTAGTCACACTCAATCTCAAGGCCCAGGAGCCTACATCTCCTCTTCTTGAAGGGAACACCGGTGAGCCAGAACAATGTGTGCCTGAGGTACTGACCAAAAAGACAAGCTGAATATCAAAAAAATAATGTATCATTTAACTTGCCTACCATTTCCAGGAGGAATAGACACTGCATATTATAAACAGCATATGAGGTTAGAAACTCAAGGGATTGCTCTGTATTTATTTACTTATTTTTATTTAAAAATTTCTCCCATCTTTATTGAAATATAGTTGACAAATGAAAATGTAATGAGGTGCACAACATGCTGACTTAATATACATATCCATTGTAAAATGGTTTCCACAATCAAGTTAATAAATACATCCTTTACCTCCCATGGTTGGGTTTTGCTTTGTTTTGTTTTTCATGAGAATGTTCTACTCTCTTAGCACATTTCAAGTATACAGCGTTGTTAACTAGAGTCACCATGCTGTACATTAGATCTTCAGAACTTGCTCCTCTTTTAAATGAAAGTATGTACCCCTTGACCAGCCCCTGTCCACTTCCCCACCTCCCCAGCCCCCTGGCAACTCACTGTTTCTATGAGTTTAGCTTTTTTTTTCTTCCAAAATCCACATGTAAGTGAGATCATACAATATTTGTCTTTGGTTTAATTCACTTATTATAATGCCCTCCAGGTTTATCCATAGTATTGCAAATGGCAGGATTTTCATCTTTTTAAAAGGTTGACTAGTATTCCATTTTGTCTGTGTCCGTGTGTGTGTGTGTGTGTGTGTGTGTGTGTGTGATTTGATAATCCTTTTCTTTGTTCATCCATCCATTGATACTTAGCTTGTTTCCGTTCCTTGGCTATTGCAAATAATGCTGCAGTGAATATCATGAACACGGAGGTGCAGATATTTCTTCCAGATAGTGATGTTGTTTCCTTTGGATATATACCCAGAAGTGGGGTCACTGGATCATATAGTAGTTTTATTTTAATTTTTATGGAAATCTCCAAACTGTTTTCAGTTTACATTCCCACCAGCAGTGTAAGATTGCTATGTATTTAAAGCCCAGCTCAGTCCCCTTCCATATCAGTTTTCCAACTGCTTTGTTGCCCACATAGGCATATTCAAGAGCTCCTGCTACATCGATGTGCGCTGGTTCCCCTTTGATGTGCAGCAGTGCAAGCTGAAGTTTGGGTCCTGGTCTTATGGAGGGTGGTCCTTGGATCTGCAGATGCAGGAGGCAGACATCAGTGGCTACATCCCAAATGGAGAATGGGACCTTGTGGGTAAGCCCAGAAAATACATGAGACTAGCAACCTTGCAGGAAGCCACTTTTATTCCTGTGCTGGCTTTAAAAGTTAGGGATTTTTCACTCTGTGTTTTAGTGTCAGCATTTATTGAACCCTGCAGCAATCTCTATAATTTACTAAGAGCTATACAATAAGAAACAAAAAACAATTAGAAAACTCAGGGCTTTCCATGAGAAACGTGCAGCTATTTAAACAAGTCATTGCTGGTATAGGTGTCCCTGTACTATTAGAGTCCATTCGATTCCTAAAATCAGGTTGGACAGAAAATTGCAGTTCATGGGAACCTATATTCGATGATTTTAAATAGAAAACAATAATTACATTTATAATAATCTAAAGCTTATAGTGTATTATTATTTATAATCATGGTGTCTTAGTCCCTTCAGGCTGCTATGACAGAGTACAATAGGCTGGGTGGCTTATAACAACATAAATTTATTTATTACAGTTCTGGAGGCTGGGAATCCAACATCAAGGTACTGGCAGATCCAATGTCTGCTGAGGGCCTACTTCCTGGTTCCTGAATGGCTGTCTTCAGTGTCTTCTGGCTATATTCTTATGTAGCAGAAGAGAGTAGGGAGTTCTCTGGGCCTCTTGTAAAGGCAATAATCCCACTGCTCCCCTAAAAGGCTCCATCTCCAAATATCATTGCTGTGGGGGTTAGCATTTCAACATACGAATATCGAGGGGATCACAGATGTTCACTACATACCACATCTAGTTCCAACTCATTAAAAAAATTCCCCCAATTTGCTCCAGGATCATTAAGACATTCCTGAATAGCTCTAATAAACCAGAAAGAAAGTTTATTCAAACACTGATTACCCAGGTGTTTTTTGTTTGTTTGTTTTTTAGCATTTAACAAACTCCATGGTTGTTTGTGTGATATACCCATTAAAATAAACAAGCAGGGTAATTTTATTCAGACATGCTTCCTTTCCCCTGCTACTCATGGAGGAATCCCAGGCAAGCGGAGTGAGAAGTTCTATGAGTGCTGCAAAGAGCCCTATCCAGATGTCACCTTCACAGTGACCATTCGCCGCAGGACCCTCTACTATGGCCTCAACCTGCTCATCCCTTGTGTGCTTATCTCTGCGCTAGCCCTCCTTGTCTTCTTGCTCCCTGCAGATTCAGGGGAGAAGATTTCCCTGGGTGAGTGTCCTGATCTTGGGCAGGAGTCTGAGACAGGATGGGAGGGCCTTGACGTGAGGTCAGCTCTGTAGGGATCACTGTGGACAGTGCAGGACATGTCATGGCTTGGGTGCAGAGATGTTGCAAAGCCTGCCTGGTGCATCACACACTGACCTCCCAGTGCAGGGCATCTCCCCGAGACTGTGGGCTCCTGATTTAGACTCCATGTTAGATGCCCATCCATGTTAGATGCCCATGCCCTCTGGAGAATCTGTAGGATCCTTTTATCTTCCACAGAAGATAGGAATGCCCAGGAAGAGACCACTGGGTTCTGTCCTGAGGTACCTTACTTTCTTCTCTCCTGCCACCCCATCCTGTTTCTTGGTGGCAGCTGGCTGGCATTCGTTATGGACAGGCAACAGTTTAGTATTAGTTTGCTAATCTGTATATTGCCATACACAGGGTAATTCCTTACAATTATCCAACAGGAAGATAAGAAAACTAATACTTAGAATGGTGAAATTAATTTCTCAACATCTTAAAGAGTTACTAAAGATCATGTTTAGTACATATAGAAATCATCCTCAAACCCATATCTACAGTCACATAGCTCGTAAGCAGCAAAATCAAGACCATAAGTCAGGTTTTCAGATTGCATTTTTTTTTCTCCCTGCTATACATAACTACTTCTCAATCCTAATATAATTAAGAAAATGAGAGATATTTCTGTTAAGTTCAGTAACCGTTTGTGTATTGTTGTTCTAAAGTTCTCGTTCCCAAACTTACCTCCATCTGGGATTCTGGTAAATGATGTGAACAGTCCCCAGAAAAATGGCCATGCCCATAAATACAGATAACCCTGCATTTGGTTTCAGGATGTCACTGACCCCTCCTCCACACCTCTCTAGTTCTTTGAATCTCAGGTTAGGCACAGTTAGATGGAATTGAGCCTTATCATCTCTTCTGTCTCAGGCACTGCTGTGTGTTTATGTTTTAGGGATAACAGTTTTACTCTCTCTTACGGTCTTCATGTTGCTGGTGGCTGAGATCATGCCTGCGACATCTGACTCGGTACCCTTGATAGGTAAGCAAGTGTCAGGCCTCTCTTGAAGACATAGGCTTAGAGAGTGCCAAGAATTTCCTAGCACAGGCACAGAGCAGAAACCTGTTGTCTATATCCTGGACAGCCACATGCCCAGAGGGAGTGACTTGCTGTGACTGTTCAGAGTGAACCATGGCCTCTGCTCACCTGGGCATATATAAGGGGAATGCAAGGAGTCCAGATTTGTGGTTTGGCTTGAAGATGCAGAAATGTACCCTTCTTCCCATTGTTCTCCCCTTCACACTTGTTCTGCAGCCAGAGATTTTTTTTTCTTTGAGATTTGTTAGAGATTTGTTTCTTTAGCTTGAGTTATTGTTTTTCTACAAATCCTTTGTCAGAATGGGAAGGGCTCACATTTTAACTCCTGGCCCTTGTTTCCTGAGATACCTCGATGTCTCTGGATAAAGTTAAAGCTTGCGACAAAATGTAAACAGGACAAATATGTTTTGGCCAAGACAGATATAAAGCATGACCTCCTGCCCAGGGCAGAATGGCCAAAATAGGAGATAGCATCATTTGTGGCTATGCATCTCCCTGGATTAGAATAAGCAAGAACATGCAGAGGGGTGCGCAGTGGTCTAGTGGTCAGGATCTGGTACTCTTTACACTATAGCCAGGATTCTGCTCCTGGTCAGGGAACCAGACCCCCAAGCCAGTTTTAAGAATGGGAAGGAAACATTCTAACGGTGGATATTAGATTTAATATGAAAATCACTACTCCAGTTTGGTGATGGAGTTCAGAAAGAAGAACAGAGTTTGTGATTACTTCTGTTGGCCCATGCCACCTGAGGGCCAACCTGTGTGGTTAGTAAGGGAGGGTAGGAGTAAGGGAGCCTGTTTATCATACACAGATACCCCTAGGCTTCACAAAATAGGAGGCCAAGGCTTTTTTTTTGTGAGTTCCCTTAATGTGTCATATTTTGGCCAGAGAGAGAGAGAGAGACTGTTGGTGTTAAAAGCCTTGGTGGGTGTTCCTATCAGTGGGTCTCACTACCATCCAGGGGGCAAAGAACCATGTTTCAACCTGACGGTCTGAGCCACTCTTCCTGTCTTCCAACACAATGCTTTTAATAGAGACTTGCAAAGGAAAGCACCTTCTACAGGGCACTTGGCAGGCCCTGCCTTGACTAATGATCCAGTGGGAAAAAGGCATGGTTGATGCTTAGCCCATGTCTAAAAAGATGGGATGCTGTAGGCCTCTGATGTTGTTGAGATTATTTGACCCTGGATACCTCCAGAGGTCTTTGTATTAATCTATTCAGGCTGCTATGATAAAATTTCACAGATCGGGTAGCCTACAGAACAGAAATGTATTTGCTTTCAGTTCTGAAGGTTGAAAGTCTAAGATCAAGGTGCAAGCAGGTTTGATATCTTTGGAGGCCTCTCTGCTTGACTTGTAGATGACCACCCTCTTTCTGTGCCATCACATGGTCTTTCCTCTCTGGGTGGATCCCTGGTACTCCTTTCTGTATCCAAATTTCACCTCTTGTAAGGACACAAGTCAGATTGGATCAGAACCCACTCTAAGGACCCCATTTTAACTTAATCCCCTCTTTAAAGGCCCTGTCCTCAAATACAGTCATATTTTAAGGTACCAGGGGTTAGAGCTTCAACATATGCATTTGAGGAGGCCACAGCTCAACCTATAGCAGTCACAGTTTTGTTCACTCTCCTTCCACTTCTTAGAGGTTTCTGGTGCTAACTTGAAGTCTCAAATGTCCATCTCTGGCAGCTTTTCATAGGTACCTCTTGGTTCCCATGGGGGACAGAGAGTTCCTTCCTGCCTGGAGAGAAGGAGGCATTCTTAACCAAGTGTGTGGCCATGCACTTAGCCTCCACACCGGGATATTCTCTTCTTAGAGCTCAGCCCCCTGGAGCTGAAAGCCACACTGAAGGTCTAATAATCAAAGTTGCCAATCAAAGAATGTCTTCCTTTTTCTAGGCCTTCTTCTACATCCTTGGCTCATATAATTTCTCATTCCTGCACCAGCCCTGCAAGGAAGGCATTGCCATCTCTGTTATGCTGGTGAAGAATCGAGGCCCAGACAGCCTGAGTAGCCTGTCTAAACTCATAGATGTCTAAACTCATGGGTGGGGTAGTGGGTTAGGGGAGAGCTGTTTCAGATGCTCAATGCTGCTTCTCACCTGGGCCAAGGGAGAAAAATGCATCCTTACCCATAAGAGCTGAAACTTCTCAGCTGCGAAAGTCACTTTCACATCTTCCTCAGACAACTAACATCTCCTCCTAGCTCTTATTAGATGGGACCAGACTCACTTTCCACAGTAATTAGGTATCCCTCTGGTGATGCCCAGGTGTGCCCTTTCCACATCACTGCCTCCAGCATGTCCCTGGCCTACAGTTATCATGATGAGGATTACACCCTCACTACCCCAGTGTTTTCAGTTTCCATAACTGTCCACACTTTTCTCCTGGGAATAATCTTGTCAGAATCCTATGAAGCACTGTTAACCCTCACTGAAGGAGGAGGCCGACAGAGTTCACAGAGGGTAGTAGCTGGGCCAGGCCGCTTGTGTGGATGGGAAAGTGGGTCTCCTTGCTCTAGGACAGCCTCTCCTTGCTGGGAATGTTGGGGGGAGGTCTGCAGGCCTAGAGGTGGTCTTACCTTGCTCTCGGCTTTGCCACTGAGTCTCAGGCAGGCAGGCAGAGAGACTGGTGTTGGGGTCTGCCTGCCACACTGTGATGCTTGTGCCATGGAGGCCCCATGTCTCACCCTGTGTCTCTTGTCTCTGCAGCCCAGTACTTTGCCAGCACCATGATCATCGTGGGCCTCTCTGTGGTCGTGACAGTGATTGTGCTGCAGTATCACCACCATGACCCTGACGGTGGCAAGATGCCCAAGTGGGTCCGTTCCTCTGCCCTTCACCACAGGAAGTCAGGGGCCGTCCCCAGGGGGAGGCTCCATGGATGAATTGTCTATTTTAAAAACCCACAAACAGCTAGGTGTTCCTAAACAAAGAGCAGTACTTCCTAAACAAAGAGCAGTACTTCCCATACCTCCTCACTTCTCTGCATCATTGCATTATCTCTGTATAAAGGATAGTTATGATGAGCATGCTTTTAGGGGTCCATGACACTGTTCACTTGTAATCTGATGTTCCAGAACAGGGTTCACATACTGACCACTCTGTATATTTTGCTACCATAGTGTTTATAAAACTACTTTTTGCAAATACACTGTGGAGAACTGTGCAGTGGTTGAAAGCAACAGACGACATAAGCACTCATCCATGTGGTTGGATCTTTTAAACAGAATGAGGAGTGAAAGGGTAAGGGAGAGTGAGCCATGTAATAATACATGTAGTCAATTCATGTAGGAATGTCATCTTACCACAGGCCTATAAAATAAAGGTTAGTGGTTACCGGTGGGGAAGAGGGATAGGATAAAAGCAAAAGGATGAAAAATAAACAATTGAACCTAACAGCCTGTTGTATCAGCCCAGGGAACACCACACACCTTCCCAGCTTCTGCTTAGCACCATGCACTGAGATGTGGGTGGATGCTTACCCAACCACATACTGTGCTCCTTCGGAGTCCAGTATCTGAAGCTGTATGCCTATCCTCATCTGAGACTCGGGAAACCTTGATTAGGGTCAAACATGGCCTGGGCTTTCCTCACCTCAGCATAGTGGGACCCCTTACCCAAGGCAGGGGAGGGATGCTTCCCACCCCTGATTCTTACTTGGGCCCTGCAAACTTTCTGGTCTTCTTGCCCAGAGAGCATGGCCTAGGGACGGTAGGAGCTAAAGGAGCCCTCTTGTGTCAAAACAGCCTGTTTGCTTTGGAGACTTACAGCCTTGCATCCAAGTTCAGAAGGGAGTATAAGACTCACCAACGTGCTACATGCAGGTGCAAGGAGTAAGGTGCATTTTATAACCTCCAGGAACAGGGAGTGCCCAGGCCTTCTAAAAATATTCATTATGCAACAATTTATAGTTACCAAAAAGTGAACTTAGGAAAGATCCAAATAAAAAAAATGACCTTACCAAGTTACTGTGTTCTCTTGGGTTCTTTTCCACAGCAAATGCTTACACTTAAAAAGGACTTTCTCTCAAAGCTCATTGCATCAGCAGTGGAGTGAGCTCTCAGAAATGGTGCTATCTCCCACACATGTCACATCACTGCAGTCTGTGGGCTTGTTTTGAGCCCCCCATTAAAAGCTGGGACACTTTGGCAGACATTCACCTACAATGTCATCTGACTTTTATAACCCTGACACACTGTCTACCCTGCTTCCATTTGAAATAGATAATACATTGACACGTTTCAAAAGTCAAAATAAAAGTAAATTACAGGAAAGGAAATCCTGCTCTCGCTCCTGCCCCTCACTGTGCTTCCAACAATAATACTGATAGTCATTTTAAGTAATTTCTTCATTATCCTTCAAGTGTTTGTTTATGCAAGTGTAAAACTAACACCACATATTATTATTTATGTTTAAGACATGAAGACACAAAACCATATTTAATGGCCTGATAATACTTTACCGTCCAGAAAAAAATCTTAATTAAAAGCATATCCTAATTTTTCACCGATCAGCACAGGCGTGTATTAAAACCAATGGCTACAAATGAAATATGAAGCTTGTACTGCTCGTTTTCAATATATGGAGCCAACTGCATTTTTCTTTCTTTATATGTGTATTGGAAACATAAACAGCCTCCAAAGGACTTTTATTATGATGTGTTTCTATGAAGAAGATACTGCTGGTGCCGTGGCTTTATGTGACATTTATGCAGCTAACCACAAAACCATAACCTAACAGAAGAGGTCATGAGCAGTTTGATAAGTGCCAAGAGGATCATTTCATCTCTTGAGATGCTGTAGCCTTGAAAGCTAATAATTCAGGCTATGGAATTAAAAATAGACTTGGTAGTGTGGATCACATTAGCTTGAAATGTGCTCCAGGGTATGCACAGACCCTTTCCCCCAATACACACACACGCTCCATGTGTACAGCTACCCCTGGGTTAAGACGCACTCATTGCCCAATGTATTCCTTTGAGCTCTGGTCCAATCTTCCAGTGCCTTTGAAGTGGGGCATGGGCTAAAGTCACAGGAGTTTTGAAGAACACTTCATAGACTTTTTTACATGAGCAGTGGCAGCCTAAAGATATAGGTGACTTGCTTACAATAAGACCTTGAACCAATTTATTACGGTTTTTGAAGCCTCCGTTTCTTTATCTGTAAAATGGGTGGAGGCATTATACTCACTCATATACTCATTATACTCAGAGCCCCTGAGAGGCCCAAGTGAGATGGCATGTATTCTGAGACTCCTGTGGAAGGCCAGACTGACCTTTGGATTCATGTGAGGCCATGTGTTCCTGTTCCTTACTGATCATGGAAAATCCTCCTGGGTATGCAGACAGGCTTTTCCAGGCTCTGGAGGTTTGTCCATAGGGTGTGGGCAACATATATATAGAATGCTATCTGCTGTGAACAAAGGGTTATCTTTTTTAAAAAATTTAAATTCAATTAGACAACATACAGTACATCATTAGTTTCAGATGTAGAGTTCAGTAATTCATCAGTTGCCTAGAATACCCAGTGCTCATCACATCATGTGCCCTCCTTAATGCCCATCACCCAGTTCTCTTTACAGCTGCAGTGAACTTGCTCTTTCACCTTCTTTTCATTGCTTGTCTCCAGACTGGTCTACTGCAGTTATCTCTGATAAGATGCCATTAAAAAGTGCTACAGACATGAACTTCACAACTTACTGCCTGTACTTGCAGGTGGGAAACATATTTGTTGTGTTGCTCATGGAATTCACCCACAATCATAAATCAAAATTAAAACCATTATCTGGGTAATCTCAGGGAAAGGGCACACTTTTCATATACTTGTCTAAATAAGCTTACAAAATTTTTTTTTGACCTGGATCATGGCCTCACATGGCTCTTTCTTTTCATTAGAGGGAAAAATAAGAAATCTCAATGATTTCTCTCCAGTGTCTTCTATGCAAGTAGGCAATGTATGTTGATAAAGCACTTCAAACCAGAGATTGGCAAACTGTGGCCCCAGCAGTGATATGCGGCCTGTGAGCTGCTTTTGCAAACAAAATGTTACCAGAAAAAAGCCACGCTTGCTTCTTCACATGTTTTCATGACTAATTTGTACTTTATAAGCGGAACTAAGTAGTTGCATAAGAGGCCTTATGGACTTTATTATGTGGTCCATAAGTCTGCCAGCTCCTGCTTTACATTTTTCCGAGTACTTTCCCGCATATCATCTTAGTCTCCACTGCAGCCTAATGAATCAGGCTGAAGGTTCCCAAACTTCCCTGGTTCACAGCACCTTCAGTGTCTCAAGGATTTTTTTCATAGCCCCTAAGGCAAAAGAAATACCTAATGGCTTTCTTTATTACTTAGTCAAAACGACTTAATAAGTACCTATGACAGGCCACTTGGCACCTGTTGGCACAGCACACGCACCCTCATTTTCTGTTCCACATTGACGTTCTTGGCACTTGCTTTTGTTTTGTTTTTTAAACATTTATTTATTTATTTATTTATGATAGACATGGGGGGGCAGAGACACAGGAGGAGGGAGAAGTAGGCTCCATGCCGGGAGCCTGACGTGGGACTCGATCCTGGGACTCCAGGATTGCGCCCTGGGCCAAAGGCAGGCACTAAACCGCTGAGCCACCCAGGGATCCCCTGGCACTTGCTTTTGATCAGGACAACAAAAACCTGCTTTGCAGTGATATGCTATCATTGCAAGGGACCTGATGTTATAGTTTGAACTGCCCCAAGCTAGGGTATCATGCAGCATCTGATAGGCATCATAGGGTTGCCCTTGAAACAATTTTAAATCTCCAGGGGTGTGCTCCTGTAAGAGGGCCATGACATACCAGGGTACCTCACTGGCACTTAGGTATGATGGACGCTAGTTACAGATGAGGAAAGACTAGAAAGAGAAAGTGACTTGTCTTGTTCACACAGCTCAGGCAGGGCTCTTTCTGCAAGCTACCCCTCTCCTCCTGCCTGTCTGCCCTGAGACTACAGCCTGTCTGCCACTGAGAATTCAGCTCATCTGTAGGATGACTTCCTGCGTTGATTTACTCTAGGCTCACATGTGACTCAACCATTGTAAGGCATTGGCACTGCTTGCCTGTGTAGGCTCACCCGGGAAGTGGTGGGGGCCTGTCACTCCCAGGATCCACCTAGTAGGGCTGGGATCAGGATCAGCTGATGCTCACTTCCTGTCCACCCCTAACTGCCCTGTTGTCTCCCCAGACCAGAGTCATCCTTCTGAACTGGTGCGCATGGTTCCTGCGCATGAAGAGGCCGGGGGAAGACAAGGTGCGGCCAGCCTGCCAGCATAAGCAGCGCCGCTGCAGCCTGGCCAGTGTGGAGATGAGCGCAGTGGCAGGGCCGCCTACCACCAATGGCAACCTGCTCTACATCGGCTTCCGTGGCCTGGATGGTGTGCACTGTGCCCCCACCCCCGACTCCGGTGTCGTGTGTGGCCGCATGGCCTGCTCCCCCACGCACGACGAGCACCTCCTGCATGGCGGGCAGCCCTCGGAGGGAGACCCGGATCTGGCCAAGATCCTAGAGGAGATCCGATACATCGCCAACCGCTTCCGCTGCCAGGACGAGAGTGATGCCATCTGCAGTGAGTGGAAGTTCGCGGCCTGCGTGGTGGACCGCCTGTGTCTCATGGCCTTTTCCGTCTTCACCATCATCTGCACCATCGGCATCCTGATGTCAGCTCCAAACTTCGTCGAGGCAGTATCCAAAGACTTTGCTTAACCTGGTCCTGATCCCCAGCATGTAGGAAAAGCACAGATAGGCGATGCCATTGGCTTGGGGAGAATTGGGGTGCTAATCCCACAGCCACACTAGACATGAGGATGCTGATTTACCCGTTGCGCTTGCTGCTAGTCATATTAATTAGAATTACCTTGTTATTTTCAGTAATAGGATCTCAGCACGTTTTTTTTTTTTTAATCCTCTCAGATGGTCTACTTGATATTCTTGGGAGGTCCATGGGGTCGCCAGCACCACCAAGAGGTCATTTTTCCCATTTTCCAAAGTCTGGTGAGCCCTTCAGAGAAGTCAGGTTGGCTCAGGACTGCCGGGGAAGACCTGTACAGTTGGTTGCATGCCTGCATGTCACTTGCCAAGAGAGTCTACATGAAAATTCAGCATATGCTTTTGCCTGTTTATAAACCTAAATTGAAAGTAGTAATAGTAATAAACCACACTCACTAGATTCATTCAAATAATTGGTAAAAGGAAACAAAACTAAAACTTAAAACCTAACTGCTGTTTTTTTCTGCAATTCAGATTTTGTTT
This sequence comes from Vulpes lagopus, assembly GCF_018345385.1. Lineage (NCBI taxonomy): Eukaryota > Metazoa > Chordata > Mammalia > Carnivora > Canidae > Vulpes > Vulpes lagopus. The sequence continues at coordinate 96,974,429 of NC_054827.1, read as the reverse complement.
TCCTCTACCGGACATGGCAGAAACAATTTTACACTGTTCCTACATTTTAAGAGAGAGAGAGATAGTTGGCCTTGAACATTGTGCTTCTACCAGCCTGATTTCTGCCAACCTACCCTGTGGGGGGAATCATGGAGGACACAGATATGTGTTGATTCTGAACTAGGACCAGCTCTGGGCAAGTCAGAGGGATTTCTGAGATCCCAGGTGACTTCCACACTTCCTGTGCTACCCTCAGACACTGGGGAATTTACTTCGCTCTATTCTGAAAAACCCAAAGGACAAATAGAGTTCTATTAGAATTATCAGCCCAATGTAATAGCTAAAGTTAAATTAAACCAGCTATATGTTTTGTTTTGTTTTAATAATTTATTAGATGCTTCTCATGTACTAGAGTTGATTAGTCTTAGAATAAATGTGTGGGTACATACAAATGCACAACATAAAGTGAAAGTATGCTATGCTTTTCTTTATGTATCAAGGCCAGGGGGCAGAGTCTGGGACCTCTTCTGGTTCCTTGTATGACAGGAACTGGGAAGGAGATGATGTGGCCAGTGGTTTCCTGGATGAAATGCCAGTGGAAGGCAGCAGGAGGGGCTGGCAGGCTGTACAACCAGTAACTCAGTCTCTTGCATTTAGGGATCTGCTTTCCCACAACTCAACTACCCCAGCTTTAGTCAAGAAAGATGGCTTGAACAGGTAGATTCATTGGAGATAAGCATTTTGAAAGCAAGGGAAACTTTATTTTTTTTAATTTTTTAATAAATGTATTTTTTATTGGTGTTCAATTTGTCAACATACAGAATAACACCCAGTGCTCATCCCGTCAAGTGCCCCCTCAGTGCCCGCCACCCAGTCACCCCCACCCCCCGCCCACCTCCCCTTCCACCACCCCTAGTTCACTTCCCAGAGTTAGGAGTCTTTCATGTTCTGTCCCCCTTTCTGATATTTTAAACCCATGTGGTGACACAGTTCTCCACTTACATTATCTGGCTGATAATGATCACTCTGCCTCTTCCCAGTCTTCTTATTTTTTAATGAGATTAGAGGGAGACACAACAAAATCTCTCCTGTTCTGTTGTTTCATCTAGTAACAGATCAGAGCTCGAAACTACAGAAGGCTTGGAGCTCTTGGGGTTTCTTAATTTGCTTCTAACCCCTGAGATCGGTATATTATGAGGGAGATTAGATTTTCAGAGCAAAAAAATTGCATGCCTTTCTCCAGCCATTTATTTCACTCATTTCTGGGTAATGCACATGGATTTGTTTGTGACAAATACCCACCATTTGCTTCAACGTGAATGGAACTGAAGGGTATTATGCTGAGTGAAATAAGTCAATTGAAGATTTGTTTGCACTGAGGAGAAAGGAGGCTTGTGCATGCTGTGTGTGTGTGGGTGGGGGCACTTGAGCACTGAGTGTGCAGTAAAGTGTTTAAAACCTTGTTTACAACAAGAAAGCTGATAAGTTAGGGCATTCTAGCATCATGCCCTTTGGAGCAGGGTTGTCCTCAGAGTTCACCCATTCTACATGGGACAGATGAACAATGCAGTCTTTTTTCTCTTTTCTGTCTATTGTAGACACAGGTGGAAGTGTTTTGATAAAAAGAGAATGCTTCATTTCTTATTACTACTGCAAAATGAATCCCTACAACATTTTTTCTTGAAAAAAAAAACTTTTTGATTTTGTATTTTATACAGAAAAATATTTAAAAAACCAAACAAAAGTAGTTTATATGTTGACCACTCAAATAATACTCTGCCATTTTAAAAGATAATAATAAGGAGAAGATGCACATGTAATAAGAAAAGTGTTAATGGCTACAGGGGCTACCAGTGAAAGAGCTTCTGGGGACTGGGGGGCATTTCCAGAAAGGAAGAAAAAGAAAAGGAGGAGGCCAGGAGGGGGAAAAAAGGAACATGAAGAGAGACTCCTTTACTACAGCTCATGCTATGCATGGCTCTCTACATTTTGCTTTCCACACTTAGTGTTTTATTCTTCCATAACAACATATAAAGATCTACCTCATTCTTCTTAATAGCTACTTACCATTCCATTGTCTTGGTGCACATAATTTCTTTGGTTAGTCTATTAATTAACATATAGAGTATTTCCAGTTTTTATTTTTATATACAAATCTGTAATTAGCATCCTTGATTTATATCTTAGCATACTTTTGTGACCATATCTTGGTATAAATTCTAAGGTGGAAGTAGAATTGCTGGATTTAAGGCTATGTGCATTTAATGTTTTGGTAGATATTGCCAGATTACCCTCCAAATACTGATCAATGGATATACCTAAAAAAGTATAATGAAAAGGCCAATTTCTCAACTTTCTCAGTACTGGGTATTATCAAACTTAATTTTTTTCCAATCTGGTGAAAAATTATATTGCACTGTTATTCTGATTTAGTTCATTTTATTATGAATGAATATCTTTCAGATATATTTTAGAAATTTCAGTTTTTGTAAATGTGTGTCTTTTACATAATTTTGGATTACTTGGCTTTTTCTTAATAAATTTGCCTGTGTACTTTGGAAATTTTCTTATATCTTGAAAATATTCCAATTTGTTTAGAAAATATTTTTATTTATTTATCTTTTGATGTTATTTATTGATTTGGTTATTTCTTAGCATATAGAAAGTTTAAAGTTTTATGTTGTCAATTTATCCATATTTGCTTGGTAGATCCTGGGATTTGTTTCCAGTTTTAAAAGGCCTTCTCCATTCTAAGGTTATAAATAAATGTACTCATATTTTCTTCTAAATTCTTATGGTTTCACTTGTTTACATCTTTTAACTCTTTGGAATTCAGTTACTGCAGAAAATGGTAAAAATGCATCTTTTTTTCCTCCCCAAATGGTTAGTCAGTTGTGCCAAAAAGTATGTAATAGTGTATCCCTGTAATACAGTTAGTCTTTTCCCCATTTTTTTCAAAATGCCACCTAGTTTGTAAACTAAATCCCTGTAAGTGTTTTAGGGCTATTTCTAATTAATTTGACTCTCTGTAAATGCCTTTAGTTTCTGAAGCTTTGTTAAGGGTAATATCAAATTTTCATATGAATATCAATATTTTCAACTCAACCATCCCCTCAACACTTCTTGCCTCATCCTTCCACTTTTTCTCTCTCCCTCTCTCATACACATTTTTTAATTTAAACAAATTATTTTAGATTTGTGTGGAATCAGAAAAGACCCCGAATAGCCAGGGGAATTTTAAAAAAGAAAACCATAGCTGGGGGCATCACAATGCCAGATTTCAGGTTGTACTACAAAGCTGTGGTCATCAAGACAGTGTGGTACTGGCACAAAAACAGACACATAGATCAATGGAACAGAATAGAGAATCCAGAAGTGGACCCTCAACTTTATGGTCAACTAATACTTGATAAAGGAGGAAAGACTATCCACTGGAAGAAAGACAGTCTCTTCAATAAATGGTGCTGGGAAAATTGTACATCCCCATGCAGAAGAATGAAACTAGACCACTCCCTTGCACCATACACAAAGATAAACTCAAAATGGATGAAAGATCTAAATGTGAGACAAGATTCCATCAAAATCCTAGAGGAGAACACAGGCAACACCCTTTCTGAACTCGGCCACAGTAACTTCTTGTAAGATACATCCACGAAGGCAAAAGAAACAAAAGCCAAAATGGATTATTGGGACTTCATCAAGATAAGAAGCTTTTGCACAGCAAAAGATACAGTCAAAGACAACCTACAGAATGGGAGAAGATATTTGCAAATGACATATCAGATAAAGGGCTAGTTTCCAAGATCTATAAAGAACTTATTAAACTCAACAGCAAAGAAACAAACAATCCAATCATGAAATGGACAAAAGACATGAACAGAAATCTCACAGAGGAAGACATAGACAGAGCCAACGCCCATGAGAAAATGCTCTGCATCACTTGCCATCAGGGAAATACAAATCAAAACCACAATGAGATACCACCTTACACCAGTGAGAATGGGGAAAATTAACAAGGCAGGAAGCCACAGATGTTGGAGAGGATGTGGAGAAAAGGGAACCCTCTTACACTGTTGGTGGGAATGTCAACTGGTGCAGCCACTCTGGAAAACTGTGTGGAGCTTCCTCAAAGAGTTAAAAATAGACCTGCCCTACGACCCAGCAATTGCACTGTTGGGGATTTACCCCAAAGATTCAGATGCAACAAAACGCTGGGACACCTGCACCTCCTCCCCTTCCACCACCCCTATTTCTCAGAGTTAGGAGTCTTCCATGTTCTGTCTCCCTTTCTGATATTTCCTACCCATTTCTTCTCCCTTCCTTTCTATGCCCTTTCACTATTATTTATATTCCCCAAATGAATGAGACCATATAATTTTTGTCCTTCTCTGATTGACTTATTTCACTCAGCATAATACCCTCCAGTTCCATCCACGTCGAAGCAAATGGTGGGTATTTGTCATTTCTAATGGCTGAGTAATATTCCATTGTATACATAAACCACATCTTCTTCATCCATTCATCTTTCGATGGACACCAAGGCTCCTTCCACAGTTTGGTTATTGTGGACATTGCTGCTAGAAACATCGGGGTGAAAAAAAAAAGAAACATCGGGGTGCAGGTGTCCTGGCGTTTCATTACATCTGTATCTTTGGGGTAAATCCCCAACAGTGCAATTTCTGGGTTGTAGGGCAGATCTATTTTGATATCATCTTTGAAATGAACTTTTTTTGGATCATTTAAAAGTCATCACATTTTTTAAAGTTAAAATTTAATTTATAATTATGTTACCTTGTTCTTTGAGCACCATGTATTCTGTAGGATTTATATTATTTATAATTTATTGAGTTATATTTTGAGTTTTTGTTTTTTTATATGTATATTTTTAATTGGAATTCAATTTGCTAACATATAGTATAATACCCAGTGCTCATCCCATCAAGTGCCCCCCTATGCCCGCCACCTCATCCCCCCACCCACCTCCCCTTCCACTACCCCTTGTTCGTGTCCCAGAATTAGGAGTCATTTTGTATGAAAGAGTCCTTCCCAAACTATAACCTTGGAGCTCTATCCTTTGACATTGACCTGCCAGAGTCTGGCAGGAGGATCTACACTCTCTATTAGCTGTAATTCTTTCATATTTCTTCCTTTTATCATATGATATTTAACAATTAATACATCATATTTTGATTCTATTCTAAATGTCTACCTTGAATACACTCTTGTCTGCTTTCAACATCAGGGCCCCTGTACTAAGAAAAAGCACTTGAGGAGATGAGCACTGGATGTTATACTATATGTTGACAAATTGAAGTAAAATATAAAACAAATACTAAAAGTAAATCAGGGCCCCTGATTTCTTTTCCTGAGCTTATGCCTCATATATTCTCACTCATGATTTTATTTTTAACCATTTTTGAGTGACTTTGTTGTAAGTTTATCTTGAATATTCATTTACATTTTAAATATAAGTGATATGTTTGGTTCTAATATTTTTCCTCTGATTATTTCTGTAGTAAATATTTCGTTCGCATCCTATGTTTTGGATTTTCTTTCCCCTCTTTTGGGTATATGAGCATTCTATTTTTTAAAATGGAAGATTTATTATTTGTATCATTTAAAGTGGCTACCGATACGCTTTTCCATAATATAATCAAACCTATATTTCATGACTTATCAATCTGAACCTGTTTCCAGGGTTCTCATGTTTCTGGAATGGTAGGTTTGGGATTCTCAATTTGTTTCTCAAGCTATATAATTTGCCTTTCATTTTATTTATTGATCTTTTAGCTATTGTTTTATTGAAATCAATTTCTCATTAGCTTCTTATATCCCATTTTGGAGCATTTCCTTCTGTTTGTTGGGTTCTCTGTCCTTGCTGAGTGGGATTTTTGCCTCTCTCCCACATGCTGTGGACCACACTTTCCTTTCTGTTCTCCAGGAGCATGTGTGCATGGATGCCTTACCATTTATTTTCATCTTGCTTCTACTTTATTTGGGCAACTTGGTGTGGACCTTCTATTTCTTCTGATTGAGAAGATCTCTGACCCACTTTCCCAAATCTCTAATTATTCTCCCATTTAAACTTGAGCTGAAGGCCCACTTCGTCTCTTTCTGGTCTTGAGGTTCTGAGAGGAAGGGTGGAAGATCTAGGGTTTATATTTATCTTTCTTTTTTTCCTATTTTATTTTATTTTTAATAAATTTATTTTTTATTGGTGTTCAATTTGTCAACATACAGAATAACACCCAGTGCTCATCCCGTCAAGTGCCCCCCTCAGTGCCTGCCACCCAGTCACTCCCACCCCCCACCCACCTCCCCTTCCACCACCCCTAGTTCGTTTCCCAGAGTTAGGAGTCTCTCATGTTCTGTCTCCCTTTCTGATATTTCCCACTTATTTTTTCTCCTTTCCCCTTTATTCCCTTTCACTATTTTTTATAGTCCCCATTTTATTTTATTTATTGCATTGTATATTTTTTATTGGAGTTCGATTTGCCAACATATAGCATAACACCCAGTGCTCATCCCATCAAGTGCCCCCCTCAGTGACCCCCTCAGTGCCCATCATGCAATCACCCCAATCCCCCACCAAATCCCTTTCCACCACCCCATTTTTATTGGAGTTCAATTTGCCAACATATAGCATATCACCCAGTGATCATTCCGTCAAGCGCCCCTCCAGTGCCCGTCACCCAGTCACCCCAACTCCCCACCCACCTCCCATTCCACCAGCCTTGTTCCCTTCCGAGTTAGGAGTCTGTCATGTTCTGTCATCCTCACTGATATTTCCCACTCATTTTCTCTCCTTTCCCCTTTATTCCTTTTCACTATTATTTATGTTCCCCAAATGAATGAGACCATATAATGTTTGTCCTTCTCTGATTGACTTATTTCATTCAGTGTAATACCCTCCAGTTCCATCCACGTCGAAGCAATGGTGGGTATTTGTCATTTCTAATGGCTGAGTAATATTCCATTGTATTCATATACCACATCTTCTTTATCCATTCATCTTTCGATGGACACCAAGGCTCCTTCCACAGTTTGGCTACTGTGGACATTGCTGCTAGAAACATTGGGGTGCAGGTGTCCCTGCTTTTCCTGCATCTGTATCTTTGGGGTAAATCCCCAGCAGTGTAATTGCTGGGTCATAGGGCAGATCTATTATTAACTCTTTGAGGAAACTCCACATAGTTTTCCAGAGTGGCTGCACCAGTTCACATTCCCACCAACAGTGCAAGAGGGTTCCCCTTTCCACACAACCTTTCCAACATTTGTTGTTTCCTGTATTGTTAATTTTCACCATTCTCACTGGTGTGAGTACCTTTCTACTGCACTTGTTGGTCTGTTAAGTGTCATTGACATTTGAGGTTACCACTCTGAGAGAAGTTTTCCATCTATTTCTCTAATTCAGCATGAAATCCTGGGACCTCCCACCAGCTGTTTATTTTAGCCTGATCTCTAGAGCAGCATGGCCCCAACCCTTATCCTAAAACCCACTCCAATCAGGACAAAGAAAAGAAGAGACTCTCATGGATGGAGCTGCTAGTCCCACCATCAGGTGGGATGTGGGAACATTACCTTTTGATCTGATTATGCATTTTAAAAAATAATTTATGTATTCATGAGACACACACACACACACACACACACACACACAGAGAGAGAGAGAGAGAGAGAGAAGCAGAGACATAAGCAGAGGAAGAAGCATGCTCCATGCAGGAAGCCCAATGTGGGACTCAGTCTTGGATCCCAGGATCACACTCTGAGCCAAAGGCAGTTGCTCAACCACTGAGCCACCCAGACATCCATGAGTATGCCTTTTAAGTGACTTAAATCACATTCCCTTTTTTTCCTGTCCATATGGGAAAGACAATGTGAAGACTCCTGGTAGTTATCCTGCTTTTACAGAGATCCTCAGGGGGTAAGTAGGGCACTCTGCACTCAGGATTTCTAGAAAATTTCCCCTCTGGATTACAACTTCCCTTCTCAGTGAGCCTCACTCCAGATTGGAGTGGATGGGGCAGGGAAAGTGGAGTCAGATGCTTCAGTGGGATGTATATGTGGGAGTGTCACACTGAGGCAGGTCTGTGCTTTGCACATCCACACAAGAGACTCTCATCTCTTTTTTCTTGGCTGAAGTATTTTGAAAGTGTGGCATGCAACTCTGTCACTTCATTTACCTCCTTGCTGCTGTTTAGCATTCTTGCTGTTTTGGTTGGAAGCATATCTTTCTTTCACTCATAATGCTTTTTGAAGGCCTTTGACTTATATTCGGAAAAATGAGTAACAGTGGAGAGTGTTATACCTAAATACTGAGGCTAGTGGAAAGTGATATTCTCAATAATTTAAAAGTATCCTGGCAGGTATTTTAACTTTATGTTGAAGCTGTGAGTCTTTATGTTGAAGGAGAATCTATAGTAGTGGATCTTAATATCCCTCCACTGATATTTGCCCATTTTTCTCCCTATGGAAAGTAACCAAGAACTGGCCACTTATTGTACTATATCTTTCTATTAATACTAACTACATAGTTGTTTTTCAAGACATGTTATACTGAACTATCTTTTAAGATATAGTCTTGAAGGAATAAATATGTCTGAGTTAAAATGAGTGCTGTGTTTCTTCCTTTGCATTTTGGTAATTACTACATTGTGAACTTCTGTGAAACCCTTCAAACATAATAAGGCTCAGAAAATAACCACCCACTTGCAATTAAAATATGATCTAGTCCTGTCCATACTTCAGCATGCTCCCTATACTCTGCCATTCTTGGCCTTCTGGTTCCTCTGTGACAACCTCAGCCATCCTCTTTTGCCAAGACCCACATACTTTCTACAGAGTGAATCATGGTTGTGCATTTGAGAAAGCAATGTCTCAAATCCTTTGAAGAACAAGGCTTAGTTTGTCAACAGCTAGACCCTAAGACCTGACTTTCACTGCCCACTTGCTTGTACTCACAGACCTTTGTCCCACATTTTTCCTTAAGCTCCTCTTTACAATTTATCTCTTAACTCAGACAAGTAGGCAGCAAAACTTCCCCTTAAGCAATAGCAATGTCCCTGACAAGACATTCAGACGGCCCAGACCACCCAGACCAGTTCGAGTCACGTTGTGTAGATGTGGCCATGGAGTGACCTCTAGAATGACCATCAACTATATTTATGTCATTATATTACTAAAATCTCCACCCAAAGAGGAACACAAGCCTCATTTACATAACATACAATGTATATGCAGGCATGTTTCTTTCAGGCACATGTGTAACCTTATGCCCACCCCTATATACAATGATAAGGCTTCCCTGTCCACATAGTCATCTTAACCCCAAAGAAAAGGAACTCATCCATCCTTGCTTGGAGAGTCATGGGTTTGGAAGTTACTCCGGTGATCTCCTTTTTTGCTGAAAATAAAGTTTTCTTTGTGTGACAGCTCAACCTGGTAGTCTAAGAAGTGAGCTCTCGTTGGTTCAATTAGAATATGGGTGGGCCCTAATCCAATCTGACTGGTATCCTTCTAAGTAGAGATTAGGACACAGACCCCCACAGAGGGAAGACCACGTAAGGACACAATGAGAAGAGGGTCATTTGCAAGCCAAGTAGAGAGGCCTGAGAAGAAACCAAGCCTGCTGATGCCTTGCTCTCAGACTTCCAGCCTCCAAAACCATGAGATGATAAGATCCTGTTGTAAGCCTCCAGTCTGTGGTACTTTGTATGGACCAAAAAACACACCTATGATCTGATGTCCACTCTGCCAGGCTCTGGGATGCAGAGTGGATACAGTCACAGGAAAAAATAGTTCTTCAGCTGGAACAGGGGGTCGTTCTCAATAAGAGACTTAGATACATAAATAGACAAGGAGTGAGGCATCTCAGCCTTGAGAATTGATGGAAGACTTCCCAGAGAAGGTGGTACCTCAACTACAATTAGACAGAAAGATTGAAGACAAAACTGATCATTTGTTTGGTTTCTCACAAGTGAGTATTTTTGCTGAAGTTCAATTTGCCATAGTATTACACCCAGTGCTCATCCCATCAAGTGCCCCCTCAGTGCCCATCACCCAGTCACCCCATCCCCCTGCCCACCTCCTCTTCCACTACCCCTTGTTTGTTTCCCAGAGTTAGGAGTCTCTCATGGTTTATCACCCTCCCTAATTTTTCCCACTCATTGTCTCTCCTTTCCCCTATAATCCTGTATCTGCTGAGACAGGTGTCTAGATACAGCCCAGCACACATGAAAACACTTCAAAAATGTTTGCTAAGTTTATTTTCATCAGGATAAGACCTCATCTTCCCATACAGGGGACACTCTATTCTTGTTTTTAAAGGCTTATGACAAACAGCTTCGAGTCTTTCTGTCACAGGTGTCCCTTTCAAGTTTAACAAACTGTTCTTGCCCCATTGGCAAGGACATCCAGCCACATGTTCTCTGGTGAGGAAAAACAAAGTTTAGAGAGACACTGTCATCTCTTCTGAGTGTTATTTTCCAGGACTCTAATACTGAAATGCACAAGTCACACATGAAGAGGGGGTCTTTGGCAGGTGGGTAGGGAGTGGCCATTCCACATGAAAAGCAGCAGAGCCCACACAGAATGAGTACTTTTGGAATGTCTACCACATGTTCTGTAGGTTTCCACATGGAAAGGGGGAGAAGCATATCCACATGAAGCTGGGACTCTGGTAGGGAGGCAGATAAACTTATAAACAGACCTGGATACAATTGGGACAGGATGCATGTGACATCATGAAGACCTGGGGCAGTGGAGTGGAGGGAATGGGCCAGGGGAGTCTCTGTGGAAGTACCTTCATCCAGCACATAAAGAGAAGATGAGCAGAGTTATCCAGTGGGGTGGCTGGGAATGGAAGCAACACAGGGGAGGCCCCCAACCATGGGTAGCATCAGAGAGACAAGTAGTCAGGTGCGGCTAAGAGCTGGGAGGGGTGACACTAGGGTGTCACTGTGTTTCATCAGACCAAGGTTTGAGGGGCTTTCAAGATTCTCACCAGGACAGCGGTATAATCCAATTTGTCTTCAGATTCTTTAAGACAGATTTGAGGGAGACAGCATATCCCTTTCCACTACTTCTACTTCATAGGGCATGAGAGAACATGTGTTGAGGACTGTGCTGAAAGTCTGAACAAACTTTAAAGTAGGAACTGAAGATCCCCCATTTTCTTTAAGATTTATTTATCTATTTGAGGGAGGGAGGGAGGGAAAGAAGAAGGGAAAGAGAGAGAGATAAAGAGAGAGAGAGAGAGAGAGAGAGAGAGAGAGAATGTGCAGGGGGGGGGAGAGGCAGAGAGAGAGGGAGAATCTTAAGCAGACTCTCTACTGAGCATGCAGCCTAATGTGGAGTTTGAATTCATAACTCTGAGATCATGACCTGAGCCAAAATCAAGGGTTTAATGCTTAATCAACTGACCCACGCAGGCACCCTTGAAGTTCCCTCATTTTTAAGATGAGATACTAAGTGAGATTTGCAGAACATGGGATGGAAGGTCATAGGTAATGAAACATGGTTGACAAATGAGTAACCTCTCATCAAAACCCAGGACAGAGGGACCCAGAAGAAAAAACAAAGTCATAAGAGGATTTTGAGGTATTCTCTAAACAAGTATGATATAAACCCTCTTTTCCAAATTATATTTTCTAAACTTTACAGAGCCCTCTCTGCCAGTCAGTGCAGATGGGAGACAGAAATGTGAGCATGAAAGATTTTATATGAAGAACCACCAAGCAGACAAAGGTAGCCAAGACTGAAAGGAGTGATAAGGGCTCTGAGGTGTGGAGAGGCTGGGATCACAGAAAGCAGCTACCAGCCCTAGAGCTGAGGGGAGGGACAGATATTCCAGGGTTTCATTTATTTCAAGAAAATGTATCATTGTTGGAGTATTGTTTTGTGATGGCTACTTTAAAAGTTCTTGTCAGATAATTCCAATATCTGAATCACTCTGTGTTGGTGGCCCTTCTTTCCTCATTCAAGTTGTGATTTTCTTGGTTCGTGGTATGACAGGTAATTTTTCCCTTATATTGTAAACATTTTGTCTGTCATGTAGGATACTCTGAGTCCTTTTGAAATCTTTTACTTTAGCGGGCAGTCATCTGTTTAGGCATGCATACCCTGGCCTATTTTGTGGGCTGTGGTTCCAATGATGGTGTCAGAGTCTCTGCAGTGTTCTTTTTCCCTGCTTGGTTTATCTGGTGCCCCTAGGGCTCCCATGATCCCTGCTGATGCTGTCTTAAGGAGCGAAGGGGCTTCTTCCAGCACTAGGTGTCTCTCAGTGAGGCAGGGTAACCTGTGCTGGACAAAGAGGCCTTCCAGACTGGGTCCCCCTACAGGTGCACTTTATCCACCAGGTATCCCTAGGAGGGAGGAAGGTCTCAGTTTGCAAGAAATGAGAGTGCTTCCCCTGACAATTCACACTGGTTGGCATCCAATCCCGTTGCTAGTGTTATTGAGCTGGTATTATCAGAAGAACCTTGTTTTATCAGATGGAGAACAAGTCCACCTGGCCACCTTCAGTTACTTGACTAGGATCATCTTCTGTTGGGTCGGAGAGACTCAGGTTTTCCTGATACTGTTCCTCCCTTCCTATAGTCCCAAATCAGCCCTCCATCCTTTTACCACCTTTTGGAGATATCTAATTGCCTCCTTGTATGTTACTCTAGGTTTCTGGTTATGCTTGTAGCATCAAGGAAGGGTCTACCCATTTTGCCCAAATGGTAGATGAAGTAGTGAAATGGGGACATCTTATGTGTTTATCATAGACTGTCCTTTCAGAGGAGGATGCACTACCAGGGATTGTTGGGAAGCAGTCCATGGAGTCCAGGAAGTGTGAAGGTATTATACAGATATCCCTGGGGCTATGGGCAGAAGGACATCCCAAGTGAGGGAATCACAGTGCAAGAGGCACTCATGAGGACAAACATAGCCTCTCTGTGGTTCCTGGGGTTTGGTTTAGTGGCTGAAGTATCATTGCATTTTTGGATATTGCAAGATTTGATTATTTTTAGCCCAAGATCTTTTTATTACTTTTCCTTTATGCATCCTATAATTTGAAATAATCACATCCACCCACTTAATAATATTCCAGAGTTTCTAAAGAAAAGAACGTTGATACCTTTTTCATCAATAATCCTGCAGTATACAAAAATTAAAAAGTGCTAATTTAGTCACATTTTGCATTAATTATTACTGCTTTGATATGAGAAAGAGAAATGATGTCTAGGAGCTGGCCTGGTGCTTGTAGGTGGGCCTTGGTACTCTCCTGATGAACATAACTGCACTGCACACACTATCAGGCAAAGCCATTCAGTGTATATGATCAATCAAGATGAGAGCAAGACAAGTATATCATCATGTCGGATTACAGACAAAACAGGAGCACTGTTCAAGCCACAGAACTGACCAAACATCCCCCTTTCCCAGATAAAGTGCTGCTTCTTTATAATTAAAACAATGTTACCTTGCTCTAGCCTGCCCTCCTTCTAGATGTGATTTATTAGGACACCCAAGCAAAGCATTATGTTTCCTGACAGGATCCAATCCAGAGCAAAGCCCTGCTTCTTCAAACCCTCTTCCAGAGTCACCCAACACAAGCCCTAGTCCTGCAATGAATCTTTTCTGACAGCCCCTTCTCCAGATGCTCCATGACTCCCCATAGGGTGCACTATGTGTAGTTTCTCTAGCTCCAAACAAGCAATAAGCCTAACCTGTTCAACTGCAGGTATGTTCCTGGGGGTCTCCTGTTAGAGGAGATTTTCAATTATAATATATTCAGGTAGCATTCATGGGCTAATTTTCGTGAGGCCTTTTGAAAAATGTAAAACAACTTATATATTCCACCCCCATCTGGCCACCAACTCCATGACAGTATAACTTTTGCTAAACCCTGGGATTCTGGAGCACTCTTGGTTTTAACTTATGAGTTAAGAATATCCTTACATTTTTTTGTGGTGTCTGTATAATGCCAGGAGTAATTTCATGAGAATGGAAGTCATATTATTTTGTCACTAGAATCTGCTGATTCTAGTAATGACTAATGAGAACCACCTGGGGACTTTAAACTCTCCTTCCCACCTCTCCTGCTATATGTCCTCAAGACACATACTCCATTAGTTTTCAATTACTGTGTATCTGCTTTCAAAGACTTTTTTTGCAAAAAACAAAAACAGGTGCTATAATGGATATTCACCAGCATGCTCATTGTCGCACAAAAATTGTTAATTTTAAATGTTAGCATAAGGAAACATAAAGTAAATAATACTTAAAGTTTCTGGTTATAGACTTTTAGCAAAATGGCTCAAAGGAGTATATTCAAAGTCAGAGAGCCTTTGAACATCATATAGAGCCTTTGACACACACCCATGAGCAGCCTACATGTCGTCTGAGTCTGGAGTTAAGGATGAAGTTAAGGAAGCTTCTAGAAGACATTGTCAGCTGTGCACAAGGATTCCCTCCACCCCTCTCAGCCATATAAGACATGGAGGAGGGATGCTTCGGTGGCTCAGTTGGTTAAGCATCTGCCTTTGGCTCAGGTCATGATCCTAGGATTCTGGGATTGAGCCCTGCATTAACCTCTCTGCTCAATGGAGAGCCTGCTTCTCCCTTTCCCCCTGCTCGTGCTGTCTCCTGCTAACTCACTGTCTCTCAAATAAATAAATAAAATCTAAAAAAACAACAACAACAACAAAAAATACCAAACACATGGAGCAGATCTGAACACACAGTTTCTACCATGGATGATCCTCCTTTCATAAAATTCATGATGTGGGTATGAAATAGTTTCCACTGCATCCCATATCACACACCAATATAAACAAACATGTAAGTGTAGCTTTGAATATGTATTTTTTAATATACAACCACATTAGGATTTCGGAAAATATCTCCTTGAGTTTAGGGGAGCGGGATGAGGTCAGGTAGGGTTTGTAGATTTAGAAGATAAAAATACAGGACAGGATACATAGTACATGAGACATCTTTGTGCTAAAAAAAAAAAGTTATTCAAGTGAAACTCAAGTTCCTTTTTGTTGTTTTTTGAAACTCAAGTTTCACTAGGTATCTTATGTTTTATCTTTCCACCCTAAGGAAAGAGGCTGTCACACACACAAAAATAACATTAAAAACTAGACAGGTAGAAGTGCTGTTCCAAATAAAGAAAGGTTTGGTCTGTGATAGGATTCAAAGTGTGTGATTTCTGACTACTCTGCAAATGACGTAGGGGCTTTGCCTGGCTCATGGAGGAAATAGAACTCAATGGTTGACCAAAAGAGAGCTTAGGAGCAGTGTGTGGCACAGAATTGCCTATTGATGGGTTCTAGAGAGTATAGGACTCTAGACTCTTTTTAAAATTTTTATTATTATTATTTATTTATGATAGTCACAGAGAGAGAGAGAGAGAGGCAGAGACACAGGCAGAGGGAGAAGCAGGCTCCATGCACCGGGAGCCCGATGTGGGATTCGATCCTGGGTCTCCAGGATCGCGCCCTGGGCCAAAGGCAGGCGCCGAACCGCTGCGCCACCCAGGGATCCCCTAGACTCTTTTTTATTAAGATTTTATTTATTTATTTGAGAGAGAGAGAGTAGGGGGGAGGGGTAGAGGGAGAGAATACCAAGCAGACTCTCTACTGAGCATGGAGCCTGACTCCAGGCTCAATCTCATGACCCCGAGATCATGACCTGAGCCGAAATCAAGAGTCGGATGTTCACCCGACTGAGCCACCCACCGGCTCCAAGAGCTGTGATTCTTTGGGAAGGTCTGGTTACCCATCAGAGCCTAGAATGGTAGGGCAGGAGGCTGAGGTACATGTTGCTGAGTTGAGTAAATTGAGTCAAGTTTCTTGGTGCAGAAAGTGGCTGGCTCCAGTCAGGTGGCGTTCTTTGATAAAGGGGATAAAGAGACCAGTGTCCTGCTTCTCCACCCCAACAGGACTCTGCTCAGCCCTTGGAGGCTCCTGGAGGGCTCTCCTGGAAGTTCAAGACAGTCACAGGCCTGTAGTGCACAGTGTGGATGAGGGAAGACAGAAGCCTGACAGAGGGGCCACCCGCTCTTTTCCTTGTTCCAGCTGCAGTCCTGCTCTGGGCTATTTGGTTGGAGCTTGCCAATTCTAGCAGATACTCTGTCTCAAGTCAGCAAGCTGCTTTAATTCAGAAGTGTCCTGCTGTGAATGATAAATTACACGATCATCCTATTCTTAGCCCAGAGGCCTCCGTGCATTGAACTGATTGCATCAGCTTTGTTTTAACCACAGAACTAATCTTTGCAATAGGTGGGCAATATGATTCTGGCAGACAGAGAAAAGATGAGGAAAATGGGACAAAATGGAAACAAATAAGATGAATACAGCCATCAGAGGAAATGATAGGGATAGGGAGAGAAAACAGTATCCTTCCCTCCTGGATCTCCTGACCTATGCAGGCCTCAAAGGAACAGGGTTATTGGGGCCAACATGAGAAACTCACTTCAGAAAAGGATTCCAGGAAGCTTTTTCTGGAAATACCGAGACCTGGCTCTGGGGGAAACTGTGCCAGCTTGGCACTCTCCTGATTCTGAAGTTTGAAGAGATTTAGCATTTTTCCCAGAGATGCTTCATTCAGGTAGGGCAAAGGGACTGAGGCAATGGACACTGTAGATGGTTGGTATTGATCTGCACTGTGCCAGGCATTTAGTGAATGTCCTGTCAATGTTGGTGGGGAAAATACATAAATTTCAAACTGTCTTGTTAGAGTTTCAGATGCTTTTTCTCTGTCAATTATTAAAATATTTCCCTTAGTTTCTTAGAAAAATTTTAATTTAAACCCCACCCGTGTTAGTTTTCAATGGCTGATGTAACAAGTAACCATAAATGCAAAACAATATA
Organism: Vulpes lagopus; assembly: GCF_018345385.1. NCBI lineage: Eukaryota > Metazoa > Chordata > Mammalia > Carnivora > Canidae > Vulpes > Vulpes lagopus. The sequence goes on along the minus strand of NC_054827.1, from coordinate 96,957,588 downwards.
AATGTATTCCCCTACCATTCTGGTGATCGGAAGTCTGAAAGGAATCTCCTAGGGACAACACACTGAGGTGTCAGAAGGACTGGCTCCTTCTGGAGGATCTCAGAGAGGATCAATTTCCTTGCCTTCTCCAGCTTCTGAGGCCACCTGGGTTCCCTGGATTGTGACACCTTTTTGCAGCACACAGCCCTTTCTTCCCCTACTTCTCCATAATATTGCTTTTCCTTTCTTTTTTGTAAAGATTGTATTTATTCATTCATGAAAGAGAGAGAGAGAGAGAGAGAGAGAGAGAGGCAGAGACACAGGCAGAAGGAGAAGCAGGCTCCATGCAGGGAGCCCGACATGGGACTCCATCCCGGGTCTCCAGGCTCACAGCCAGTGTTGAAGGCGGCGCCAAACTGCTGAGCCACCCGGACTGCCCTTGCTTTTCCTTTCTATTGTCAAATATCCCTCTGCCTCTTTCTTAGAAAGACATTTATGATTACATTTAGTGTCCACTAGGATAATCTTGGATAATCTCCCCACTTTAAAGTCCTTAATTTCATCACATCTCAAAAGTCGTTTTGCCACATAAGATATTCCAGGGATTTAGGATGGAGACGTCTGATCCTCTCAGATTGAACTGGTGGCCTTGCTTGTCACTCTTTCAAAGCAAGGGAAGGAATTCAGGATCCTCTGCTCCTCACAGAACTGCCCATAGAGAATGTCTTTCACATACATCTGGTGTGTTCTTCAAAACCACCTACAAGCCAGCATTCACTGTCATGATTATTTTGCAAATGCAAAATTGGGAAAGAAACTTATCTTTACTGAGTTAAATCTGATATCAATTGAGCATCATTCTGTATAAGGTCCTGTCCTTTCATTGCTTCATTTAATCCCTTTACAATCTGGAAAATAATTTCATTTTTTTTTTACTGTTTTTGTTCCCATTTTGTAGGTAGAGAACCTAACACTGGAAGAGTCAAACACTATAACTAAGACTGCAGAGCCAGACATGAAGGTGTTGAAGTCGAACCCAGATTCATAATTTCTAGCCCTCATGTATCCCACAACCACCTTCTGCCCTGTTCAGCACTCCTCGAGCAGAGCACAGTCCTGTAATAGTCTGAGGATGGGTGGCCACAGGCTGCAGCTGACCCTGTGGCTATTCTTTCATGGAATACAGTGACATCTTTGGATGTGTCCAAAGACACAGAATCATTAAGGCAGAAATGAGTATCAGTGAAAGCTTTCCCCATATGCTGCTCAAACTACAGGATATACAGAACTATCTTGTTGCTTATAAAAACATAAAACCTCCTGAGCCCCATTCTTAGAAATTTTAACTTAGAAGGTCAGGGAGTAAATTCCAGAAATCCAATTTTTAACATGGCCAGAGCATTTTTAACGTGCTTGGATACAATTGGTTGGAAAAGAAAGACACCAGGATGAGAGGGGTAGTGCATGTTTTCTAGAATGGAGCATTATTATAACCCTTCTTGTGAGAGCATGGGTTTGTGTGTTATGGAGGGTAACCATGGTGGACTATATAGTTATAAGTGGCAATAATTCTTCTTCCCTTTTTAATAAAAGATTTTTTTATTTATTTGAGAAATAAATAAATTATTTATTTATTTGTTTATTTATTTTATTTATTATTTTAGAAGGAGAGGGAGAGAGAATCTGAAGCAGACTCCATACTGAGCACAGAGCCAGCCATGGGGCTCAGTCCCACAACTGTGAGATTATGACCTGAGCTGAAACCAAGAGTCAGACACTTAACTGACTGATCCACCTGGGTGCCCTGACAAATAATTCTTAAAACCTTTCTGGTTGCTTAGCAGATTTAGTCAGGTGAAGAATTTTGGCAGTCTGGGCTCTGATTTGAGTAAGATAAACAAGTGAAAGGTGGATTTCAAGGTGTGGAACAGGACTTTTGGGGATGCTTAGAGTCTAACTTGTGCATTTGCTGGAAAGAAATCAGGAGTGGTTGCTAGAATTTCTACATCACAATCTGTCCAACTGAACTTTGCAAAATATAGAATCAACTGATCCTTGAGGAATATTCCAAATCAGGGAGTAGATGGGCAATGTCCAGAGGCCATAAATTCACCAGAGATGTTAGCACAGACTTGAGGTTTGTTATTGCTTAGAATATTGAGAAATGGAACATCAGAACTTAATATTTAGGGCAAGGGATACTATGCCCAAACAAGTGCCTAGACATCTGATTGTCCTAGGCAAATTTGCCCTATAGGAACCTGCTTTCTCTGTATTCATAAACTTACCAAGTCACCTGTTACTCTGCGCTGCATTTCCCAAGCTGAATACCCTGGGACAGATACACAATGAATCTGTTTGACTGGCATAATCCTGGTGGTACAGATGAGACTCATGAACAGTGATTCATGGCCTATCATGAATGATAATATAACTTATCATGCTGGGATCTGACTCTGCAGTTCACGACAAGCTGATTTCTTGAAAGGGCTCAGATTCCTGATTCAGCATGCTTTTGCTAGAAGAGTATGTTCTGAATGGAAGAGAAGTAATAGTTCTGTTTTTTTTTCTTCAGTGGACCACTTCTAAAGTCAAGTCAGAGTTTTAACCAGTGTTCATTGTTTCTCTTTAAAATCCCCCACGTCTCTGTTTCTCATATGAAAAGATTCAAGCCAGAGTTTATGCAGACAATATTTTTTTTGAGGGCAAGGTCAGCAAATTGTGCTAAGTATGTGTCCTATGATCTCCATAAAAGGAAATCATTGAATTTTCTGTCCACTTAACAGTGTCTTTTGTTAATGATGGGCAAGAGGCTTGCATTATTTATGGAGCACTTTCACAACTCAGCAGTTTATGGAGTATATATGAAGAAAAGGAGCTCTTTATTATCTAATAGAATGCTGCATAACAACTTTAGTATTAAACTTTTAAAGAAAGAATCCTGGATTATCATGTGGGCAAGTATAAAGGACATACTTTGGCCTCAGATTCAAGCTAACCTCCCAACCTTTAAGACTATGTGCCTATATGTCTGCTGGAAAAAGTGAGGTATTACTTCAAAGATAAGAAGTTTTAGTTTATCCATTATAAATCCTTCCTAAAGCAAAGAGGAATCTTATTAAAATGTTGTAAGTTCGTCCATGTGGGATTTGGGTGAAAGCAATTTTGGACAAACCACTGTGTACTGGTAATGAAAACAGAAATGAATTCAACCCTCTAATGGGAAAGTGACAAGCAAATAAATTAGTCTCCAGGTTATCCAATTTTAGAAAATTATCTAAGACAAAATATGACCAAAAATTGAAATAGAAAGTTAAAAGAATCTCCAGGTTTCTGTATAGATAATTTGTAATTTAAAATAGTTGGGTCAAGCAGGGGTGTCCAGGGCAAATCTGGTATCAAGATATGCCCCAGCCTGTCTGCTACTTCTTAAACTCTTACTGAACCTCTTCCTTCTCAACTTCCCCATAAGTGTTAGCAAACTTACCAGCCTAAAGTATACATACTGTGCCTTCTGTCTGAGACTTGCCAGAGTCCCTTAGTTTTTGTTTTTTACTAAACAAGTTATCACCTCTGCTTAAATAGAAACCATGTGCTGCAGGTCCAGGACATATGATTAGCATAATGTCTTGATGTTTAGGAAAAGGGGTGGAGAAGATCCTGTCCTGGACATGTGTTGCTCTTTTTTCCTAGGATTTTGAGACACTCATGCCACCCTTTTGTCCTAAAAACTCATCCTCAAAGTCTTGCTTTCCTCAGAGAGCACCATATCCCTGAAGTAGCACTTGATTCTCCTCCTACTTTGTCCTTCCTCCTCATATAAGGCAGATTAGTCAAAATGCCAGAAGTACGGGCTTCTACAAACAGGATCATTGTACTGGTTTTCAAGAGACTGTGACAAACTTTCAGTTATAAAGTAAATAAGTCATTATAGAGATGCAAAGTATAGCTTGGGGAATATAGTCAATAATATTGTAATGGTTTGTATGGTGACAGATGGTTAGTACACTTATTGTGATGAGCACTGAATAATGTACAGAAATATCAAGTTGCTGTGTTGTACACTTGAAACTAATATAACATTGTATGGTAATTATATGTCAATGAAGTAAAAAGATAGTGTTATAAGTGCATAACAAGGAACAGAAGTGGGGCTTCTATAGTTTTCCCAGGTCTTTCTCCAAAGCAGTGGAACAGAAGCCAAGAGGGGTCATAGTTTTTCACCCAGAGGTCAGCCTGAAACCAATTGTCTGGAGCCAAACAGCTGAGATGCTGGAAAGCCCATACTTATCTTGGTTTTCAGATATTTAAATATCCCTCTTCCTGACTCCAGGTATTTTTTTAAATCCATCTCACCCAGATAGAAAAATCATGGAAGTGTTTGTTCACAAAGATAATCTTTATGGATTTCTGAAAGTAAAAATGATACATGCCATATCTCCTTCCATAAAATAATGAAATTAGAAATTAAGAATAAAGGGAAAGCAAAAAAAGAATATGGTATATCCCCCTTTAAGAAGTCCAGCCTTCTTAATAATCCTTAAATTAAGGAGGAAATCACAACAGAATTTTAGATTATTTAGAAGTGTATAACTGTGAAGACACCAAATCCAAATTCATGGAACATGCCCCAGACATCAACTAGTACAAATCTATTGTCCTTAAGATGTACATTGAAAAGGATAAAAATATGAACAGCATTTAATTATGTATATCAGTATAAAAAATTCAAGAGATTCTGGTGGTATGATAAATGAAGCTGATGTAGATGAAGTTTACTTTCAGTTCAAATTTTTAAATTCTAGATAAAATATCCAAAGAGGGAGAAATATATATTTCTCTAAGCTGAGACACGGGTTTCCCCCAGATGGCAGAAATTTGTACACATTTTTCAAATACAATTGGCCCTTGAACAACACATTGCTTCCAAGACGCTCTAGGGATTGCCATTTCAGGCAGCAGGAGGTGGACAGACCTTAGGAGAAAGTGTGAGCATGTATCAAGAGTGTGGCTTAGAAGTAACACTCATCACTTCTCACATTTCACTGACAAAGACCTCTGTTACGTGACTCCACCTAATTGCAAAGGGTACTGGGCAGTAAGTCTAGCTGCTTGTCTGAGAAGAAAGGCCAAATGGATTTTGAACTGCCAGAAAATTCTGCCATAAGCTTAACAAAGAATGTATAAAGCTTATGTGAATAAAACCTCAAAGTTTGCTGAAAAACATTTAAAAAAAAAAAAGTAAGAGGAGAGGTATGTTATGTTTTATATGAAAGCTACAGACCTGTAAAACTAAAATTTCCCCCATATTAGTCTAGAATTCACATGAAATCTCAATCAAAATCTTAACTGAATGATTATGGAACCTGATAAAATTAGTCTAAATTTCATGTGTTAGAGAATTTCAAAAGTTAAAGAATATCTAACTTTTAAAGAGGACACTATAGTGTCATTATCACTATAGATCTATTATAATTAAAACTTAGTAATATTGGTACAAAAATAGATATATAGAACTTATAGACTAGGGGATCTAGAAATCTGGGTCTGTTGCACAACAATGTGAATACACTTAATAATACTGAATCATACACATTAAAATGGTAAATTATGTTGTTTTTTATCACCATTAAAACTTATTAAATTATTTTAAAAATAAATATATTATTGTACTGATAGGATATTAGCTTATGATAATAAAAAGGGATGTTTCAAGTTAGTAGTAAGTAGATAGCACATTCAAGAATAATGTGGAGGTAATTCCATACCATATGGAAGAAAATGTTCCCTTATAAAAACAATACAATTCATGATAAAAAGCAGAATTATAAACTTAGAAAAAATATTACAGTGTGTTTATAATATGGAAGTGTTGCAAAGGCCAGATAAAAATCAAAATTGTGCACTTGATAAAGAAAATATAGGGAGTTGCTGCATTATGTTGGAGTGGTGTAAAACTATTTCCAAATAAAATGTAAAATTCAGAATCCATAAATAAATCTAATGACATATTTGCTTTCATAAAACTTGAAATCCTCTTTAGAGAAAAAAAGTTACCATGAAGTTAAAAATGGAAGTGATACTTGACGGGATGAGCACTGGGTGTTTTTCTGTATGTTGGTAAATTAAACACCAATAAAAGTTAATTAAAAAAAAAATGGAAGTGATAGTCTGGTAGGAGGTATTTGAAACATATTTAATCAATTAAGTGTTAATATCCAGAATGTATCAGATCAGTAAGATAGGAAAACATTTTAATAGAAAAATTTAGATGATGAGCATGATTCTTACAGAACACTTAAACAGCTAATAAGCATATGAAAACATATTGTCTTACTCAAAATCAAGAAATAGCAAATTACAACCATAATAATATTGTTTCCTCATTTATTAGATTGGGATTAATCTAAAATATGCAGAGTAATGGATGTTCTTATTCATCTTTGGTGAAAAGCTAAAAGTTTTAGTCTTTCAGAAAAACTGGATGTTTTTACCAAATTTTAAAACGTGTGTGTATTTGATTCATGAACTTTGCATTTGCACTAGGCATCTATCTTAAATATTCCTGTATGTGAATGGAGATAAATATTTTAAAATGTTCATTGCAGCATTGTTGGTTTAAGGAAAGATCATAAGTTAAATATTCCTCAACAGGGCTTTGGCTAAATATACTGTACTACATGCATACTGTGGAATACTATGTAGCAATTAAAAATAATGTTAGCTTATATGTACTGACCTTGGAGGATCTCTAAAACATATCATTTTTTTTAAAAAGCAATGCATATAGAATTATCAATTCTGTAACTACATAATAAAATGGTGGAAATGATGCATCTTATAACATGCTAGATATTGCTGTACTCAGTCAGCCTTAACAATAATCTCTTATTCTCATGAATTTCTGTATCCTGAAGCATCTCTGTCTTAGCCTGTAAGCTGTGCTTTGTTATGTTCCATCTGATTTTCCTCCTGTTTGTATCAACAGACTGGCTAAGTCATGTATTTCTCATGCTGGTGCAGAAACTCAAGAGCCTGAATAGAAACATGCAAGACTTCTTAATGCCTTGGCATGAAACTGGCACACAATCATTCTGCACACCTTCCTCTGGCCGAGTTGAGCCCTAAGTCAAGACACAGCTGGCTTGACATTCATGCATATAGGAGTAGAGGACTGGGACCAACATGTCAATCAACTACATACACTAAAATGTTAATCCTTAAGACAAGATTTTGCATGATTATTTTGTGCATTTATTTGATAGATAAGTATTATCCTCTACTGCGTACCAAGCTCTATTCTAGGCATTGGACAATCAACAATGAACAAAAGCCACTACTCCAATAAACACCTCTCCCTCATGGAGCTTACTTTCTAGTAAAGGAGACATCATAAATGAGATAAATATAATATATTGTGGGTTAGATAGTGATGTATTAAAAAGGAAAATAAAACAGAGAAAGGAGACATAGACACTTGGTCTCTAGGGAGAGAAAATACAAAAATTGAGATCATGTGTCAGGCCAGGCCAATGGGTGAGAAGATGACTTTTAGGTAAAGCTGTGAAGGAAGTGAGGGAACGAGCCAATTGTATATGAGGGGAAAAGTGCCTTCCAGGACAGAGGAGCAGCAAGGGCAAAGGCCTTGAGGCAAGAGCATGACCAACATGTTCAAAGAAGAGAAGTCACCATGGTGTCTAAAGCAAAGTGAACAAGGGAAAGAACAAAAAGGTTTAGCCAGAGAGTTCACAAAACCTGGTCATATTCCAGACAACTGCTTGCCAGGGACTACAACTCAGTCCAAAGACCCATACTCATAGGTACTTGGCAGCTTTCCTGCTTTGGATTTTCAGGTATTCTAAGCAACTCATTTTCTGTTCCTTTGCTCTGCTCCCAAACAGGTGTTGTTCTGTGATTTTTTTTGTATATGCTGGACTAGACTTTGCAATGACAGTACATCCCTCGAACTACCTCCTGGTTTATGTGGGTCTCTTGTCCTAGGTCAGGCTTCACAAAACAGTTTCTTCTCTGTTAGTCAGCCAAGATGTGACAGATCAAGAACTCTGTGAAATGTGCCCTGACTGGTAAATGGATCAGGGATTTGGGGAAACTGCTCTATGACTAAAAAGTTCAGAACTACTCTAATAAAAAAAATATGATCGAGATGATGCCTGAAAAGCCAAAAAAATTATAAGATTGATATATAGTCTAAGCATTTCTAGCCATGACTACCATATTCCAGATACCATAAGTTGCTTTCAGAGGTGACTGAGGAATTGAACTCAAATAGGAAAAGTCATTAGGTCCATTGGGCACAAAATACCATCTGCTAGCCCAAAACTACAGAAATGGCTAGAAAACAACAACCCTTGCTAAAGCACGTAATATGGGAAAAAAGCTCTCCTGAGAGATTTTAACAGTATGTATATATATATATATATATATATATATATATACACACACACACACATTTTCATGTGTATATATACACATGGACACACAATAAAAGTGCTCTAGATATAATATCTTTTTTTCACCCTTAAATTTTAAGTATCAAAAAAAAGTATGGGTCAGTAGGGAAGAGTTCTCCTAAAAGACAAAATAGTTTTCCATTGCATTTAAGTGGTAGTGCATTTCAGCTAATTCCTGTAATTACCAATGATGTAGTAGATGGAGAAATCTATTGAGTCCTTGAATTTTAATAGCCTTAATGGTACAAGCCACATTAACAATATTAAGATTTCTCCTTATGAATAAACAAGTTAACCAAGTTTGCCCTTTTGGACCTCACAAAGACCAGAGACTGCATCCAGCCAATATTGTAGAGGAAGGATCCTGGAGTCTGGATGTAGGCAGTTTCCCTATACACAGCCACAAACAGGGGGTGATGCGGTATGTGGTGTAGCCAGTCCTCTGGATACTACCAAGACAGATATTTATTGTCCTTGGATACAGCTAATGTTGTACTTTACATTAATGGTGGTGACAATGATGACAAGGCCTGTAGGGAGGTATCGGAAAGCCACATGTGATTGATTGCACAGGGAAGCAGTCCCAGGCAACGTGACTGACTTTAAACCATTGGCTCCTGTCATGATCAGAGAATCAGACAGTTTCTGTAGTGATGTTCAAAACGAAACAGGACAAGGCAAGATACGACTGTAAAATTGAGAGTTTAAGTGGATTGCATAATTACAATGAAAGTTGAATTCTCACGCTTGCCTCTACCCTTGTGTACAGTGAGGCTTTGTGATATAGGTGGCTCTTCTGAGACTTGAGATAGGGATATTTGTGTGGATTCAAAGAAAACTGGGAATTGTGAATTCCCCAAGATGCTTTGATCTCCTTTGCTGGAAGAAGCAACCCATGTGTCTTGTATAAAGAACTTTTCCTTATTTGAAGATCCCTTAATAACTTTACATAGGGTGATGCTTATGATCCCCAAGAACTGCCCCCATCACTTGTTAGTGACTTGGGATGTGTAATTGGGGTTACAAATATCAAGTAAGGTTCACAGAGATAAATGCAAAATTTGATCCATGAGGAGATGGTTTATGCTAGAGAAGGGGGGAGGGGATACAGAGGAAGAGAGAAAGGAATGTATAGGAAAGGAAGGGAAGAGAAAGAAGAAGATAAAAAGGGAAATATTTGCTAATTTAAACCAGATCAGAAACATAAGTAAATATATGGGCATGGATTCTAGGGAAAAGTTTTCAATTAATAATCGTGCCTTAGATAAACCTCATTGGCTACGATACTGCCACTGCACAAAGCTGATTCTAGGAATGTTAAACCATAGAGTGAGGAATTCAACACTGGGTAAGGCTGAACTTGTCCCCATGAGAGCAAGTACAGAGATTCAAACTGAATGGGTTTGAGCACCTTAGAGTAGTTCTCAGTTAACTGGTTGGTGGAGTAAAAACCAGAATCACAATGACCTGCACCCAATGAAACCAAACTGTCCTCCTCTCTGTGGCAGCCCCTTGTGGAGAAATCTCTGTATTCTATAGAAGAACACACTCATCTACTGCTATGATTAACCTAATGAGCAGGAATGGCAAGAACCTTAAATATCTTAATGAGACACATGGGTAGCAGAGGGTGAGCAATAATGAAATGAGATTTCAGGGGCCCAGACTTTGGAAAGGTTTCTAAGGGTTAGGTGTTCTGAAACATGTTGGAACATTCCCTCCAAAGTGAAAGAAAGGTTACTATTTCTTCTACTGCCTACTGCTTAAAAATGGATCATTTACTGTGGGTCTCTTTATGGTAGCACCTTAAATATGGTAGCACCTTATTTGAAAGTGCTGGTCTAGTGCATTCACTGAATAATCTACAAAATTCTAGATTTTGAGCGGGACCTGGAGCAGATGTCTTGGGCCTAATGGACCAGTGTAATGGTAACTGAAATGTTGTTTTCCAACAGGAATGCTGTATGGAGCTTCTGGCCAGCTCAAATGAGAGTATTACAATGCAAATATCCAGCTTTGGGAGCAAAGCCATATTCTACATTGTATACAATTATTACTATTGCTATTATTATTATTATTATTACTTTAAGAATTAGGTCTTATCTTGTTATGCTACTAAACTTTGTAGAGACAGAATGGGCACTCCATGACCATGTGACCTAAGCTATTTATCATGAATTGTCTGTATTCTGACACACCAGGCAATAGGGTGGAAGTTGTTTATAAGATAATAGGTTTGAAGGGATCCCTGGGTGGCTCAGCGGTTTAGCACCTGCCTTCAGCCCAGGGTGTTATCCTGGAGACCTGGGATTGAGTCCCACATTGGACTCCCTGCATGGAGCCTGCTTCTCCCTCTGTCTGTGTCTCTGCCTCTCTCTCTGTCTCTCATGAATAAATACATTTAAAAAGTCTTTTAAAAAAAGATAATAGGTTTAAGCAAGTCTAAGGGGTACAGTAGTTTCATGGTCTGGTAGCTCAGACTCGTACTATATCTTGTCCTGCTTCTCTGCCTTTTTTCTCACAATTTACACGTACGACCTTATAGGGATTCCTTATGACAGATTTACAGATGGTTCTGCCTGATATGATGGTACCAACCATAGGTAGACTGCGGAGTACTCCACCCTCATTCGAGGGTGGCCCTGAAGAACAAAGGGGAGAGACATTTTCTAAGTGGACAAAATTTTAAACAGTGCATTTAATCTTTTCTGTCATCTGGATAAGAAATGGCCAGAAGTAGAGATCTACACAAATTCACACACAGCACTTTAACTAGATTGACAGAGACTGGGAAAGAATAGAATTTGATGATGAGTGACAAAGAAACTGGAGAACAGGTTTGCAAATAACTTCTCAGAATGGAAACAAGGTGCCATATTTCTGTCCTATGTGAATGTTCACCAAAGGAAAAACTTCCCTCGGTAGGGAAATAATCAGGTAGGCAACTTGGCACATTCTATATAGTATGTCACCTATAGGTGTCATGAAAGTCTCCATGATGTCATGCACAAAGTGACTAAGACAGCAGCATTGGAGGCCATGCAGGAGTTCAACAACACTTACCTCCCTTGGGACCAGTTAGTCATATAGTAGCAAGCATGTTACAAAATTGATTTGCCTTGATTACTGCCTTGTCCTTATTGGACAAAAAACTCATTCCAGGTATGAATTATGGTTTTTTTTCTGTATTTGTAATGCTTCTCCCCACCCTAACATTTCTGGATCTGGAATGCCACATTCACCATCAGTTATTTCATATATCACTGCTTCTGATCAAGGAACTCACTTTATTATCAAAGAAGTGTGGCAATAGGCTCATGCCCAATTTATCCATTCTACTATATTCCCTGTCACTCAGAAGTGGTTGGCTTGTTATAATGTCAGAATGATCTGAGAAGATTCAATTATGACACCAGTTGGGAGATAGCACCATAGAAGTGGTATATGCTTTGAGATAGCAACCAACTCAGAATACATGAATCTGGAAATCAAAGAGTTATAATTGGAAATGGTTCTTCTCGCTATAATGCCTAATGTTCTTTCTGCAAAATTTTGGCTTCCCACCCCTATAACTTTGTGCTTTGCTGGTTTGGAAATTTTAGTTCCAAAGGAAGTCATGCTTCTGCCAGAGAACACAATGATATATCCATTGAATTTGAAGTTGAAGCTGTATCCTGTTATTTGAGGCTCTTTATTCCACTATAAAGAAGAGAATTACTGTCCTAGCCAGGGTGATTGATTCTGATTACTAAGGAGGAATTGCATTTCTGCTATATAAAGGAATTAGGGAGGACTCTATCTGGAATGCAGAGGATGCTTTGGAATGCCTGTAGAGTATGCCCAATAGTAGATATTGGTGGATAATTTTGTGAATTAAATGTGTCCTCACAAAGATATGCTGAAATACTGAACAGTGGTACTTGTGAATGTGGTACCTGTGATCTTACTTGGCAATAGGGTCTTTGCAGATATAATCAAGTTAAGGTCATACTGGCTTACGGTCAACCCTAATCCAATGTGACCTACGTCCTTAAAAGAAGTGTAGAAGAGACAAAGACACACACATGGGAAGAATGTTATGTGCCAATGGAGAGAGGCTGGAGTTATATAGAAACAAGTCAAGGAATGACAAAGATTGTCAACCACCACCAGAAACTAGGAGAAAGACATGGGATATTTCTTATTCAGGAAAGGACATAAGGAATTTCCTCTGATGACACATTTATTTGGGGCATAGAGCTTTCAGAATTGTGACAGAATAAATTTTATTGCTTTAAGACTCTCGGTTTGTGATAATTTGTCTGACATCCCTTGGAAACAAATGCAGACATATAAGCAATTTCATAAAGGCAGGGCAGCTAAGGACTCAGACTCTTCAGAAATTAAAGTTTGGGTTACTTAACAGGGAAAAGAACCCTAACTATTTGAGACACATATCAGCTATGGCCCTGTGATCAGTTATAGAAATGAGGACTGTGTAGCAACTAGGGGTATTTTCCTGTGTGTGTGTGTGTGTGTGTGTGTGTGTGTGTGTGTGTGTGTGACAGAGAGAGAGAGAGAGAGAGAGAGAGAGAAGGTGAGAGAGAGAGAGTATATTTGAACTTTTCGATGGAAGTATGTAAATGTTTAGCATGAGAATGTACAAGTTTAGGCACGAATTATCATCAATTTTACCAGAAGGTGCCCACCCAACAAGGAACTGTTTCCTTTGAGCCATTTATTTGCAAAGTCTGCAAATCTGAGTGAGACCACCACCCTTATTCACTTAGTTCTGAACCAGCCTAGCAGAGTTCTTGCCCTACTCAGAGATCAGGCTCTACCTTTTGTCCACTGCTTAGCATCCCTTCAGGTGTCCCACAAACCTCTCTCATCTTCTCACTGATCTAAACTACAAGCTCTCCTTTTCTTAGTATAAACTACTCCAGTACTAGGAATTCTGTGATCATGAGGAGCTTTTATTTTGGTCAATTTTTTCCTCCCCCAATATTACCTTCCACTTTTCCCCAAACCCATCAATTTCTAAATGATCTGCTCACATATCATACCTCCCCTGAGGTCTTCACAGGGCTCTAAGACATATGTATCATATACTGTAATACTCAATACCTCTCCCTTCATTTGCTGAGCTTTTGTTTCATCACCTCATGCTTCCATATCCCTTAAAGTATCTTCCATCTGGCTTGAATGCTTCCTTCTTTCTCCTTTGCCCACTAACGTTGAAAAGTCACTAAGTCATATTTACTCTTCTCCAAAACTGTTATTACTGTTGCCAGCTTCCCTCTTACCAGTGCTGCTAGCACTAGTTCTCCTACCATGGCAGGAGCATTGTAAAGATGACAACATCCAGGTAGTGTTTACTATGTTCTAGATGCCATGCTAAGGTCCTCTCCATGGATCATCTTGTACAATCCTCACCAAAACCTCATGAGATAAGTGTTATCTTTATTCTCATTTTACTTCTAAGGAAATTAAGGCTTATGGAAGTTAAGCAATTTGCCCAAAGGCATAGAAAAGCTATAGTTCATTTGGGACAAAAAGTGCTTAAAATATAGATTGTCCTCCCCAAAGATATTTTAGATGGACTAAAGGTCTTAAAGTTTTGGGATGTCCAAGCCCCACACTCACTGAACTCCCCTGGTTCTTAAAGGAAGTTTGCTTTTTGCCAAATTTTATGTCTCAAAATAGAAGAATGTCCCCTTTCCTTCGACAGGAGATTTTGGTTCAGGCAGTACTGTTTCATGTGAAAGTCTACATTTTCAGAATCACTAGCAAATTGGTTAGTGGGGACAGGCCTTTGACTTTGAACTGTGAAGCTTGGCACTTTTAGGCCATACTTGGGCAGACCCAAGAGTTTTGTGATAGTGCCTGGAGTGACCATGAAAGCTAGACTGGGAGACAGAGGCTGAGTTTCGGCCATAACAGTTGTGCTTTTGTATATGCATGTGTCTGTGTATATGTACACATATGAATGTGATATGGTATTCTTAAATTTATACACATATGATACGCATGTATTTGTGTACATATGAATGGATATATAAATTTAGGCACATATGCATTTCTGGGCTAATTTTCATTAACATAAAATTAATTCAAAACAAAAGCTTGATCCTTTAGAAATAGTTCATGATTCACTCATTGCAATGAAAGACAAGGATAAAAAATAAACAACTGAGGGTCAGGGGGATTAAATCTATAGCCAGAGAAAACATGAATTACTTAATAACAACTACTCAACCTTAAGTTTCCTCATTGTGGTAAGAGAATTGTTCTCTGAGGTCTTCTCTCTCAAAGGCCAGAGTAAGACCCCTTGGAGGATAAGGATGAATAATTGGTACATGTCTTCCCAGGGCTGCACTGTAAGTGGTAGGTATAGGGTTCAAGAACTCCTCAGTGAGTGGCCTAATAGCATACACCAGGCCATAGTATGCTGCCCAAGGCAATGACATCTCAAGTGCCACTCTCTAGGTGGGTTGGGGAGGGGTCATGCTGTCTTCATTGCTGTTCTCCAGCTAGCTTAGGGATCATAGCATCTTGGGGCTTGATTGTCTGTATGATCATAGCATCTTAGGGCTTGACTGTCTGTATGATTTATGATTTTGCTTGTTACTTGAAGACAAAGTTGAGTGGCCCCTGTGAACACAGCTGGAATCTGCAACTTTACTTTTAAATTAAGACCTTATTAAGAAACCAGGTCCCACAGAAACCAATATTTTAAATTACAGAATGTTTATATTTTTTTCACTGAAATTTACCTCTCATATCCCCCAAGAGAAGAAAATAACCCCAAAATATGTACCAGAACTGATTAGTTTTTTTTTTTTAAAAAAAAGATTTTTTATTTATTTTATTCATGACAGACACACAGAGGGAGAGGCAGGCTCCATGCAGGGAGCCTGACTCGATCCAGGGTCTCCAGGTCAGGCTGAAGGTGGCGCTAAACCGCTGGGCCACCAGGGCTGCCCAGAACTGATGAGTTTCTTTTTTTTTTAATAATAAATTTATTTTTTATTGGTGTTCAATTTGCCAACATACAGAATAATACCCAGTGCTCATCCCATCAAGTGCCCACCTCAGTGCCCACCACCAAGCCACTCCCACTCCCCGCCCTCCTCCCTTTCCACCACCCCTAGTTCGTTTCCCAGAGTTAGGAGTCTTCCATGTTCTGTCTCCCTTTCTGATATTTCCCACTTATTTTTTCTCCTTTCCCCTTTATTCTCTTTATGTCTAGGATAGCCTGACCTTTAGCTAGAAATGGCCTGTCTCTGGTGGACCAATGGTAGGGGTTTTACGTAGGGGTGGGAGGTGGGGAATCCTGCCAATGTTTGCCCTCCCATCACTCTAGGACAAAAGAGGCTCTATCTTCCTTCACAAATTAGCACACCGAGCTCCTGAAATCAAGTGATCCCTTCCTAGATTGCAGCTGGCCTGGTGTTGGTCATCAAGTGGCTCTAAACCTCCTAAATATTTGCTTAGGCAATATGACTTCCTCCAGTTTCAAAGAGCAAATACAGATTTCTTTTTCTTTTTAACAGATACTAACCTTTTAACAGCTTTAGATACTCTGTAAACATTTATGTAAGAAAGCTTGTTCCAGTCTTGATCTGGAACAGAACTTTTTGTGTGATGTAAAGCCTAAACTTTGTCCTAGGAAGAAATTAGCATTCTGGATAAATCCTTTAGCATTTTGATAAAGGATTTTGGTGGACTAAGAATTATTCTAGATATCAATTTCACATTCATTCTGCTGACCATTAGCCTTGAGAGAGGCTGACAACCATGACCAAGTTACTGTTCTGCCATCAGCAGCTGTGCTTTTCTTGCATCCATGCCTGCAACCATTTAACCATTGTTTTCTATATAATTTCCTACCAGAAGTCAATCTGGAATTGGTTTGTTGAAAGTCTTCTCCCTTGTAGCAGGCATAACAAAAGTTATAAGAAAAATGGAAAGCATAGTAGTAGATGAAGTTTTTTTTGCAAATACCCATTATTTCCTCTGACTACATTCATGTGTGGAACGTATCACTGGCCCCACTTCAGTGCTGAGGAAGTGTAAGTAAAAAGGTGAAGTGATATTCCTGCCCCCAAACTCATAACTTACAAGTAAAGACTCAAGTCTTACTTTGGCCCCTCTTTGTTTTTTTAAATTTGATGTTCCAGGGTCTTTCCTCAACACCACAAATGCATTCAAAAGAATTTGGGAGTGGAAAGAAGCAAGTGTGCAGACCAACATACAGGTTTATGGGAATCAAATCTGCCTGGAGTATACAAACCTGCCCTGAAACTCTTTCCCTGTTTCCTAGTCAAGGACAGCACAAAAAAGAAAAATGCCAAAGTGGCAGTATGAGACATCTCTGTCCCTGGGGACAGACAACATCCTAAAAACACTTGATGCTTCAGAAATTTGAAAATGAAGAGCCAGGATATGTTCCCCAATGTGTAGTTTGTATTCCATCTAACAATTGCTTTAGTTCAGGTTGTGATCCTGGGGTCCTGGGATCGAGTCCCACATCGGGCTCCCCATAGGGAGTGTGCTTCTCCCTCTATGACTCTGCCTCTGTCTCTGTGTCTCTCATGAATAAATAAATAAAATCTTTAAAGAAATTTCTCTAAGGATGCGATTGGGTTTGTATTTTTCTTCTCTCCCAACAATCCCTCTGTTGTGCACATTCCTTCTTCACTCTGGAAGGAAACATGAGAAAGGTTGCCGACTTTTTTATTCTTGGTATTAGTAGACATATTGATAGCATACAACTTGCATGGGCTTGCTGGAGAAGCCATTTTTGAAAAATTGGCTCTGAAAATTCCAGAACAATAGCACTGATATATTATGAAACCAAGTCTTCCAAATATGGTATTCTAAGAGATTGTTAACAGAAGGAAAAGGCTTTGCATCAGCCCTTTAAGGTTTTTAATTTGTGCTTTTAAACCTTATAGTGGGAGTAGAGAGAAGCAAAATCTGCTTGTCAGGCACAGAGAGAGCATATCAGATTTTCTTCCACAGACTTGGAGACTGAGTAGAAATAAACCAGCCCTTAGAGACTAGATACAATTGCAATTCTCTGAGAACTGGGCTTATATCACCATCATTTGAGTGCTGAGAAAGGGTGACAGCAGTAAGAAGAGCCTTGAAGGACTGTTGTATTCAGCCTGGCAAACTCTACAGTAAGAATGCTGAATGAGGCAGAACTTCCTTAGAAAAGTGTTGAATCAGTGAATTTCAATGAAACAGCCCTCAGAGGCATAATATTTAGTGATTTCAGCTTGCATTATTTATTGACTCGTGGGGAGTTTGTGGGTTTAACATTTTATTAATATGGCACCAGGTCATCTGAGAAAGTCATAGCCACTGAGAAAGCTCCTTAGAAACACATTTTCATATTATCAACAGTTCACTTTGAGGATTGAACAAAATCTCCAGTGTGTCTCTGTGTTCAGTGGGGACAGATAGAAAGTGCCAGGTCTTATACAAACCATTTATTCTCCAAGGAAACAAATGGGAATAAGGAAATTCCACAAATACTTTACTTCTTTCTTGATGATCTTATGGTTCTTACCTTGAGCCTTCAAAGTCATGCAGGGATGAGAAAGCCACAATCTCTGTGACCTAAAATAGATTTGGGCAGCTGAATGTATCCCTTCTGTTATCATTTATTAAGTGACCCCAGAATGTCTGGCATCAAATAAAGCTTATATGTAATGGCTCATGGCCTTCTGTCTCACTTAAAAAATGTGATGGTTAATGCCTAAGGACTCAGGTCAACTAAAAAAACCTTGAGATTTAATCATAAGATTTTTGGAACACTTTCTCTCCTGCACTTTTCCCCCCTTTAAAAAAAATTCAATTTAGTCAACATATACTGTATCGTTACTTTTAGGGATAGAATTTAGTGATTCATTCAGTTGCATGTGACACCCAGTGCTCACTACATCATCTGCCCTCCTTAATATCCATCATCCAGTTACCCCATACTTCCACCCACCTCCCCTCCAGCAACCGCAGTTTGTTTCCTGGAGTTAAGAGATAAAAATAGAAAGGGAGGCAAACCAAGAGACTGTCCAGAACTTCTTACCTTTATATTAGTAGGGCTTCACAATGTTAACAATGGGTTACAGCTAGAAGAGCTAAAAGTGCTACGAGAATCAGACCTTATTTAAGGAGTTCTTAGGGAAAATAATATAAGAGAGACAGAAACAAGAAAACTAGACCTATTTAAAACCACTGGCATGAGGATCTCAGGGTGGTCCAGTGGTTGAGTGTCTACCTTGGGCTCAGAGAGTGATCCCGGAGTCCAGGAGAGGTGTCCCACATCAGGATCCCTACAGGGAGCCTGCTTCTCCCTCTGCCTGTGTCTCTGCCTCTCTCTGTGTCTCTCATGAATAAATAAATAAATAATCTTAAAAAAAATAAAACCACTGGCATCAACCACACTTGATATAAATTTTATACTTACCAGAGAGGGAATTTGAAATAATTATATTTAATTTGCTAAGGACTATAATGGAAAAAATGTAAACAATATTCAAGAACAGATGAATAATGTTAAAAGAGATTGGAAGCTCTAAGAGAGAATCAAAAGAAAATGCTAGAAAAAAAAATAAAACAGTGGCAGAAATAAAGATTGCTTAATGGGCCCATGAGTAAACTGGAAACAGCTAAAGAAAGATTTGATAAGCCTGAAAATATGTCAATAGAAACTTCCCAAATTAAAATGCAAAAAGAACTAAAAAGAATTAAAAAAAAAACCCAGAACAGAATATCCAAGAACTTTGGAATAATTTCAAAAGATGTAACATGCATAATGAAATACTGGGAGAAGAGAGGAGGAATGGAGTAGAATTAATATTGGAAGCAATTACGGATAAGAACTTTTCAGAATTAATG
Source organism: Vulpes lagopus (assembly GCF_018345385.1). Lineage (NCBI taxonomy): Eukaryota > Metazoa > Chordata > Mammalia > Carnivora > Canidae > Vulpes > Vulpes lagopus. The sequence goes on along the minus strand of NC_054827.1, from coordinate 96,938,251 downwards.
GCAGGCATCAAACCACAGATCTAGGAAACTCAGAGAATACAAAGCAGGAGAAATAACAAAGAATCCACATCTAGGCATATCATACCAATATATTGAAAGAAAGCCCCCTGCATACCTAGAATCTATACCCAGAAAAAAAATTTTCAAAAGTGAATTAGAAATACAGACTTTTCTAGAAAACCAGAAATGAAAGGAATTCATCACCAATAGAATGTCCTGCAAGAAATGAAGTTCATCACAGAGAAGGAAAATAATAGGCTGGAAACTTGGATCTACATTTTTAAAACACCATAAAACACATTGGAGAAGGAATAAATTAAAGTAAAATAAAATCTTTGATTTTCCTTATTTTTAATTGATCTAATAGATAAATGTCATTTTAACAACAGTAACAGAACAGTGTATTGTGTGATTATATGATACAGACAAGGTAAATAAATGACAACAATTTTATAAGGGAGGCAGAGAGGAATCAGGAATACTCTGTTATACGTTACCTGTACCCATGAAGAGTTATCATGTTCTGTAGATCTACACTAGTTGTAAATGTATATTGAAAACTTTAGGGCAATCACAACATTTTAAAAAGTATAACACATGCAAAGAGAGAAGAAATAAATGTAATTACATGCATGCTAAATTAAAACTAGAGAAGAGTAAAAAAAGGAAAAGTAAAGAACTATAATAAACAGAAAATTGTTCTAAACATGGTAGATATCAATCCAATTATATCAACAATTACATTAAGTGTAAAATATCTTAATATGCCAATTAAAGGACAAAGATTGTCAGGCTGGATTTAAAAATATCCAATCATATGCTTTTTACAACATACCCTTTTAAGTATGAAGACACAGACACATTACAGTAAATGGGTGGAGGTAGACGGCACAGAATAAAGCACCAAGAATTCTTCTCCCCAGCTAAACAACAATTGCACTACAGAATCTGTCTCAAGTAACTGTTTTGGAACTCTGGAGCCTACTGAAGGTTTCAACTTCCAGGGGAAGATTTGGATGGTAAATCGCAGTTAATTTCAGTCCATTTCAGCTCATAGTTCAGCCCCACCCTCATGCAGGCAGCTGTGTATGTGTTCCTACAGAAACCTGTGCCCAATTTATGGTAAGCAGGATAGGCAAAAAGATATTCCAAGTATCAGAAATCAGTGCTCTTATTGCCGCTTCTGATCACAGAGGTACAGACAGAGAAAGGTGGGGGCCACGGTTGTTGCTTCCACCCCATTTGTTGCAAGCCCATATTTCTATAGCTGAAGTGAGCTCCAGGGCATTTAAAAAGCTAGGACCTGGGATCCCTGGGTGGCGCAGCGGTTGGCGCCTGCCTTTGGCCCAGGGCGCGATCCTGGAGACCCAGGATCGAATCCCACATCGGGCTCCTGGTGCATGGAGCCTGCTTCTCCCTCTGCCTATGTCTCTGCCCCCCCCCCCCCGTGTGTGTGACTAACATAAATTAAAAAATTTAAAAAATTTTAAATAAATAAATAAATAAATAAATAAATAAATAAAATAAAAAGCTAGCAACCTTTCCTTTCTCCTTCATTTTTCTCTTTTTCACCTCTTGAGAGCCAGCTATTAAAGACTAGGACTTCAAAAACAATTGCATATACCGGGAAGATGAAAAAGTGACTGCAAATGCCCAGGGAAAAGACCTGAGGCTTCTCAGGCTCAGGAAAGACCTGAGAATACTGTAAGTCTGCATCTCATGGTGATCTTTGGCACACAGAGGCTAGAATTAAAAAAATAAACAGGGATCCCTGGGTGGCTCAGCAGTTTAGTGCCTGCCTTCCGCCCAGGGCGTGATCCTGGAGTCCCAGAATCCAGATTCAAATATACAATTTTATTTATTTTATTTATTTTATTTTCAAATATCCAATTTTCAACCAAAAAAAATTCACAAGGCATACAAGAAACTGGAAAGTATATCAGTACTTTCCAGTTTATATATATATATATATATTACTATATATTAATATTAATATATAATATATATTATATATTATAAAATATTATATATTTTATTATAAATATTTTATTATATATAAATTATTATAATTTATTATATATAAATTATTATATTTTATTATATTATAAATATTTTATTATATATTTATTATATTTTATTATAAATATTTTATTATAAATAAAATATTATATATTTTATTTTATATATTTTATTATAATATAAAATATTATATATATAATATATAATATAATATTAATATATATATATTATATATATATATATATTACTTCTGGAGAAGACCTGATCTGATGGCAACTCTACTAGACAAAGACTTTATTTTTTTTTTTAATTTTTATTTATTTATGATAGTCACACACACAGAGAGAGAGAGAGGCAGAGACACAGGCAGAAGGAGAAGCAGGCTCCATGCACCGGGAACCCGACGTGGGATTCGATCCAGGGTCTCCCAGATCGTGCCCTGGGCCAAAGGCAGGCGCCAAACAACTGCGCCACCCAGGGATCCCTAGACAAAGACTTTAAAGCAACTACCTTAACAGTGCTCAAAGAACAGAAGGAAGAAGTGATGAAAGTCAGCAAAAATTTGTGTAAACAAAATGGAAATATTAATAAAGAGATAAAACCCAAGAAGAAACCAAAAAGATTTTAGAGCTGCAAAATACAATAACTGAAATGAAAAATTCGCTAGAGGAGATCAAAGACAGATTTCAGCAGATAGGATAAAAGAATTAGTGAGTTTGAAGATAGGACAATGGAGATTACCCAGTCTGGAAAAAAAAATTGAACGAAAATGAACAGAGCCTACGGGACCTGTGGGATTCCATCAAACATGTCAATGTTTACAGTAAGGCAGTCTCAGGAGAAGACAGAGAAAGGGACAAAGCAAAAAGTTGAAGAAGAAATTGTTACCAAGAGTTAGATGAAAAAGAAAAGAATCCTTGGCTCTTTTTGTTGCCATGGTAAAGAATTTATAGGACAGGTCGATGAAAGTAAAGTGTAATAAAATTTTATTAAAGTACATTCCAAGGGAAGTACAGGCCAGTCAAGAGAGACAAAAGCCTGGGAACTCCAGGGTTTGGGTTTATATCAAGTTTTTCTTTTGGATAGGTCCTTTTGAGTGAAAGGCATAGGTCCTTTTGAGTGAAAGGCATGGGTTATATAATAATTAGCTATCTATGCATATCCTTTCCCAATATGTATACAAAATGCCTGCAAATGGTAGGAAACCACATTATTTCTATTCTAGAGATGTAGGTCAAATAAGGACAAGTGGCTGCTTTCTGCACAAGTGCAACAAGCAAAACACACTTAACTCTTTCTCTGCTGGGATGCTGTAACTGCAAACTGACTGCTAGATTGGTGGAATGGGGTGGTCCCTAGGCAGCCTTCAGTTGGGGGTCTCCATCAGGACATCTAAGGTACATCCTCCTGTTGCTCATGCATAGCTTCCTGCCTAACCAAATGACTGAAAGCTTCCCAAATTTTATGGAAGACATGACTATAAATATCCAAGAAGCTCAACAAAATCCTAAGGAAGATGAACTAAGGAAAACCCACACTGAGACATATTATGATCAAATTTTTGAAAAACAAGGACAAAAAGAAAAAAATTTTTAAACAAGAAAGAAGCAATTCATCACATACAAATGATCTCCAGTAAGATTATCATTAGATTTCTCATCAGAAATTTTAGTTGAAGAATTTGCTGGGCCAATATATTCAAAGTAGTAAAAGTGAAAGACCTATAAACTACAAATCCTATATCTGGGAAAACTGAGTAAGGGACAGGCAAGGTTAAGTAGTGAGAGCTAGGTACGGGGCTACATGATTAGGCTCATGCAGGGGGCTAGGTAACCAGGCTCGCAGAAATCTCAGATGTAAAGAAATGTTACAGATGAGATATTAACCAGAGAGAAGGGAACCTAACAAATTCACCATATTCTTTCTAAATATAAACAGGATGGTCTCATGATATCTACAAATCTACCATGTTTGTCTTACCTGTTATTGATAAAATATTTACCAGTTTCCCCTGTCAGTTTTCTATAAAAGACTGACTATAAAAGCCCTCAGTGGCAACCCATTCAGGACCCTTCTCATTCAAAAGATCTTTTTTCTCTTTCCTCTTTCTGTTCTCACCTTCACTTAATAAATTTTCACTTCACTTCATTCACCCTTTTGTCCATGCGATTCATGCTTCGACTCCATGAGATAAGAAATCTGCAACCATGCAGCAAAACTACCCTTCAAAATGAGGAGAAAGTTGAGATATTTAAAAAAAATTAAAGCAGAGGGAATTTGTTACCACTAGAACTGCCCTGTAAGAAGTGCTCAATGGAGTCCTGCAGGATGAAATGAAGGCCACTAGACAGTAACTTCAAGCCCTATAAATAAAATTATCAATAAAGATAAGTACAAGGGCAATTAAGATGACTTCTATGAAGAAAAACCAAAAAAACGTGTTGGCAAGGATGGGAAGGAAGTATTGGAACACTTGTTCACTTTTTGTGGGAATATAAGCGGGTACAACTGCCATGAGAAACAAAACAGTGGTTCTTCAAAAAATAAAAATAGAATTAGCATATGATTCAGCAACCCCACTTCTAAGTATATACCCAAAAGTTTTGAAAGTAAGGTCTCAAAGAGATAATTGTATATTCATAGCAGCATTATTCACATTAGCTAAAACATGAAAGCAATCCAACTGTCCATAGACAGATGAATGAATAGAGAAAATGTGGGATATACTTACAATGAAATAATATTTGGCTTTAAAATGGAAAATCTGACATATTTTATGACATGAATGAACCTTGAAGACTTTATGTGAAGTGAAATATGCCAGTTACAAAAAGACAAATACTGTATGATTCTACCTACATGAGGTACTGAGTGCTCAATTTCATAGAGACAGAAAGGATAATGGTGATTACCGGGGGATTGGGAGAGAGAGGAATGGGAGTTATTGTTCAGTGTGTTTCGAGTTTCAATTTTACAAAATGAAAAGAATCATGAAGATAGATGGTGGTGATAGTTGCACAAATTTAAGAATATATTTAACACTACTAAGCTATATACTTACCAATAGTTATGAAGGTAAATTTTATGTTATGAGTATTTCACAATTTTAAAAATGAAGGGGGAAAAGCCCTCTGGATGGGAGAGAAAGATATACTATGCTAACACTAATCAAAAGAAATCTAGGTTAACTCTACTAATAAAGGACAAGTTAATTAAAGACCTCAAGACAAGGAAAACTATCAGGAATAATTTAGACAATCAAATAATGATAAAAGAGGCCAAATCTCCAAGAAGACATAACAATGCTAAGTGTATGTATTTATAACAGAGTGTTCAGATACATGTGGCAAAACCTGATAGAAGAGAATGTAGAAATAGATGAATTAATACTTAGTGTTGGGAACTTCAGCAACCTTATCCATGATTGACAAATGAACAGGCAGAAGCTTAGTAAGAATACGATGGAACTGAACAGCACCGTCAATCAACTGAATCTAATTAACACTTATAGACCACTCCAATGAACAACAGCAGAATACACATTCTTTTCAAACTCCTATGGAACATTAACCAAGATAGACCATATTTTGGGCCATAAAATACACATAATATATTTAAACACAAATTATATAAAATATGAACTCAAATGATAATGGCGTTAAGCTAGAAATCATTAACAGAAATACAGCTCAAAAATCTGAAAAAAATCTGTAAATTGACTTCTCAATAACATTTGAGTCAAGGAGGAATGTCAAGAGAAATCTAAATAACTATTTAGACCCAAGTAAAAATGAAAATGCAAATGATCACATTCAAGAGATGCAGTAAAAGCAATGTTCAGATGAAAACAGCATTAAATGTATGTATTAGAAAAGAAGATCTAAGTCAATAAATTAATCTTTCACCATAAGAAACTACAGACAGAAGTACCATTGAGGCCTCAAGCAAGCAGAAGAAAAGAAATAAAATTAAAACAAATCAATGGATGTGAAAACAGGAAAATGATAGAGAACTTAGTAATTTGAAAGCTGATTCTTTGAAAAGATCAATATAATTTATAAAACTACAGCCAGGCAAACCAAGAAACAATAGAAAACAAAAATTATCAATATCAGTAATTAAGTTAGCTAAGGATGTGAGGGTGATCTGGCTGCCACATGTGTCACCGTATTGATCACCAGTGTTGATTTGGCTGTCCTGGCTGGCTAGGTGTGTATGCCCATCCTCTCTCACTGCTCCTCCTGAAGCTGCATGCTTAGCTGAAGAGAACAACCTTCCTCCATACAAGAGAACTATTTTCTTCAGTCAATGGTATATGAGTAACTGTGCTCTCCTGCTAAACCTCCAAACAATCTCTCAAGGTCCATATGTAGGAGAATGGAAAAGTAGTCAAGCTTCCAAGATTCTAGACACATTCAAATGAGGCATTACATGTGTCAGTCTGCCTTTCAAAAAAACTAGAAGTGCTGAACCCTTGGACACTAAAAAAAGTTGTAAATAAATATAATGAACAACTCTCTGCTCATATTTGATACTTTGGATGAAATGGGCCATCTATTTGAAGGATACTACCAAAAGTCTTAAGATAAAAAGTATTTATTTATTCAATAAATTACATCAATAATTAATAATCCTTCAAAAAAAAGAAAGTGCCAGAACTAGATATGCTTCACTGATGAACTCCATCAAACATTTAGAAAGAAAAGATTTCTACTCTCTACATTCTCTTCCAGAAAAAAAGCAGATAACACTTCTCATACGCATTCTGAGTCCAGCATTGTCATTATATCAAAACCAAGTATATATAGTATTTCAGCAATAAAAAGAAATGAGCTATCAAGCCAAGAAAAAAATGGGTGGATGTCAATGCATATATTAAGAAACCAAAGTTGAGAAGATTAATCACATGATACTAATTTATGACATTCTGGAAAATGAAAATGAAAAATTAAGGAGTTAAAGATCAATGATTATCAAGGGCTCAGGAGTGCGGAGGTGTTGAATAGATGAAGCAGAGGCCATTTTTAGAGTGGAGAAACAGTTCTTGCCTGCTTAAATCCAGACTCCTTATGTGTGAGCTGATGACAGTGACTTCATTTCATTTTTTTTAATAATAAATTTATTTTTTATTGGTGTTCAATTTGACAACATCCAGAATAACACCCAGTGCTCATCCCGTAAAGTGTCCCCCTCAGTGCCCGTCACCCACTAACCCCCACCCGCTCCCATCCTTCCCTTCCACCACCCCTAGTTTGTTTCCCAGAGTTAAGACTTTATGTTCTGTCTCCCTTTCTGATATTTCCTACCCATTTCTTCTCCCTTCCCTTCTATTCCCTTTCACTATTAATTATATTCCCCAAATGAATGAGAACATATAATGTTTGTCCTTCTCTGATTGACTTACTTCACTCAGCATAATACCCTCCAGGTCCATCAATGTTGAAGCAAATGGTGGGTATTTGTCATTTAAATGGCTGAGTAATATTCCATTGTATACATATACCAAAACTTTTTTATCCATTCACCTTTCCATGGACACCAAGGCTCCTTCCTCAGTTTGGCTATTGTGGACATTGCTGATAGAAACATCGGGGTGCAGGTGTCCCGGCGTTTCATTGCATCTGAATCTTAGGGGTAAATCCTCAACAGTGCAATTGCTGGGTCGTAGGGCACATCTATTTTTAACTCTTTGAGGAACCTCCACACACTTTTCCAGAGTGGCTGCACCATTTCAGATTCCCACCAACAGTGTAAGAGGGTTCCCTTTTCTCCGCATCCTCTCCAACATTTGTGGTTTCCTGCCTTGTTAATTTTCCCCATTCTCACGGTGTGATGTGGTATCTCATCGTGGTTTTGATTTGTATTTCCCTGATGGCAAGAGATGCAGAGCATTTTCTCATGTGCGTGGTGGCCATGTCTATGTCTTCCTCTGTGAGATTTCTGTTCATGTCTTCTGCTCATTTCATGATTGGATTGTTTGTTTCTTTGCTGTTGAGTTTAATAAGTTCTTTATAGATCTTGGAAACTAGCCCTTTATCTGATACGTCATTTGCAAATATCTTCTCCGATTCTGTAGGTTGTCTTTTAGTTTTGTTGACTGTATCCTTTGCTGTGCAAAAGCCTCTTACCTTGATGAAGTCCCAATAGTTCATTTTGGCTTTTGTTTCTTTTGCCTTGGTGGATGTATCTTGCAAGCAGTTACTGTGGCCGAGTTAGAAAGGGTGTTGCCTGTGTTCTCCCCTAGGATTTTGATGGAATCTTTACTCACATTTAGATCTTTCATCCTTTTTGAGTTTATCTTTGTGTATGCTGCAATAGAGTGGCCTAGTTTCATTCTTCTGCTTGTAGATGTCCAATTTTCCCAGCACCGTTTATTGAAGAGGCTGTCTTTCTTCCAGTGGATAGTGTTTCCACCTTTATCGAATATTAGTTGACCATAAAGTTGAGGGTCCACTTCTGGATTCTCTATTCTGTTCCATTGATCTGTCTGTTTTTGTACCAGTACCACACTGTCTTGATAACCACAGCTTTGTAGTACAACCTGAAATCTGGCATTGAGATGCCCCCAGCTATGGTTTTCTTTTTTAAAATTCCCCTGGCTATTCGGGGTCTTTTTTGATTCCACACAAATCTTAAAATAATTTGTTCTAACTCTCTGAAGAAAGTCCATGGTATTTTGATAGGGATTGCATTAAACGTGTACATTGCCCTGGGTAACATTGACATTTTCACAATATTAATTCTGCCAATCCATGAGCATGGAATATTTTCCATCTCTTTGTGTCTTCCTCAATTTCTTTCAGAAGCGTTCTATAGTTATTAGGGTATAGATCCTTCACCTCTTTGGTTAGGTTTATTCCTAGGTATCTTATGCTTTTGGGTGCAATTTTAAATGGGATTGACTCCTTAATTTCTTTTTCTTCAGTCTCATTGTTAGTGTATAGAAATGCCACTGGCTTCTGGGCATTGATTTTGTATCCTGCCACACTGCCAAATTGCTGTATGAGTTCTAGCAATCTTGGGGTGGAGTCTTTTGGGTTTTCTATGTAGATTATCATGTCATTGGCGGAGAGGGAGAGTTTGACTTCTTTGCCAATTCGAATGCCTTTAATGTCTTTTTGTTGTCTGATTGCTGAAGCTAGGACTTCCAGAACTATGTTGAATAGCAGTGGTGAGAGTGGACATCCCTGTCTTGTTCCTGATCTTAGGGGAAAGGCTCCCAGTGCTTCCCCATTGAGAATGATATTTGCTGTGGGATTTTCATAGATGGCTTTTAAGATGTTGAGGAATGTTCCCTCTATACCTACACTCTGAAGAGTTTTGATCAGGAATGGATGCTGTATTTTGCCAAATGCTGTCTCTGCATCTAATGAGAGGATCATATGGTTCTTGGTTTTTCTCTTGCTGATATGATGAATCACATTGATGGTTTTACGAGTGTTGAACCAGCCTTGTGTCCCAGGGATAAATTCTACTTGGTCATGCTGAATAATTTTCTTAATGTGTTGTTGGATCCTATTGGCTAGTATCTTGTTGAGATTTTTTTTTTTGTTGTTGTTGAGAATTTTTGCATCCATGTTCATCAGGGATATTGGTCTATAATTCTCCTTTTTGGTGGAGTCTTTGTCTGGTTTCGGAATTAGGTGATGCTGGTCTCAAAGAACGAGTTTGGAAGTACTCCATCTCTTTCTATCTTTCCAAACAGCTTTAGTAGAATAGGTATGGTTTCTTCTTTAAACGTTTGATAGAATTCCCCTGGGAAGCCATCTGGCTCTGGACTTTTGTGTCTTGGGAGGTTTTTGATGACTGCTTCAATTTCCTCCCTCGAAATTGGCCTGTTCAGGTTTTCTATTTCTTCCTCATCCAGTTTTGGTAGTTTGAAGCTTTCCAGAAATGTGTCCATTTCTTCTAGATTGCCTAATTTATTGGCGTATAGCTGTTCATAATATGTTTTTTAAATCGTTTGTATTTCCTTGGTGTTGGTAGTGACCTCTCCTTTCTCATTCATGATTTTATTAATTTGAGTCTTCTCTCTCTCTTCTTTTTAATAAGGCTGGCTAATGGTTTATCTATCTTATTAATTCTTTCAAAGAACCAACTCCTAGTTTTGTTGACCTGTTCCACAGTTCTTTTGGTCTCGATTTCATTGAGTTCTGCTCGAATCTTTATTAACTCTCTTCTTCTGCTGGGTGTAGGATCTATTTGCTGTTTTTTCTCTAGCTCCTTTAGGTGTAAGGTTAGCTTTTGTATTTGAGTTCTTTCCAGTTTTTAATGGATGGATGCTTGTATTGCGATGTATTTCCCCCTCAGGAATGCTTTTGCTGCATCCCAAAGATTTTGAACAGTTGTATCTTCATTCTCATTAGTTTCCATGAATCTTTTTAATTCTCCTTAATTTCCTGGTTGACCCTTTTCGCAGTATGGTCCTTAACCTCCACGTGTTTGAAGTCCTTCCAAACTTCTTGTTGTGACTTAGTTCTAATTTCAAGGCATTATGGTCTGAGAATATGCAGGTGATGATCCCCATCTTTTGGTATCAGTTCAGACCCAATTTGTGACCCAGTATGTGGTCTATTCTGGAGAAAGTTCCATGTGCACTTGAGAAGAATGTGTATTCAGTTGAGTGTGGATGTAAAGTTCTGTAGATATCTGTGAAATCCTTCTGGTCCAGTGTATCATTTAAAGCTCTCGTTTCTTTGGAGATGTTGCTTTTAGAAGACCTGTCGATTGTAGAAAGTGCTATGTTCAAGTTACCAAGTATAAGTGTATTATTATCTAAGTATGCCTTAACTTAGGTTATTAATTGATTGATATATTTGGCAGCTCCAAATTGATTAATGATTGATTGATTGTCCTCTTGTTGGATAGATCCTTTAAATATGATATAGTGTCCCTCTTCATCACTCACTACAGTCTTCGGGGTAAATTTTAGTTTATCTGATATAAGGATGGCTACCCCTGCTTTCTTTTGAGGACCATTTGAATGATAAATGGTTCTCCAACCTTTTATTTTCAGGCTGTAGGTGCCCTTCTGTCTAAAATGAGTCTCTTGTAGACAGCAAATAGATGGGTCCTGCTTTTTTATCCAGTCTGACACCCTGTGCCTTTTGATGGCGTCATTAAGCCTGTTCACGTTCAGAGTTACTATTGAAAGATATGAGTTTAGTGTCATCATGATATCTATTCAGTCCTTGTTTTTGTGGATTGTTCCACTGGACTTCTTCTTAATGGGGAATTTTAAGAGTCCCCGTTAAAATTTCTTGCAGAGCTGATTTGGAGGTCACATATTTTTTCAGTTCCTGCCTGTCTTGGAAGCTCTTTATCTCTCCTTCCATTCTGAATGAGAGCCTTGCTGGATAAAGTATTTTTGGTTGCATATTTTTCTCGTTTAGGACCCTGAATATATCCTGCCAGCCCGTCCTGGCCTGTCAGGTCTCTGTGGAGAGGTCTGCTGTTACCCTAATACTCCTCCCCATGAAAGTCAGGGATTTCTTGTCTCTTGCTGCTTTAAGGATCTTCTCTTATTTTTGGAATTTGCAAGCTTAACTATTAAATGTCGAGGTATTTAATGGTTTTTATTGATTTTACGGGGGGAATCTCTCTATATCCTGGATCTAAATGCCAGTTTCCCTTCCCAGATTAGGAAAGTTTTCCGCTATGGTTTGTTCAAATACACTTTCTGGTCCTCTGTCCCTTTCGGTGCCCCCGGGAAACCCAGTTAAACGTAGTTTTTTCTTCCTCAGGCTGTCATTTATTTCCCTTAATCTTTCCTGATGGTGTTTTAATTGTTTGTCTCTTTTTTCCTCAGTTTCCCTCTTTGCCATCAACTTGTCTTCTATGTCGCTCACTCATTCTTCCACCTCGTTAACCCTCGTCGTTAGGACTTCTAGTTTGGATTGCATCTCATTCAATTGATTTTTAATTTCTGCTTGATTAGATCTCAATTCTGCAGTCTTGAAGTCTCTTGGGTCCTTTATGCTTTTTTCTAGAGCCACCAGTAGCTGTATAGTAGTGCTTCTGAATTGGCTTTCTGACATTGAATTGTAATCCAGATTTTGTAACTCTGTGGGAGAGAGTACTGTTTCTGATTCTTTCTTTTGAGGTGAGGTTTTTCTTCTAGTCATTTTGCTCAGTGAAGAGTGGCCAAAAACAAGTTGTATTGGGTAAAGGAGAAAAAGAGAGGAGAGAAAGAAGGAAAGAAAAGAGAAAAAGAAAAAAGGGAAAAAAAAGAAAAAAAGAGAGACAAAATAGAGACAGAAAAAGAAAGAAAGCAAAAAGAAAAGCATGGGGAAAGCAAACAGAAATCAAACAACAAAAACAACAAAAAAAATAAAACAAAAAAAACCCTGAAAAAAACAAAAAAACAAAAAACCACGGGGGAGTATCTTCTGATTCTGTATATTTTAAATCCCTTGTCTTCCCCTGGAACTTGTCCGTCTCGCTGGTCTTCTGGGGGAGGGACCTGCTGTGCTGATTTTCAGGTGTTAGCATTTGGGGAGCTGCTCTGCCCCCTGCCTGGTGCAGGGCTCAGTGGGGGTTGTTTACCCCGTGAGGCCCCAGGAGGAACAACCCCAGTGGCGGCGGCCAGCTCTGGAGCCCTGGACTCAGCTCCCGCAGTAGCTACAGAGCTCTGAGCCTGCAGGGCCTGGAGGCTCTGAGGTCGGGCCCCTGATCTGCTCAGTTCGGGGCAGGAGCGTCCTTGCTGTCCTGGCCCCTCCCGGCCTCTGCCTGTCCTGGTGGGAGGCCCGATCCTGGGCTGTGTCCCGGCGCCCTGTGCTCTGGCGCCTGCGCTGTTGGATTCAGGCTCCCAGCCACACAGCCCCCTCCGCGGAGCTGCCGCCCGAGCCCCTCCGAGCTGCTCCCGGGTCCAGCCGTGCGCGCTGCAGCCCTTTAGGGAGTTTGGTGTGCTCTCCCCGGGGCGTAGGTGTCTGTTAGTGTCCCAGGGAGTCCGAGGGCATCCCCGCCCTCCTGGGTCCTGCTCTAACTCCCTGCGAGCCCCTTTCCACCCGGGGAAGATTGGTGAAGCTCCTGCTCTCCAGGTCGGGACTTTCCTGTCCTGGGGACACTCGCCCCGGCCTCAGCCCGGCTCCTCGTGCGTCCCCTCCCCCTTGGATGCCTTTTGTTTCTTTAATTCTTTTTTCCCCGTCTTCCTACCTTGGTAGAAGCGTGAACTCTTCTACTGTAACTTTACAGCTGTTCTCTCTTTAAATCTCAGGCCGCATTCGTAGATTTTCAGGATGATTTGAAGGTTATCTAGGAATTTGGTGGGGACAGGTGACTTGGGGGACCCTACTCTTCCGCCATCTTGCCCCTCCTCAGTGACTTCATTTCAAATAATGCAATATGCAAACTTGGAAAGAGAGAGAAAGTTTACAGTGGAGAAATCTGACAAACTTCACCAATCAGGTTATTAAGGTCAACACTGACAGTGATAGGTAATGTTGACAGTATATACCCATGATATGAAGTGATGAATATGGCACTTTACCTCCATGGTTTTCCTTCCAATAATGTACATCTGGTAATGTATCATCATGAGAAAAAATTCAGAAAAATTCCATTTGAAGAACATCCCATAATATAATTGACCAATGTTCCACAAATCTGTCAAGATCATTAAAAATAAGAAAAGTCTGAGAATTAAGCCACAAGCCAAGAAATAGCCCTAGGAAAAATGACAAGTAAATGTAAAGTGGGATCCTGAATAATATCCTAAAACAGGATAAGGTGTTCTGTAAAAACAGGAAATTTCAGTAAACTATGGACTTTAGGAAAGAAGAATACAAGAAGAAATATTGATTCATTAATGGTAACAAATATAAGAGACTAGATATGAGGGTATTGTGGAAGCTTTGTACTATCTTCTCAATGATTTCTATAAATCTCATAATGTTCTAAAAATTAAATATTTTTAATGGTGCCTCATGCTGGCTCATTTCACTTAACAGAGATACAAAATCAAATCACACATGAGTAGATTTTTTTTATAATGGAATTTATAAGAATTTTATTTTTTATTATTTATTTATTTTTGTTAATAAATTTATTTTTTATTGGTGTTCAATTTGCCAATGTACAGAATAACACCCAGTGCTCATCCCGTGAAGTGCCCACCTCAGTGCCCGCCACCCAGTCACCCCCACCCCCGTCCTCCTCCCCTTCCACCACCCCTAGTTCATTTCCCGGAGTTAGGAGTCTCTCATGTTCTGTCTCCATTTCTGATATTTCCCACTTATTTTTTCTCCTTTCTCCTTTATTCCCTTTCACTATTTTTTATATTCCCCAAATGAATGAGACCATATAATGTTTGTCCTTCTCCGATTGACTTATTTCACTCAGCATAATACCCTCCAGTTCCATCCACATTGAAGCAAATGGCCCTACGACCCAGCAATTGCATTGCTGGGGATTTACCCCCAAGATACAGATGCAATGAAACGCCGGGACACCTGCACCCCGATGTTTATAGCAGCAATATCCACAATAGCCAAACTGTGGAAGGAGCCTCGGTGTACACATGAGTAGACTTAATTTGTAGACCTGCATTTTGCTTGTAATCAAGGGAACATAGCAAATATAGTTTTGAGCTTTCCAGCCTCTGTAGTACAGGGAACCATATAAGACATTTGGAAATGATGATGACTGAGCCAATACACAAAAATTAAATACAGGTGGTTGTATCAAAATTTATCAAGCTATTATCTTGCTGGTAGACTTCTAAGTTCTATCCATTTTTTCCTCTGTTCTCAACAGTGCATCTAAGTGAAGTTTTCTACAAGATATATTGAAGGCAAATTAGAGACCACAGGATATACATATAATAATAGATAGCACAAGAAAAAACATCAAGTTTAAATGTCCATCCAAAGTACTGCCAACACAGGTTATTATCAATTGTTTATAATTTTGTGAATCTGTTTGGTAAAAAATTCCATGTTTTTGTTGTTTTAGTAAATGTTTCTCTATTTACAAATGAAGTAATAGTTCTGATCATCTCTTATATACTCCATTCGTGAGGGAGTGATCCTTCTGTCCTAAATAGGATAAGACAGATGACACCTGACACTGGGCAGAGGAGATTATCAGCAGTTTATTATTCATATATGCTCATGGTCTTGGGGAGGAAAGCACTGAATACCACACAGGTCCACATGAGGTTGCACTTAGGAACTGAGTGAATAACAGGGGGCCTGTGGGAGACCGGCTTTTTGGAGGATGTGATTGACTTGTTTGAATAATTTTATGCGCTGGCAGGGAAGTGAAATTTAGTAGGATAAGGACCAGGTGGAGTGCACCTGGTCCAGCTTAAATGGGAATTAGCTAGGTTAACAGCCTTTCCCCTGGGTGGGGAGCATATCTGGCGAAAGCTGTGTGTGGGGGGTGGTTAGACATGGGGCCTGTGTGGTTCAAAGATGTTAAGGTGGCACATGAAATTTGAGGCTTTTTGAAGTTTATCTGTCAGTTACATGTCTTTTTCCTCTGAATTGCTCATTTATGTCTTTTTTTTAAATTTTTTATTTATTTATGGTAGACAGAGAGAGAGAGAGAGAGAGAGGCAGAGAGAGAGGCAGAGGGAGAAGCAGGCTCCATGCACCGGGAGCCCGATGTGGGATTCGATCCTGGGTCTCCAGGATCGCGCCCTGGGCCAAAGGCAGGTGCTAAACCGCTGCGCCACCCAGGGATCCCCTCATTTATGTCTTCTATCCAACTTAACTGCGTTGTTTCTAGGATAAATTTTTTTTTCAGGTTATCAACATTTTTTTAATAATAAATTTAAAAAAAAATAATAATAATAATAAATTTTTTATTGGTGTTCAATTTTCCAACATACAGAATAACACCCAGTGCTCATCCCGTCAAGTGCCCCCCTCAGTGCCTGTCACCCACTCACCCCACCCCCCGCCGTCCTCCCCTTCCACCACCCCTAGTTCGTTTCCCAGAGTTAGGAGTCTTTATGTTCTGTCTCCCTTTCTGATATTTCCCACCCATTTCTTCTCCCTTCCCTTCTATTCCCTTTCACTATTATTTATATTCCCCAAATGAATGAGAACATATCATGTTTGACTTTCTCCGATTGACTCATTTCACTCGACATTTTTTTCTTACCCATATTATAAATTTTTCTCCCCAGTCTGTCTTTTTTTTTTTTCATTAAAAAGGCCCTTTAAAATCTAAATCTGGGGACACCTGAGTGGCTCAGAGGTTGAGCGTTTGCCTTCAGCTCAGGGTCCTGGATCGAGGCTCACACTGAGCTCCATACAGGGAGCCTGCTTCTCCCTCTGTCTATGTCTCCGCCTCTCTGTGTCTCTCATGAATGAATCAATGAATTAAACTTAAAAAAAAAAAAAAAAACTAAATCTGACTTTGTCACTATTCTACTTAGAACATTTCAGTGACTTTAAGAGCAGACTCCAAAATTTTTGTTGTGACTGTATATCTGGCATGAGCTGTCACACTATCTCATGCTCATGCTCCTTCTGGCCTCACTTATGGCCTCATTTCTTCCCATGCTATTTTGTCTCTTCACCTACCTGATTCTTCCATCTTGGGACTTCCTGCTGGAGATTCTCTTCTCTTCATGCATTATCATGAGAACTCCTGTTTATTAAAAAATAAACAGCAGCAGGTGCAGTAAAACTAATGAAAGATGGTCATAAATCCCAAGCATTGTGGGTATTTATCATGGTTCTTATATTTTTCCCCTACTGAATTTTCCAATTGCCATTTATTTATTAATTTTAAACTGAAAACATGTTGCATGGTCATTAAGTCATTAGTGAAAAGAAGGTCATCCTCCTCATCTGTTTCCCAGAATGTTCTTTTCCCTGGAAGCAACATCTGAAGTTGGTTTCTTGGTCTTCAAACTTATAAGCATGTGTGCTCACACCAGATACATTGTTTTGCACCTTCTCACTTTATTTTTTACTTGTTTCATTCCTTTGAGGTATATATAGAGCTTTGTCCTTTTAATTTGCTTCATAACATTAAATAACATGGATCCAATGCAATTTAAGCCAACACCTCTTTATTGATAGGCATCTATGCAGCATTATTGATATGTTTCTATTACAATGTTGTAAAGAATAATCATATTCATACATCATTTAGTTAGGTGTGAGTTTGTTAAAAGTAGATGTGTTAGAGTATGTGAACTATTAAATTCTAAGACAGTACCTTAGTGTTTCTTATAGTGATTGTGCCAATCTGCACTTCTACCAGCAATGTTTAATCCATAACTTCTCCAATTGTTTATCAAATCTGATAAGCAAAAACTGTATATCATTGGTTTCAGTTTGCATATTTAAATAATAAAAGAAGCAAAGTAGTTGTTCTTATGTTCTCTTACTATGTGCTTTAATGTTTTATCTTTTGTTTACTTTTATTGGGCTTTTGGTCTTTGCTTTCATTGATTTATAGGTACTCTTTATAGATTATGAAACTATAATATAGTTCTCTTTCACAGTTCTATAAGCTGTGAATATTATGCTTCCCTTTTTCATTCTATTTTTAATGATCTTTTTTAAAAAAGAATTTATCATATTCATTTCAATATCAAATTTATCAATACTTTTATAACTTTGGGTGTTCTGTAATAGTTTAAGATGCCTTCCCTCTTCTACTTCTCTTTTTTTTCCTATTCTCCTTCTTAATGGAAGACATCTTTGCTTTGCTAGTATTTTTATATTTTCTCTCTTAGGATATGAGACTTAGATCATTTAAGATTTATTTGCATGACATGTTAGTTCAGACTTTTTCTTTTTTTCATATAGATAAAAATTGTCAACATCATATTTTGAAGAATATATTTTTCTTACTCATTTAAAATGTTTCCATAACAACTGACTAAATGCCTTTATATTTTGTGTTGTTTTATAGGCTTTTGAAAAATATTTTTATCATTTATTTGACAGAGAGAGAGAGAGAGAGAGAATGAGAGCACAAGCAGGAGCAGCAGAGATAAGAAGATTCTCTGCCAAGTAGGGAGCCCTATGCAGGGTTTGATTCCAGGACCTGGGATCATGACCTGAGCTAAGGCAGACACTCAACTGACAGCCACCTGGGCGCCCCTGGACTTTTTGTTCTTTTCTGTGGATTTCTTGATTTATGTACCAGTAGCACAGCCTTTTATTATGTGTATGTTTATAACATAGCTAGTATGTGAATGGGCTTTCCCACTCTCATTATTTTTCATATCCAGAATTTCCCTACTTTTCCTCTGCATTTTTCCTTTTAAGATCTAGAATCCACTTGTCTGGATCCAAAGGAAAAATCCTACAGGTACTTTTATTGGATCTCAAATGCAGGTTAATGTAATTGACATCTGATTACTGTCTCTTTCAATTCAACATCACTGTATGGTTTTCCATTTGTTTCAGTTTCAGACTTCTTTTAAGCCTCTCAATAGCACTTTACAATTTTCATCATAAAGGTCTTACAGATTTATTATTTAAATGCTGGATAATTCTTTCTGATGTCCTTGCTATTACTTAGATAAATAGGTTTTGAAGCATTAAACATTCTGGTATTGTTGGAATAATGCTTTACTGCTGACTTATGTTTCTCATATTTTCTTTAGGACATTGACATTAGTATTCATGATAAATATGGATATGTATCTTTTTGTGCTTTTGGTTGAGATAATTATAAACTCATTTCATTAAGAAAATTTCCCTCTTTGGAGCACCTAGTTGGCTCAGTGGTTGAGCACTTCCCTTTGGCTCAGGTCGTGATCCTGGGGTCCTGGGATCAAGTTCTGCATCAGACTCCTGGCAGGGAGCCTGCTTCTCCCTTTGCCTATGTCTCTGCCTCTCTCAGTGTGTTTCTTGGAAATAAATGAATAAAATCTTAAAAAAAAAAGAAAAAAATTTTTTCCTGTTTTACTGTGCTCTTAATGGCTTATATACAGCATTTATGCAGTTCTTAAAGATTAGGTGAAGTTTTCTCCTTGCAAGTATTTGGGCCTGGTGTTTGAATAACTTACTTACTGATAACTTTTTCTAATTTTTTAATGAAAATTGTTCTGGTTGAATTTTCAATTTCCTTTGAGACCATTTTTGATATTTTTCCAAGAATTGCTTATGAAATCTAGTTCATTCAGGTTGTTCCATATGGTTTGTTTGTTTTGTTTTGTTTTGTTTTTCAGAGAAGGAGAATGGGGGGGTGTAGGTAGCAGAGGAAGACAGAGAGAATCTTAAGCAGGCTCCAGGCTGAAGCCTGATGCTAGTTGCAATCTCACCACCTTGAGGTCATGACCCTGAGATCTGGACCTGAGCTGAAATCAAGTCCGACATAACCAACGGAACCACCTAGGTGTCCCCTTCCATATAGTTTCATGAAACTGAGAAAATTAGTCTTATTTATTAATGTTCTTTTTTATGGTGATAAAAAAAGTACAAGCTGATTTTTTTTCTCTCCTTGATTATGTTAACTAATGGTTTTTAATTTTCTTTTTAAGGATCTAATTCTGGAATGTGGTTCTATAATTTTCCTATTTCTATTTTATTATTTTAAAAATCTTTAATCCTTACTAACAACTTCTTTCTGCTCCAATCAATTTTGTTGTATTTCATAAATTCAACCCGGAGCATTGTTGTAGGTGGATCCCATAGTGCCTGATATGTATGGTTCATTATTTTCTTTATATTCTGTCATATTGGTTTTAATTTACTTTTCAATCCAAGAGTTTTTATTTTCTGTGTCTGATATTTGCATCTGATATATTTTTCTTTTTTTAAATAAATTTATTTTTTATTGGTGTTCAATTTACCAACATACAGAATAACACCCAGTGCTCATCCCGTGAAGTGTCCCCCTCAGTGCCCGTCACCCATTCACCCCCACCCCCACTCTCCTCCCCTTCCACCACCCCTAGTTCATTTCCAGGGTTAGGAGTCTTATGTTCTGTCTCCCTTTCTGATATTTCCCACACATTTCTTCTCCCTTCCCTTATATTCCCTTTCACTATTATTTATATTCCCCAAATGAATGAGAACATACACTGTTTGTCCTTCTCTGATTGACTTACTTCACTCAGCATAATACCCTCCAGTTCCATCCATGTTGAAGCAAATGGTGGGTATTTGTCGTTGGAGAGGATGCGGAGAAAAGGGAACCCTCTTGCACTGTTGGTGGGAATGTGAACTGGTGCAGCCACTCTGGAAAACTGTGTGGAGGTTCCTCAAAGAGTTAAAAGTAGACCTGCCCTAGGACTCAGCAATTGCACTGTTGGGGATTTACCCCAAAGATACAGATACAATGAAACGCTGGGACACCTGCACCCCGATGTTTATAGCAGCAATGTCCACACAATAGCCAAACTGTGGAAGGAGCCTCGGTGTCCATCGAAAGATGAATGGATAAAGAAGATGTGGTTTATGTATACAATGGAATATTACTCAGCCATTAGAAACGACAAATACCCACCATTTGCATTTGATATTTTTGCTGTAAGATTTTACTTTCACAATAATGGGCTCAAAAAATGTTTTGTCTATATTTCTTTTACTTTTTGGAGTTTATTGAGTTTTACTTGGTGGCTTAATATGTGGTCGAATTATACATGTGTGTGTCTCTCTCTATATAAATAGGTATATGGAGTTATATATGTAATACAGAGTGTAACTTACATTGTATATAAATTCCAAACTCTACATTGATTAATAATAATAATTTACTTAGGGGTACCTGAGTAGCTTAGTTGGTTGAGCACTGGACTCCAGATTTTGGCTCAGGTCATCATCTAAAGATCATGAGATGAGGCACCATTTTGGGGCCTAGGCTGGGGGTGGAGTCTGCTTAAGATTTTCTGTTTCTTTTTGCCCCTCCCCACCACTTCCAATCTCTCTCTCTCTAAAAAGAAAAAAAATAATTTACTTGATCAATAATTTGCCCGGTCAATTATATGATTTAAATATTTTCTAGGGCAGCCCCAGTGGCTCAGCAGTTTAGCGCCACCTTCAGCTCAGGGCCTAATCCTGGAGATCCGGGATTGAGTCCCAGGTCGGGCTTCCTGTGTGGAGCCTGCTTCTGCCTGTGTCTCTGCCTCTCTCTCTCTCTCTCTCATTCTCTCATGAATAAATAAATAAAATATTTTTAAAAAATAAATATTTTCTAGTCTTTTTAGTAGCAAAACTGTCCTCTCAAGGAACTAGTGCAAAGCATTTAAGTTCCATTCCACTCTTTCCTAATATTTTTTATAGCTTTTGTTTTCTAAATGTTGATATTGTGTAATTAGGTGCAGTTTTCACGATTGGTAGATTTTCACTGAGAATCATATCCTTTTTCATCATAAGAAGCCCTCCTTTATCTGAAATGAAACTGATCTTCTTTTCTTTCTAGATTAGAGCCACAATGGCCAGGGCATTGACTAGTGTGAAGAGAGGCTTGTGCCCTGATGTAAAGCATGTTAAGGAAATGTCAGAGCAGAAAATGCCAGCTTTCCTGGGGAATGATATTTTCTGCACTGAGGGGTCAGCCAAGGTCTGTTAGGAGGTCACAGGCAACCAACTCTGCTGCTGGCCACTGAACTATAGAATTTGAAGCAGGAAGGAAACTTTGAGATGAGCTGTTTTTACTGGCCCTTTGGAAGGCATGGGAATCAGAGTTCACAGGGAAGATTTCACAGAGAAAACGCTTCAAGAAAATATTTGGAAAACAAAGGGTATCATCTGGCAGAGAGAGCAAGGAGTCCAATTCCGGTAAAACAGCTTCATCCAAGAAGAGATACACAGTAATCAGGGTGAGCCTGCATGTTGGCTTGCCCCACGAAGGCCAGTGGTGTGGACTGGGAGGCTAGGATGCTTAAAACAGCAGGGAGAAAGCCATGTCACCTTTGCATGTTTTGCTTCTCTGCCATAATTTTTCTAAAAGCATTTTCAAAATTTTCTAGTTCTTTATATTTAGTTTATGAGATTTCTCCCAGGTCTATCTGCCAAGACCTGATTGTATCATCCATCTTGTATTTTTTAAAAATATATTTTTCATCACTTCCGCAGATTTTGCATTTCTGTTGTGTTTTTCCTCATTTCCATTTCTACTGAATGCCAAAGCTCTGTTCACAAACTCTCCCATTGTCACCTGGCCTGTTATTTGAACATCCTAACTTTTACAGGAGCTCTTGTTTCAAGGACACAACATGCTTTCTGCTACACATAATATTTTTGGCAGCAATGAAGAACTATTGGTCAGAATTCCTCTCTGCCTCCTTGGGGAATGGCTCTTGTGATACATGTCTTGGATATATATCCCTGTCTTATCTTTTCTCCCTTCATCAAAGGGTGCAGATGATTGGCTGGCTTGATGGCAGTCTTTATCCATAGGTTCAGGCTGTTTATATTTGTATAACTTGTCTCTGAAGAGAATAGGCAGTAGCCCCATTCAGCTAGAAGTAGGAAAGATGGAAGTGGGAATGTGGTAGAATGTGGATTAGGGGTCGTGGCTACTGTTTTCACTTGCCCTTGTTCTTGAATATCCTTCAATAAAATCTGACATTATTTACTTATTTCTTTTTTTTCATTAGTTTAAGATTTTATTTTATTTTATTTTATTTTTTATTTTTTTAAATAATAAATTTATTTTTTATTGGTGTTCAATTTGCCAACATACAGAATAACACCCTGATGATCTTCTTCCCAGACCTCACTCCCTTCCCAGGCTCTCCAACTTGACATTGAGAATTGCTGCTGCCCACCCTTTGTGTCTTGTACATCTCTGCTCTATTCCAATGGTGAAAGCATCTGAAGACTGGACTCACAGATGGACCATCCATGGACTCTCCCTTTTAGGAGCATGGCTAGGATGGCCTGGGTCTCAGGTGACAGAGGGGAACTTTTCATATACTCACTAGCTCCAGTTAAGATGCCAAAGCTTCTCCTTTAAAATTGTAACTATGGGGGCACCTGGGTGGCTCAATTGGTTAAGCATCTGACTCTTGGGATCCCTGGGTGGCACAGCGGTTTAGCACCTGCCTTTGGCCCAGGGCGCGATCCTGGAGACCCGGGATCGAATCCCACATCGGGCTCCCGGTGCATGGAGCCTGCTTCTCCCTCTGCCTATGTCTCTGCCTCTCTCTCTCTTTCTCTCTCTGTGTGTGTGTGTGACTATCATAAAAAAAATTAAAAAAAAAAAAAGCATCTGACTCTTCAGTTCCATTCAAGTCATGATCTCATGGTTGTGGAGTCAAACCCTGTCAGAGTTCATGCTGAATCCAGAGTCAGCTTCAGATTCTCTCCTTGTCTCTGCCTGCCCCCCCTTGCTCGTTCTCTCTCTCTCTCTCCCAAATAAGTAAATAAATAGATAAAAATTAAAATAAAATTGTAACTATGTTCCATTTTAGAATGGATACCTCTTGTTCTCTTTACGATGGATATCTTTTCCCCCGGATTTTATTTATTTATTTATGAGAGACACAGGCAGGGGGAGAAGCAGGCTCTCTGCAGGGAGCCTGACATGGAACTCTATCCCCGGTCTCCAGGATCATGCCCTGGGATGAAGGTGGTGCTAAACCACTGAGCCACCCAGGCTGCCCATATATTTTTTGCTGTTGTTTATATATATTTTTGGTGAGTACTGGAGAAAAGGGAGAGCAAGAGAAGTCAGGGTTTTTTTTGTTTGTTTGTTTTTGTTGTTGTTGTTGTTGTTGTTTGCTAGTGGCAAGTTTTATTCTAGGCAACTGCAAATCATCAAAGGAGACATTCACATATAGGACCCAGGAGCCCAGTCCCATCTTCCCAAACAGTGGGGCAGGCATTCAACATTCCTGAGAAAGAAGCATTTTGGGGCTTTTTCTCCATCATCTCTGGAACAGTCAATCCCAGAACTAATTTGGAAAATGTGTAATCTACACAATCTCAAGAAACAACTGATGTAATAAGAACAAACTCCAATTCCCACTGGAACAAGTCAGACTGAACTATAGGATTTGAAGCAGGATGTAAGTAACAAAGTAATCTTCTACCCTGGGTGGCTTGAGAAACCAGCAAGGACCATGTTGGAAGAGAATTATGGTAAAAAACCTAGATTCCCGGAGCAGCAGCATGCTCTGGGCTCCGTCACAAGACTCTTCATTCCCAGCAGGGATTCTGAGGTCTACCCCTACCGCTCTCTTCCTCTTGCTCCTCTAAATTCAGTTAATCCCTTGTGAGCAAGGACTCCCAAAAAGAGGGAACTCAGCACTCTGCCGCCTGATCTCTGTCCTTACCAAGTGTGGGTGGGCTAAAAGAGCCCCATAAACATTAGGTAGAAATCAGCTTATGTTTTATACTAAATAGATTCTGGTCCTCATCCTTGAATTTCCCTTACATGAAGCAGAGGAAGGATAAGATTGGAAGAAATCAGGAACACTAAACTAGTCTGACCCATTTTTTAAAAAAGATTTTATTTATTTATTCATGAGAGACACACAGAGAGAGACAGATACATAGGCAGAAGGAGAAGCAGACCTCCCATAGGGAGCCTGGTGTGGCACTGGATCCCAGGACTTCATGATCTGAGCCAAAGGCAGACATTCAACCATTGAGTCACCCAGGTGCCCTGACTGACCCATTTTTAAAAGAAGAATTAAAGCTTATTTTTATAAACATCAAATATGTATGCACTAAGTTTCTCTACTTATCTTGATCCTTGAAGTTCACTTATATTATTTTTTAATTTGTCATTTATAATCAGACCTGCACATGACTACTTGGCATTGGTTCCAGGCCTCAGCTTTCTCTGCTGTGAGATGAACAGACTGCACTAAATGTAGTGAGAAAAAATATAAACTCTATAATTTGCTTATAGAGTGATTCTTAAAATATGAAGAAAAAATCTAAATTTCTAGAGATAGTTATTTGGGTTTCTTTTTCCTAGAATAACTGGAATTCTTAAAAAATTAAATTCTGTAGGGAGAAATAAAATCAGTCAGTTCACAACTATGAGACTGATGCCTTAATACAAAGGTCAGTTGGTAATTAATAATTGAGATTCTGTCCTGGCAGTTCCCAGGTGCATCCTCATTTCAGAAGAACTTGAGAGCCCCCAGCAAGTGGGTGAACACACACTATTATTTTTTTATTAGGCTGTCAGCCTTCTGTATCTTCTGCAAAAACATATAGCCCATAAAAACATACTTCAGTTCTTTTCAACTGATTTGATGTCATTTTCTTCAGTGCTGCCTAGTTATATTTAATGTGCTTTTTATACTTGTATTCAAAAAAGGGGGGATGCAAAGAAGACTATATTCTAAAGTAAAAAGCAATAAAGGGTAAAAATAATTAAAGTCCTAGGTCCCTCCAAAAAAAAAAAAAACAAAGCAAAGTAGACTTTACTTTATGCAGCCTGTATCAGAAGCATTTTATTTCTAAACTTTGTAAAGCAATAGGAAACTTGTTAACATTTTTAGCCAGACAAAAAGATAATAGCACTTGCGGCTATGGAGATGTAATTGGGCTTTTATTTAAATGTGGCAGGGAGTTTGTGCTCATTATAGGAAACAAATAAACAGCAACAAATCATCCTTTGGATTAATCCTCCATGAAGTATTGGTGTTGGAGGACCAGAGAACTCACCAATGTCACTTACTTATGTTGCAGTCAAATGATAGAGCCAGGACTTGATTGAGAACAGCCCTCTGCAAGTCATCATCATCATCATGACAAAATATTCTCTGTTGCCATTGTTTTTAAATAGAAAAAGTAAAGAAAGATTGCAGATCATAAATGCAATTATTAACACTGTCATGGGAAAACATTAAATTTGGTCATCCTCTTGTCTGTGCATACCTAAGACCCTTCCCTGACTTTTAACTCTGGTCACTCTCCCAATTTGGCAATTTCCTATAACCCTTATTATCTCCTTGCCCAATTAGATAGAGGAACATAGGGTAAAACCTATCTGGGGAAAGTCCCACAGAGGGTTCATTCAGATTCCTAATAGATAATGAAGGTTGAAAAGTCCTTGACATGTTCTGTGTTCTTCCAAAAACAGGTCTGCACAATGCACCATAGTAGTGCCTTGCGAGGACACCTGGGAGGATGGATTTGAGTCTTGTGCACAATGAAAAACCAATGGGGCTTTATAAGGGTAAGTAAGAGGCAAATACTTCGTGCAATGGTTTTAACATGCACTGTTTACTGAATCTCTTGAAGAAGCAAGCACCATGCCAGAGTTAAGAAGTTCAGAAACAAAAAGGTTGGCCAAGTCTCAAGGGGCTCTCCTTTCAGAGCTAGGTAGTAGAGATCATTACCAACCAGTGAACTTCAAAGACCAAGATAAGTAGAGAAAATTAACTGCAGCCTTTCATGGAGGCTCATTAGCAAAGGAAGTATTGATGACTGAGCTTAAAATGGCTGGTGAAAGAAAGGGGAGGCTCCTAGGCTGGCAGAGCACCATTTTCCAGGGCAGCAGACTATGTTGTGTGCAAGTCTATGTCAAGGTAATGACCAGTAAGAGTGAGGCTAGATGAATTCGCAAGGAGTTAGGTATAGACCATTTACCTCTTTGGTTAGGTTTATTCCTAAGTATCTTATGCTTTTGGGTGCAATTGTAAATGGGATTGACTCCTTAATTTCTCTTTCTTCAGTCTTATTGTTAGTGTATAGAAATGCCACGGACCTCTGAGCATTGATTTTGTATCCTGCCACGCTGCCAAATTGCTGTATGAGTTCTAGCAATCTTGGGGTGGAGGCTTTTGGGTTTTCTATGTAGAGTATCATGTCATCGGCGAAGAGGGAGAGTTTGACTTCTTCTTTGCCAATTTGAATGCTTTAATGTCATTTTGTTGTCTGATTGCTGAGGCTAGGACTTCCAGAACTATGTTGAATAGCAGTGGTGAGAGTGGACATCCCTGTCTGCTTCCTGGTCTTAGGGGAAAGGCTCCCAGTGCTTCCTCATTGAGAATGATATTTGCTGTGGGCTTTTCGTAAATGGCTTTTAAGATGTTGAGGAATGTTCCCTCTATCCCTACAGTCTGAAGAGTTTTGATCAGGAATGAATGCTGTATTTTGTCAAATGCTTTCTCTGCATCTAATGAGAGGATCATATGGTTCTTGGCTTTTCTCTTCCTGATATGATGAATCACATTGATTGTTTTACGAGTGTTGAACCAGCCTTGTGTCCCGGGGATAAATCCTACTTGGTCATGCTGAATAATTTTCTTAATGTATTGTTGGATCCGATCGGCTAGTATCTTATTGAGAATTTTTGCATTCATGTTCATCAGGGATATTGGTCTGTAATTCTCCTTCTTGGTGGGGTCTTTGTCTGGCTTTGGAATTAAGGTGATGCTGGTCTCAAAGAATGAATTTGGAAGTACTCCATCTCTTTCTATCTTTCCAAACAGCTTTAGTAGAATAGGTATGGTTTCTTCTTTAAACGTTTGATAGAATTCCCCTGGCAAGCCATCTGGCCCTGGACTTTTGTGTCTTGGGAGGTTTTTGATGACTGCTTCAATTTCCTCCCTCGTTATTGGCCTGGTAAGGTTTTCTATTTCTTCCTGCTCCAGTTTTGATAGTTTGTGGCTTTCCAGAAATGTGTTCATTTCTTCTAGATTGCCTAATTTATTGGCGTATAGCTGTTCATGTTTTTAAAATCGTTTGTATTTCCTTGGTGTTGGTAGTGATCTCTCCTTTCTCATTCATGATTTTACTAATTTGAGTCTTCTCTCTCTTCTTTTTAATAAGGCTGGCTAATGGTTTATCTATCTTATTAATTCTTTCAAAGAACCAACTCCTAGTTTTGTTGATCTGTTCCACAGTTCTTCTGGTCTCGATTTCATTGAGTTCTGCTCGAATCTTTATTAACTCTCTTCTTCTGCTGGGTGTAGGATCTATTTGCTGTTTTTTGTCTAGCTCCTTTAGGTGTAAGGTTAGCTTTTGCATTTGAGTTCTTTCCAGTTTTTGAATGGATGCTTGTATTGTGATGTATTTCCCCCTCAGGACTGCTTTTGCTGCATCCCAAAGATTTTGAATGGTTGTTTCTTCATTCTCATTAGTTTCCATGAATCTTTTTTAATTCTCCTTAATATCCTGGTTGACCCTTTTCGCAGTATGGTCCTTAACCTCCACGTGTTTGAATTCCTTCCAAACTTCTTGTTGTGACTTAGTTCTAATTTCAAGGCATTATGGTCTGAGAATATGCAGGGGACGATCCCCTCTTTTGGTATCAGTTCAGACCCAATTTGTGACCCAGTATGTGGTCTATTCTGGAGAAAGTTCCATGTGCACTTGAGAAGAATGTGTATTCAGTTGAGTTTGGATGTAAAATTCTGTAGATATCTGTGAAATCCATGTGGTCCAGTGTATCATTTAAAGCTCTCGTTTCTTTGGAGATGTTGCTTTTAGAAGACCTGTCGATTGTAGAAAGTGCTATGTTCAAGTTACCAAGTATAAGTGTATTATTATCTAAGTATGCCTTAACTTAGGTTATTAATTGATATATTTGGCAGCTCCCACATTCGGGGCATACATATTGAGGATTTGTTAAGTCCTCTTGTTGGATAGATCCTTTAAATATGATATAGTGTCCCTCTTCATCACTCACTACAGTCTTCGGGGTAAATTTTAGTTTATCTGATATAAGGTTGACTACCCCTGCTTTCTTTTGAGGACCATTTGAATGGTAAATGGTTCTCCAACCTTTTATTTTCAGGCTGTAGGTGCCCTTCTGTCTAAAATGAGTCTCTTGTAGACAGCAAATAGATGGGTCCTGCTTTTTTATCCAGTCTGACACCCTGTGCCTTTTGATGGTGTCATTAAGCCTGTTCACGTTCAGAGTTACTATTGAAAGATATGAGTTTAGTGTCATCATGATATCTATTCAGTCCTTGTTTTTGTGGACTGTTCCACTGGACTTCTTCTTAAAGGGGAATTTTAAGAGTCCCCGTTAAAATTTCTTGCAGAGCTGATTTGGAGGTCACATATTTTTTCAGTTCCTGCCTGTCTTGGAAGCTCTTTATCTCTCCTTCCATTCTGAATGAGAGCCTTGCTGGATAAAGTATTTTTGGTTGCATATTTTTCTCGTTTAGGACCCTGAATATATCCTGCCAGCCCGTCCTGGACTGTCAGGTCTCTGTGGAGAGGTCTGCTGTTACCCTAATACTCCTCCCCATGAAAGTCAGGGATTTCTTGTCTCTTGCTGTTTTTTTTTTTTTTTTTTAAACCTCCATTCATTTATGATAGTCACACACAGAGAGAGAGAGAGAGACAGAGGCAGAGACACAGGCAGAGGGAGAAGCAGGCTCCATGCACCAGGAGCCCGACGTGGGACTCGATCCCGGGCCTCCAGGATCGCGCCCTGGGCCAAAGGCAGGCGCCAAACCGCTGCGCCACCCAGGGATCCCGTCTCTTGCTGTTTTAAGGATCTTCTCTTATTTTTGGAATTTGCAAGCTTAACTATTAAATGTCGAAGTATTTAATGGTTTTTATTTATTTTACGGGGGGAATCTCTCTATATCCTGGATCTAAATGCCTGTTTCCCTTCCCAGATTAGGAAAGTTTTCAGCTATGGTTTGTTCAAATACACTTTCTGGTCCTCTGTCCCTTTCGGTGCCCCCGGGAAACCCAATTAAATGTAGGTTTTTCTTCCTCAGGCTGTCATTAATTTCCCTTAATCTATCCTCATGGTCTTTAATTGTTTGTCTCTTTTTTCCTCAGTTTCCCTCTTTGCCATCAACTTGTCTTCTATGTCACTCACTCATTCTTCCACCTCGTTAACCCTCGTCGTTAGGACTTCTAGTTTGGATTGCATCTCATTCAATTGATTTTTAATTTCTGCCTGATTGGATCTAAATTCTGCAGTCCTGAAGTCTCTTGAGTCCTTTATGCCTTTTTCTAGGGCCACCGGTAGCTTTATAATAGTGCTTCTGAATTGGCTTTCTGACATTGAATTGTAATCCAAATTTTGTAACTCTGTGGGAGAGAGGACTGTTTCTGGTTCTTTCTTTTGAGGTGAGTTTTTCCTTGTAGTCATTTTGCTCAGTGCAGATTGGCCAAATACAAGTTGTATTGGGAAAAGGAGAAAAAGAGAGGAGAGAAAGAAGGAAAGAAAAGAGAAAAAGAAAAAAGGAAGGAAAAAAAAGAAAAAAGAGAGAAGAAAAAGAGAAAAAGAAAGAAAGGGAAAAAAGGTGGGGGAAGCAAACAGAAATCAAAAAGGAAAAAAAAGGAAAAACAAAACAAAAACAGTAAAACAAAACAAAACAAAACACGGGGAGTATCTTCTGATTCTGTATACTTTACGTTCCTTGACTTCCCCTGGAACTTGTCCGTCTATCGGGTCTTCTGGTGGAGGGGCCTGTTGTGCTGATTTTCAGGTGTTAGCACTTGGGGGAGCTGCTCTGCCCCTGCCTGGTGCAGGGCTCTGTGGGGGTTGTTTACCCCGTGAGGCCCCAGGAGGAACAACCCCAGTGGCGGCGGCCAGCTCTGGAGCCCTGTAGTCAGCTCCCGCAGTAGCTACAGAGTTCTCAGTCTGCAAGGCCTGGAGGCTCCGGTTCGGGGCCGCTGATCTGCTCAGCTCGGGGCAGGAGCGTCCTTGCTGTCCTGGGCCCTCCTGGCCTCTGCTTGTCCCGGGGGAGGCCGGATCCTGGGCTGTGTCCCCGGGCGCCCAGTGCTCCCGGGCCTGCGCGGTTGTATTCGCGCTCCGGGCTGCACAGCCCCCTCCTCGGAGCCGCCACCCGAGCCCCTCCAAGCTGCTCCCGGGTCCCGCCGTGTGCGCTGTAGCCCTTTAGGGAGCTCGGTGTGCTCTCCCCGGGGCGCAGGTGTCTGTTAGTGTCCCAGGGAGCCCGAGGGCATCCCCGCCCTCCTGGGTCCTGCTCTAACTCCCTGCGAGCCCCTTTCCACCCGGGAAGGTTGGTGCAGCTCCTGCTTCTCCGGGTCGGGGCTCTCCTGTCCTGGGGACACTCGCCCCGGCCTCAGCCCGGCTCCTCGCGGGGCCCCTCCCACTTTGAGGCCTTTTGTTTCTTTATTTCTTTTTTCCCCGTCTTCCTACCTTGATAGAAGCGGGAACTCTTCTCACTGGAGCATTCCAGCTGTTGTCTCTTTAAATCTCAGGCCGCATTCATAGATTTTCAGGATGATTTGAAAGTTATCTAGGTCATTTGGTGGGGACAGGTGACTTGGGGACTCTACTCTTCTGCCATCTTGCCCCTCCTCCTATATATATTTTTTTAATTGGAGTTCAATTTGCCAACATATAGCATAACACCCAGTGCTCATCCCATCAAGTGTCCATTCTGGTTCCTTCCTTTATGGAAAACACACATCCTTCTTTTCACATACTGTTGTTTCCTTTCTTCTTCTATTTTATTATTATTATTATTATTTTTATTATTATAATTATTGTTGTTTTTATTAGTTTGTAAAAAAAAAGGCTATTTTGCTGAAATTTTCCACTCTATTGGTACAAATGTTGTCTTCTTGATTTTAAAAACTTACAAACCTTTTCTAAAAAAAGAAATGAAGCAAGGCATTTGTTACAGAATAATTGCAAGTTTACTCACAGAGAATAGAACAATGTGACGCCCAAGTATCACATCAGATAACATGAACTCATTATACTTAATATATTCAAAATAAACCATATGCATTTTGTAAGTTATAATATGAAATTCACTCATGTTTATAGATTCATCCTGACATTGTTTTGCTAGGCTCGGGCTTATAGAACAGGCAGAGGCAACAGGATCTTCACATTTTTGCTGAAGAAGTTTGTTCCTAGTTGAATAAGAAGAATAAAGACTTGAGATATAGGATAACATCTTCTAAACTGATGACACAGCTATAAATATCTGGGAAGCTGCTACCAGAATCTCTAGCCTTGCAGGTAGTTAGAAGACATGGGAGAAGTTCTTTTAAACAATGATTACTGCCTGGTTGCAAATCAGAAAAGACAAGGCAATAAAGTATGAACCTATTAAAGCGTGGTTATAGCCTGGCCTTCAGGAGTTATTACTGTGTTTTTCCAGGACAGAAAAGGTGTATGTTCTCCTATTGGCCTTTTCAGCTAACTACATGAACACTTTTGTCACTCAATTTACTGTGTTATAAGAGCATTGGCTTTTAAATATATAGTATATAATAAATATAATGTATTTATATCATTGTACAGCACACATATTGCAAATATAAAACCATTTAAGTAACTGGAATAAATGTTTAATAAACTAACATACATTTCTTAGTTTCAGTATATGCCACGCATACAATTTATTTTACACTTTATAAAATTATTCTTTAATTTATATATAAATAACAAAGAGCCCTACAGCAAATCAAATAAATGATAGATAAAATTGAAGACATATATTATCTACAGATAGATATAGATAACATGTATATTTTCTACTTAAATAAATGCTTATCATAACTCACTTGTGACCAGTTTGGAGAAAAAAAAGTTGCAATAAATCCATTCACAGTAAGAGGAAGCTTTCATGGTAGCTCCCTTCTCACCTTCCAAAGGGATTCCTGCTGCTTTGCCTGCATTCTTCCAGCCCCAATGCACAGTTTGTGCAGGGTAAATTTACACTTACTACTTTAAGTTTATTTTCTTTCCATTTTATTTTGTATTTTCAGTTCTTCTTCCAACTTTTAAAAAAATGTGTAATCTTTGCTTTCCAGTGAAAACCAAGGAACAGGCAATTGTGAACTCTTGCTGTAGATTAGCAAACTTATAAATATATTCCCAAATTTTAGAAGTAAAGTTGATCCTTGGACAACATGGGTTTGAATTATGAAAGTCCACTTTTATGCAGACTTTTTTTGATAAATGCAGCAAAGTACTGTAAATGTATTTTCCTTATGATTTTCTCAATAATATTTTTTTCTAGTTTACTTTAAGATTATATTGTATAATACATAAAACATAGAAAAATATATGTTAAACGAGTATGTTATTGGTAAGGCTTCCTGTCAATAGTAGACTATAAGTAGTTAAGTTTTGAGGGAGTCAAAAATTATGTGCTGATTTTCATGGAGTTCTTGGCTGGCTTAGTTGATAGAGCATATGACTCTATATCTTGGGTTCATGAGTTTGAGCCCACATTGAGTGTAGGGATTACTTAAAAATAAAATCTTTAAAAAATAGTTATATGCTGATTTTCAGCTCTGCAGGGGTCAAAAGTCAACTGCATAATCTTCCTCATAATAAATTTTTTAATGTGGCATAAAACCTGTTTATTAATAGACTTGAATATGTGTTATCTCTGTAAAAGTTAAAAAGCCCAAAGTAGATATGTTTATATTTAGCATTTAAAGTTTATCTTATTTAGAAATGATTTAGATATTCAACAAATATCCATTATTTAGTTTAATTTAGTATACATTCTGATCTTATTAATCTTTATTTAAATCACTTGTTTCCAAAAATTATGCTTGAATTAGACATCAAATAGTTACCCATCATCTTATTTTTCTTGTCAACAAATTTTGAAGACATGCCTAATTTTATCAAACCAATTAATTTAAATTAGCTTTCATTTATTGAGGATTATGTCAGATCACATGAACTGAAAAACATTTGTGTTGCTTTCTATGTTGCTGAAAGTACGCTATATTTATATAAATGCTTAATTTTCTTTAAGCCAATTAAATAGAGCTCTTCACAAATTAATTTTGGAAATACCATCCAGAAGTAAAAGAAAATCACATCTCTATAACATATATTATATGTTGTGTATGTTATGTATATGTATAAGATATATACAAATATCACATATCTATAATATCTCTCTATAGCATATATATATACAATAACATATATATACATATCTCTCTATACACACACACACACACACACACACACACACACATGCACAACATATAGCTAGATGCAAAGATCCTATATCTTTTATTTTAAAGCTTTTAGCCATGCCTCAGGTACAAAAACAAAAGAATAATTGGATCTACAGTGTGTTTCTCATAGAGGGACTAAGTTAAGATTATCTGTGCAGATACTTGGATGGCCATTTTTTTTTTTTTACTGAAGACTTCATTTTCTATTTGTATGGTGTATGGATCCTTTCAGAACCACTTTTGGGGTCATTTTGTCTTTAAGAAGCTTCTGCTTTAAACAAAAAATGAATTCCTTGTCTCCTGGAAATTTGGGATCTTCTCCTTTATGGGTGTCCTTAAAGATGGACTCACCTAAAGCAAAGCCTCTCCAGAATGGCCAGTGCATTTCTAAATTATACATAAGTTCATACATTTTTCCAGAAATGTACAAGATCCTGGTTCAAAGATGAGGTGCAATCTATTTTCTCTTTAGATGCCCTAAAATGTTCTAACTATGAGGGACCCTTGTTTTCCAAGAGCTATTCTAAAACACTAGGAATCACAATCTCCTCTCTTTATCAGAGGATGGGTTACATACTAAGGACCTTCAAAAAACAGAAACTGAAACCAGAAGCTAAGTAGAAAACCGAAAGCAAATGTGCACAATAAAGTCAAACAGTTGATAATGCAGACAATTTATCTCAGATCCAGGAGAGATCTACCCTCAACCTCCAGGGTTGGCAAGAAAGCAGTAAGTTCAGTGGTTCCTGTGGGTACCAACACCCAGTTGCTCACCAGCCACCAGCCTCAGGTCTTTGAATCTTGCTTGTGACACCATAATAAGTCTAAGGTTCAAACAAAGTGAAACCAATGAATCATTGAAGTAGTAATTATTAAAAGTTTATTGTGCATATACCAAAGAGATGGTCTGCAAACCAGGAGCACTCAAACCAGAATATGGAATGAGGGGATATATATCTTGTAGAGTGAGAAAGCAGTGACTGTTAATTCTTCACAGTGATTTATTACAATATTGCAGTTTTTTGTAGTTTTTTGTAGCTCCATCATATCAACCTTGGGAAAGGAAATCATCAACAAAACTAAAAGGCTGCCTACAATATGAGAGAAGATATTTGTAAGATATATCTGATAAAGAGTTACTATCCAAAATATATGCATCTCAATGTTTGGGTGGCTCAGCTGTTTAGCGCCTGCCTTCGGCCCAGGGCGCGATCCTGGAGTCCTGGGACTGAGTCCCACGTCGGGCTCCCTGCATGGAGCCTGCTTCTCCCTCTGCCGGTGTCTCATGAATAAATAAATAAAATATTTAGCCGGGACACCTGCACCCCGATGTTTATAGCAGCAATGTCCACAATAGCCAAACTGTGGAAGGAGCCTCCGTGTCCATCGAAAGATGAATGGATAAAGAAGATGTCGTTTATGTATACAATGGAATATTATTCAGCCATTAGAAACGACAAATACCCACCATTTGCTTCTTTGTGGAGGGAACTGGAGGGTGTTATGTTGGGTGAAATAGGTCAATCGGAGAAGGACAAACATTATATGGTCTCATTCATTTGGGGAATATAAAAAATAGTGAAAGGGAATAAAGGGGAAAGGAGAAAAAATGAGTGGGAAATATCAGAAAGGGAGACAGAACATGAAAGACTCCTAACTCTGGGAAACGAACTAGGGGTGGTGGAAGGGGAGGAGTGCGGGGGGTGGGGGTGAATAGGTGACGGGCTGAGGGAGGCACTTGACGGGATGAGCACTGGGTGTTGTTCTGTATGTTGGCAAATTGAAAACCAATAAAAAATAAATTTGTTGTTAAAAAATGAGAGAAGATATTTGCAAATGACATATTTTTTTTACAGGATTAGTAACCAAAATCTATAAGCCTCTTCTATTTCTAAATATTTTATAATGATATATTTTACATTCAAGTGCATGACCAATTTTGAGTTTACTTTCTTAAAAGGTCAAGGTTAATCCTGTCGATAGATGCTTGATTGCTCAAACAACATTTGCTGTACGTCTTCTGTTGAATTATTTTTGCAATAAGGGTAAAGACTGGTTGAACAAGTATGTTTCTTTCCACATAAATTTTAAAATGTTTGTCTATGTCTACATAAACCTCATATAAATTTTTATAATGATTTCATTAAATCTATAAATCAGGAGCACCTGGGTGGCTCAGTGGTTGAGCATCTGCCATTGGCTGAGGTTGTGACCCTAGGGTCCTGGGATTGAGTCCCGAATCAGGTTCCCTACAGGGAGCTTGTTTCTCCCTCTGCCTATGTCTCTGGCTCTCCCTCTGTGTCTCTCATGAATAAAGAAAATATCTTTTAAAAAATATAAAATAAAATAAAACAAACCTATAGATCAATTTGGCTTGAATTGACATCTTTATTATATTGAATCTTTAATATATTATCATAGTATATCTGTCCATTTATTTAGGTCCATTTTATTTCTTTCAACAGTAGTTTGTAATTCTGTATATGTTTTGTGGCATATTTGAGTATTTCATTTTTT
Source organism: Vulpes lagopus (assembly GCF_018345385.1). Classification (NCBI taxonomy): domain Eukaryota; kingdom Metazoa; phylum Chordata; class Mammalia; order Carnivora; family Canidae; genus Vulpes; species Vulpes lagopus. The sequence continues at coordinate 96,901,952 of NC_054827.1, read as the reverse complement.
GGAGCAACTGTAAGTTGTATTGTATTTTTAATGTTGGTTTCTATATATTAATTTTTCATAAATATATAGGCAATTGATTTACGAGTGTTGATCTGCTGTTTTGCACAGTGTGGGACTCATCAATTCTAGGAATTGTTTTGTTTTTTGTATTTTTTTTTTTTTACAAAACAAAATGATTTCTTTTTGTATGGGGTGTTCTACATAGATAATTATGTCATCTGGCAATAGCTTTTTTTTCTTTCTTCCCAATCTGAATGCCTTTAATTTTTTTCTTGCCCAATTGCTCTGGCTAGAAATTTCAGTACTCTCTTAATAAGAGTGATAAGAGCAAACATGTTTCCTTGTTCTCAATATTAAGGAAAAAATTCTATATTTCAGTATTGAGCTTGATGTTAGTTGTATGATTTTTAGATGATTTTTTAATCAAATTGAGGTAAATTCTTCTGACTTCTAACCTATTGAATCTTTTTATCATAAAAGAGTATTTGATTTTGCCAAATCTGTATCAGTGAATATAATTTTCATTGATTTGGTTTTCCTTCTTTAGCTTGATGATATAATGAATCATAATAATTGTTCCAATTGTTAAACCAGTCTTGTCACCTGTAACTAAGTTCATATTGTCATGGTATATAGTTTCTTTTACTCATCATTGGATTTAGCTGGCTAATATTTTGTTAAAGATTTTTATGTCTAATTTCATGAGAGACATTGGTGTTTAGTTTTCTGTTTTTGTTTGTCCTTGACTACTTTGCATATTAGGGTGATCCTGGCCACATAAAAGGTGTTAAGATATAGCCCTACCTCTTCTATTTTCGGAAAGAGATTGTGGAAAATTTGTTAATTCTTTATGAAATGTTGGTAGAATTCTCTAGTGAAAACACTTGAGGCTTGGAGATTTTTTTTTTACTTAAGAGCTTTTAAATTATGGAGTCAATTTCTATATAATTAGAGGCTTATTCAGATCTTCTACTTCATCTTGGCTGAGTATTGGCAGTTTTGGCCTTTTAGGAATTAGCCTATTTCTTTGAAGTTGTTGAATTTATAAGAATAAAACTATTAACTATTAACTATACAGTATTCTTTAGTATTCACTTATCCTTTTCATGGCCTCAGTCTTATGGTAATATCCCTATATCATTTCTGGTTTGGTGTTGTGTCATAATTTTATCTTTTTATCTTTTTATTTTCTCCAGTCCTGCTAGAGGTTTATTAAGTTTTTGGAAGGATTAACTTTTTGTTTTATTTACTTTATCTGTTTTCCTATTTTAATTTTATTAATTTGTTTACTGTTTTTTCTTATGCTTGCTTTAGATACATTTTGTCTTTCTTTTCTGATTTCCTGAGGAAGAAATTAATGACTTGTGACCTCTGCCCTTTCTAATACAAACATTTAGTACTATAAATTTCCTTTTCAGCAATTCTTTAGCTGAATTTCACATATTTTGTATGTTGCATTTTCATTTCCAGTAAGTTATATGTATTTTTTTATTTCACTTGAGATTTCCTCTTTATTTCATGGATTCTATGGGACTGTATTATTTAATTTCCATGTGTTTAAAGATATTAGTCTTGTTAAACATATATAAATATATATGTGGATAAATAGATTCCATCATGGTCAAAGAATACAATTTATATTGGTGTAGAGCATATTATATTATACATAACTTCAATTAATTTAGTTTTTTTCAGGTTTGTTTTATCGTTCAAATAGAGTTTATCTTGACAAATGTTCCATGATAACTTAGAAAAAAAGATACATTCTTCTCTTGTTTGACAGAGTATTTTTTATATATCAATTAGATCCTGTTGATTGATTGTGTTGTTTCAATATTCAATATCCTTGCTGATTTTATGTCTACTATTTCTGAGTTTCTGACACCGAGTTGTTAATATCTCCAATTACAATTGTGGAATTATTTATTTCTTTTTGCTTCACTTATTTTGAAGCTCTGTTGTTTGGTTCATACACAAGTAGGATCACTAGGCTTCTGAGTGGATTGACCCTTTTATCATTATATAACATCCTTCTTTTTGACTCTAGAAATTTTCTTTGTTCTGAAATCAAATATTAATATTTTTAGTCAGACTTTTATTGATTATTGTATTCATTTCCTGGTACACCTTTTCCAATATGTTTACTTTTGTGGTTTCTATGCGGTTTAAATTGAAGAGAGTTCCTGACATGCAGCTTACAGCTGGATTGTATGCCTGTTTTTTAACCCATTTTGCCAATCTCTGAATTAAAAAAAATCAAGACATAATTTACAAACCGTAAAACTCACCCTATTAAAAAGAATAATCTGTGTTTTTCACAAATTCAAGAGGTTTTTCACCCATCACCACTACATAATTAAAGAACACTGTGTAATTTTGAGTTTATATTTCTTTTTTAATTTTTAAATTTTTTTGAGTTTATATTTCTTAAAAGAAACCTCATCCCTTTGGCCTTCTCCAAGTTCTTGAATAACACTAATCTATATTCTGTCTCTATGGATTTGGCTATTTTAGATGTATCATGCCTAGACTACTATCTGAACTATTTTATGGATTCATAAATAGAATGATGCAATATGTGGTCTTTTATTATTATAAAATGATCTCTTATGTCTTTAGTCACAATTGTCAGCTTAGCGTCTCTTTTTTTCTGTTAGTACCTTCTCCAACTTTTTTTAAGGTACTATTTACCTGGTATAGATTTTTACATTCTTAAATTTTCAAGCTATTTGTCTTCTTTAATTTTGAAATATATTCCTTGTTGACAGCATATAGTTAGATCCTGTGTTTTCTTAATCCATTCTACCAATCTCTGTTTTTAATTGAAGCTTAATTTGCTTATACCAATGTAATTCCTGGTAAAAAAGATTTTATATCGGTAATTTTGCTGTTTGTGTTCTATATGTCTTATATGGTTTTTGTTCCTCTGTTCCTCCATTATTGCCTTCATGGATTAAGATATTTAGTGTACTATTTTAATTCATTTTTGTTTATTTAACTATATTTTTTGAGTTATACTTAGAGTCGTTATCCTGGGAATTGCAGTTAACATTTTGACTTTCAACCATCTCATCTAGATCAGTACCAATTAACAAGACAGAAAACAACAAATGTTGGAGAGGATTTGTAGAAAGGGGAACCCTGTTGCACTGGTGGTGGGAATGTGAACTGGTACAGCCACTCTGGAAAACTGTGTGGAGGTTCCTCAAAGAGTTAAAAATAGAACTGCTCTACAACCCAGCAATTGCACTGCTGGGGATTTACCTCAAGGATACTGATTCAGTGAAACGCTGGAACACCTACACCCCAATGTTTATAGCAGCAATGTCCACATTAGCCAATCTGTGGAAAGAGCCTCGGTGTCCATCAAAAGATGAATCGATAAAGAAGCTGTGGTATATGTACACATTGGAATATTACTCAGCCATTAGAAATGACAAATACCCACCATTTGCTTCGACGTGGATGGAACTGGAGGGAATTATGCTGAGTGAAATAAGTCAGTTGGAGAAGGACAAACATTATATGGTCTCATTCATTTGGGGAATATAAAAAATAGTGAAAGGGAATAAAGGGGAAAGGAGAAAAAATAAGTGGGAAATATCAGAAATGGAGACAGAACATGAGAGACTCCTAACTCGGGGAAATGAACAAGGGGTGGTAGAAAGGGAGGTGGGCGGGGGGTAGGGGTGACTGGGTGGTTGGCACTGAGGAGGGCACTTGATGGGATGAACACTGGGTGATATGATATATGTTGGCAAATTGAACTCCAATTAAAAAATAAAAAATTAAAAAATTTAAAAAATCAATCTCAATAGTAAACAAAAATATTCTTCCTTTATAGTTCCATTCCTTCTCTATTTAGCTGTGACTGTCATAAAATCACATATTTATACATTCTATGCCCAACACCATCTTCTGTGCAGTTAACTTTTAAATTATATAGAAGAATAAGTGTATTATAAACAAATATTCATTTATACTGTCTCCTATATTATACTCATATATTTACCTTTACCAGTGTTTTTTAAATTTTATTTTGCTTACAACTTACTATCTATTGTCCTTTCATTTTCAACATGAGGAATTCCTTTCAGTATTGTTTTCAGGGTAAGCCAGCTTGTAATAAATTCTCTTAGTTTTTGTTTACTTGGATATATCTCTATTTCTTCTTCATTTATTAAAGGTTAGTTCTGTTGGATATAGAATTCTTGACTGATAATCATTTTCTTTCAACACTTTGAATATGCCACCTATCCTCGGTGATTTATAAGAGAAGTCAGCTATAAGTCTTACTGAGAATCACTTGTATGTGAAAACCACTTCTCTCTTGCTGCTTTTTTAAAAGATTTTATTTATTTATTCATGAGAGACACCGAGAGAAGAGAGAGGCAGAGACACAGGCAGAGGGAGAAGCAGGCTCCATGCAGGGAGCCCTACATGGGACTTGATCCTGGGTCTCCAGGCTCACACCCTGGGCTGAAGGTGGCACTAAACCACTGAGCCAACCAGGGCTGCCCACTTTCTAGCTGCTTTTGACAATTTTATTGTGATGTGTCTCTTTATAAATCTCATTGAGTTTGTACTCCTTGGAGTCTGTTCAGTGTCTTAAATGTATAGATTATTTCTTCATCAAATATTTCTTAAACTATTCTTTCTCCATCTTTCTTTCTCCCTTCTTCTTCTAGAACTCTCATTATGTATATAATGTTCTTCTTATTCTTATATTACCCAGATCTCTGATGCTCTATCCATTTTCTTCATTCCTTTTTCCTTCTTAGTTTCTCAGACTGGTAATGTCAATTGTCCTATCTTTTCATTTACTGATTTTTTTTTCTGTCTGCTCAAATATGCTGTTAAGTCATTCTAATAACTTTTACAATTTATAGCTTCTTAGTTATAGTCTATTTTGGGGGAGACATCAGTCTCATACTCTGTTTATATCTTAAGACAGGTTTTCTTTAATTCTTTTACATATTAAAAATAGTTGATTTGCATTTTCTAGGGAGTCCAGCATTTGAGCTTATTCAGCACAGTGTTTATTGATTTACATTTATTTATTTATTTATTTGTTTATTTATTTGGTTCTTATTTACATTTTGTGTGTGTGCATGTGTGTACAATACTTGTGTGTCTCATTTATTATTGAAAATTGGACATTTTAAACAATATAATGTGGAAATCCTGGAACTTGTATTCTTCTCCCTCCCCAGGACTTACTGTTTTGCTATTTGCTGTTATTGTTTGTTTAATTAATAATTTTTCTGACATAATTCTGCAAAGTGTGATTCTTTTTCCCCTGTTTCCTCACTGAAATCTTTGCTTATTTAGCTTAGTGGTCTGCTAATGATTGTTTAGAGATTTTCTTAAATACCTGATATCAATAAGTGTCTTAGACTTTAATTAGAGACTCTGTGTGAAGGTTAAGGCATTCCTTCAAGAGTCAGCCAGTCAATTAACAACCAAGCTTAAGCTTTCACATTCTTCTTTCACACATCCTCAAGGGCAGTCAGAAATAAGAGATTAGAACCTCTCATGTCTTTCCTTTTTTAAAAAAAGATTTTATTTATTTATTCATGAGAGAGAGAGAGAGAGAGAGAGAGAGAGAGAGAGAGAGAAGCAGGCTCCATACAGGGAGCCCAATGTGGGACTCGATCCCAGAGAACTGCTCATGTTTTTCCTAAGCATGTGCACAACTTTGGACATGTAAAAAGTACATCTGTATGTGCCTATGGTCATCTAGATTCTTAGATATATGCCTTCAAAGTCATGTGGAAATTTCACTCCTTAGCTTTTCCTTTTAAGTATTTTCATTAGCCTGTTATTTACCTCATTATTCACTGCTTCAGGCATTATGAAGTTAAACTATTGCCTCTAATTCTTTTTGACAAGCACCCCAGAGAAAATATTTTTAACATTTGGTGAAGTCCAGGTCTAGTCAAATAAAAATGGCCTTGTGAATGTAGTCTTACAGGAAACCACCAGACAAGCCTCATAAGGACAAATTCTCCAAGTATGGGGCTTTGAAGGAGCTCCAATCACTTTCTATCCCTCTGGGTACTGCCAAGCTGATGTTTTTCATTGTCATCATGAGCATTTATTTTCAAGGCTACCACAAACTTAATGAGGGTATATTGGGAATGCTGCAAGCTCACTGTTCTTGTTGAATTAATGTTTGTTTTGAATAACCACTCCCCAGCTTGGTAAATTTAAAGAGTCCTAAGAAAGTTAATTCTGACAAGTTTCATCAGTTTTTTCCTTGTTTTTATAGAGAAGAGAGTTTTCAGATATTCACATTCCACCATTTTTTATTGATATCACTCTGATTTCTGTCTTTTGGTTGTTTCATTCGACCATTTACATTTAAGGTAATTATTGATATGTTATTCTATTTTCAATTTTAGTATTTATTTTCTGTTTGTTTCTCTGGTTCTTTTTTTTTCTCTTCTTGCCTTCCTGTGAGTTATCTGGGCACTTGCTAGGATTTTATTTTGACTTAAATATGTTTGAATACAATGGAATATTACTTAGCCATTAGAAACGACAAATACCCGCCATTTGCTTCCACGTGGATGGAACTGGAGGGTATTATGCTGAGTGAAATAAGTCAATCAGAGAAGGACAAAAATTATGGTCTCATTCATTTGGGGAATATAAAAAAATAGTGAAAGGGACTAAAGGGGAAAGGAGAAAAAATAAGTGGGAAATATCAGAAAGGGAGACAGAATATGAAAGACTCCTAACTCTGGGAAAGGAACTAGGGGTTTTGGAAGGGGAGGTGGGCGGGGGGGTTGGGGTGACTGGGTGGTTGGCACTGAGGTGGGCACTTGATGGGATGAGCACTGGGTGTTATTCAGTATGTTGACAAATTGAACACCAATAAAAAATAAATTTATTTAAAAAATGAATATATCTCTTTGTATGTGGTGTTAGTATTATCTTGGGGCACCTGGATGGCTTAGCAGTTGAGTGTCTGCCTTTGACTCAGGGCATGATCCTGGGGTCCTGGGATTGAGTCCCACATGGGAATCCTGCAGGGAGCCTGCTTCTCCTTCTCTCTATGTCTCTGCCTCTCTCTGTGTGTATCTCATGAATAAACAAATAAAATCTTTAAATCAATCAATCAATCAAGCAATCATTATCTTGAAGTTCAAATGATATTATAATTTGTGTTTTAATCATCAAATAAGATTTATAAGCTCATGAGAAAATGAATAGTCTCTTCTATGTAATCATATTTCTACCCATTTTGTTTTTTTCTTCCTTCCTCATGCTCTAAGATTTTCTCTTTTGTCATTTCCTTCTGTTTGAAGACCATCCATAGCAAATCTTAACAGTAGGTCTGCTAGTAACTAATTTTCTTAGTTTTCCTTTACTGAGGTCATCGTTATTTCTTTTTTATTTATGAAAGATAGTTTTGCCATATATAAAATGAATTGTTAATAGTTCTTTTTCTTTAGCACATGAAAAAAATATTGTGCTACTTCCTTCTTGGTTTTCTATGAGAAATGTTCAGTTAACTTAAATTGGTGTTTCACCATAGGTAATGTATCATTTCTTTTTACTTGCTTTCAAGATTTTTAAACTTTTCCTTAGTTATTAAAAGTTTGATTATTAAGTCGTGATATGAATTACTTTAGGCTTATCCTAATTTGGTTTTATTAAACTTCTTGGATTTATAGGTATGTCTTTTGTCAAATTTGAGAAGTTTCCAGCTATTGTTTTCTCTTTATTCTTTTTACCCTACTATTCTCTCTCTCTCTCTCTCTCTCTCTCTCTCTCTCTCTCTCTCTCTCTTTCTCTCTCTCCTCTCTCTCTGGGGATACTCAGAATCTAGAGAAAGACATTCATTATATGGTCTCATTCATTTGGGGAATATAAAAAATAGTGAAAGGGAATAAAGGGGAAAGGAGAAAAAAATGAGTAGGAAATATCAGAAAGGAAGACAGAACATGAAAGACTCCTAACTCTGGGAAACGAACTAGAGGTTTTGGAAGGGGAGGTGGGCGGGGGGGTTGGGGTGACTGGGTGGCGGGCACTGAGGGGGGCACTTGACGGGATGAGCACTGGGTGTTATTCTGTATGTTGACAAATTGAACACCAAAAAAATTAATTTATTATTTAAAAAAAGAATCTAGAGAAAGGAATTGCATTTAAATGTGCTCTCCATGGGCATCCCATGTGGCTCAGCGGTTTAGCGCCACCTTCGGCCCAGGTCGTGGCCCTGGAGACCCTGGATCGAGTCCCACATCCGGCACCCTGCATGGAGCCTGCTTCTCCCTCTGCCTGTGTCTCTACCTCTGTGTGTGTGTGTGTGTGTGTGTGTGTGTGTGTGTGTGTGTCTCATGAATAAATAAATGAAATAAAAAAAATAAATGTGCTCTCCAGGTGATCTGGGTCCTGTCTCTGTTATCAGAATGGTAGAACTGTCCTCAGAAGTTGCTGCAGCAGATAGTTCATCTGAGGACCAATGTCAGTGCCAACATTGGAAGGTGGCTCAAGGCTGAAGCTTTACTAGGTGAAGATTTCTTTCTTACAGAGTTTCCTTTCTCAACACAACTCTTTCTGCTGAGCAACTTCAGTTCATTGTCTATTGAACACCTTTATCACCATTATTCTGACTATAATAAAAATATTCTGAATTGTAATACTTTATGCTTTATTGTATTGAATTGCTATTTATATCCTTTGTTTTGGTTTAATTTTTTAATGTACATTTTATTCCAGCAACTGGACTGTAAGATCTTTGAGGAAAATTTAGGCATTTCGGTAACACTCTCTACAGAATGATCTCATGGGAGTCATTATCCGGACATCTCATTAAATAGATATCATGAGCCCAGAGTGCCCTAGAAATGCAAATTACCAGCAAAAATTGAAGGATGCCTATTTCTCTACCTGATTGATGAGGGAAGGGGTTTTGTGGAAACAGAAGTCAGCAAAAATCCAAAAGGGGGTGATATAAAAAAAAGAGCCAAATTTCAATTATAGTCTCCCAGAGATGAAGAGAAAATGAGGCAGGAGCTGTAGCTGGATCAGGGCCTGTGTATCTATCACCCATTATGTTTTTCTACCATGGGGTGGAAGGTCCTTGGTAGAGAGAAGAAAAAACAAAGGTATCTGCACTTGAAAAGGGCTGTATGACACACACCCTGTTTAGAGACCTTGGGTGTTAATCACTGAATCCTCCAAGATAAATCAGAACCTTCACTGTTCCTCTTAGTACTTCACAGATCCTCAAGCACAGGAGCTCCCCATGATATTGGCTGATCAGGACAGTGAACACAATCATTTTCTAATATTTATTTACAATGATTCCAATATTTGAAACTATCAGGTGACATTTCCAAGAATAATGACTAAACGTGGGTTAAATATTTTTACATACCTGTCTCCTCCCTCTTTCACCCTGTTTCATTTATTTATTGTTGTTCAGTTAAATTGATTTTATAAGCATACAAAATGACCACTATTTGCTGTTTCCTGCCTTGTTAATTTTCCCCATTCTCATTGGTGTGAGGTGGTATCTCATTGTGGTTTTGATTTGTATTTCCCTGATGGCAAGTGTGCAGAGCATTTTCTCATGTGCGTGGTGGCCATGTCTATGTCTTCCTCTGTGAGAATTCTGTTCAAGTCTTTTGCCCATTTCATGATTGGATTGTTTCTTTGCTGTTGAGTTTAATAAGTTTATCATAGATCTTGGATACTAGTCCTTTATCTGATACGTCATTTGCAAATATCTTCTCCCATTCTGTAGGTTGTCTTTTAGTTTTGTTGACTGTTCTTTTGCTGTGCAGAAGCTTCTTATCTTGATGAAGTCCCAATAGTTCATTTTTGCTTTTGTTTCTCTTGCCTTCATGGATGTATCTTGCAAGAAGTTACTGTGGCCAAGTTCAAAAATGGTGTTGCCTGTGTTCTCCTCTAGGATTTTGATGGAATCTTGTCTCACATTAAGATCTTTCATCCATTCTGAGTTTAGAGTATGTGGAGAAAGGTGAACCCTTCTGCACTGTTGGTGGGAATGTGAACTCGTGAAGCCACTTTGGAAAACTGTGTGGAGGTTCCTCAAAGAGTTAAAAATAGACCTGCCCTATGACCCAGCAATTGCACTGCTGGGGATTTACCCCAAAGATACAGATGCAGTGAAACGTCGGGACACCTGCACCCCGATGTTCATAGCAGCAATGTCCACAATAGCCAAACTGTGGAAGGAGCCTCAGTGTCCATCAAAAGATGAATGGATATAGAAGATGTGGTATATGTATACAATGGAATATTACTCAGCCATTAGAAATGACAAATACCCACCATTTGCT